>NC_055986.1:157181461-157486461 GCF_018446385.1 Zingiber officinale
AACAACAAATTATGAGTCGCACGCCACGGCGGTCTCGCTAGCCGATTAGCGGGCTGGGTCAAGGGGCAGTGCCCCTTGCGGGGGTTAGGGGCAGCACCCCCGAAGTAAAAAATATTTTGCATACTCATTTATGAGTTGCTGCCATACCTGAGACCCTATTACTCTCAAAAACCAACTAGGTTTCATTCCGAGCAAAACACCTTTGGTCGAGACCTTGCTGGTCACATACCAACTATGTTTCGTTCTCAACAAAACACTAATTTTTGGCCGAAACTCATAATTTACAAATCATAGTAAACCTATCATGCATTTGTATATCACATATAAAAATTCTAACAACTTAGTATATCCCTTCGCAAGTGACTCTGATACCACTATTGTTGGGATGTATACTATAAGCCTAGCTTTTGTATGAACATCTATTTTAAAATATTTTAAAATGAGATTCACTTTGGTCAAATATTTACATTTTATATTTATATATATGTCAATGCAGTTGTCCATTTAATTTATATTATAGATAATATGGTGTGTGGTGCCACATAGAAGATCATGTTATCAGTTCTTTATAAATTATAAATAGTAGCTCACAACCAAGATGGATTGGGACAAACCATTGGAATGGTTGTAGTGTAATTTAGTATTAGTCTATCTTGACTATAAAATTACACTAGTATACTATGTGTGTATTGAGCAGGACCATTTGAGGTTGTTCGATTTGTACTGACTACATAAAAGAACAGAGCCTCTGTTATTATGAATGTGCGTCCTCTTAATCCCTATATAATAACAAGCACGTATACTTAGTATTTATTTCTTTAACTTATCAATGGGTGATATTTATTCGTTAAATCAATAGGCCCGATAAGTTGAGAGATAGTATTATTTATATAGTGTGTTGTTGATTATAAAAGGAATATGTGTCCTAATTATTTAGGTTGATGATGTCCCCTTGAGGATCTTATAAGGATTATCATGTAAACCCTGCAGGTAGACTTAGTCCAGCATGATAATAAAGTTGAGTGGTACTACTCTTGGAATCATATGTTAATTAATTGGGTTGTCAGTAACTCAATTAATTAACGGGCATACGATATTTTAAACACGGGGAGATTAACACACTCATGATAAGAATGAGTTCATACTGTAATATGAGATTGGTGTGGTAGTTCAATAATAACCCTTTAGTGGTATGGGTTATTATTGATAGACTCGGGTTGGGTGTTCGGGCCGAACATAGGAAGCCTAAGCCTATCAGGAGGTCTAAACCAATTTCTCCTCTAGGTCCCTGTTGTAGACTCTATATAAAGCCTCGCATCCACCTATCCGGTTTGGTTTAACTTTGTTTAGTTTAACTTTGTTTAGTTTAACTTTGTTTGGTTTAACTTGGTTATAGAAAGGGAGATTTTTTCTAAACAGAATTCTGTTATTTTTTTTTTCTTTGTAACCGACGGCAAAGGTTATAAAAGGAGTAGGTGGTGCCCCCTAAAACCTATTTTTCCACAATTCCCTTCTCCCTTGCTTGTGGCCGACGCCACCTCCTCTTCACCTAGGGTCGGCGCCACCTCCACCAAGGGTCGGCGCCCCTTCCTCCTTACCTAGGGTCAGCGGTCTCCTCCACCTTGCTAAGGGCCAGCGGCCCCTCTACTCCTTGGTGGGTGGTGGCTTGAAGAAGAGGAAGAAGAAGAGAAGGAAGAAGATTAGAAGGTGCCCCATCCTAGAGCCTCCTTTTGTAGCCGGCGGTTTGGAAATCGAGAAGAGAAGGAGGGTGGTGTTGTCTTGGTAGATCGCCGCCCACATGACGTCCAAGAAGAGGAGAGGAATACGGCAGAAGATCAAGAGGTCTTTAGCTACAAAAAGAGGTACAACTAGTTCTTCAATTCCGCTACGTAATTAGTTTAGTTTTATTTGTATCGATTTTGAATACCAATAAAAGAGGCCAGCGATCTTGTACTTCGATCAAGATGTGCTTTGATCCATCAAGAACTTGTTTGATTGATCAAACACATGTCTGATCGAACATGCGTGTTGCTAGGAATAGTTCTGTACTTGTATAATTTTTGTATGAGGAAATTTAAATAGAACGGAATTCCAGCGCCCTTCAACTATAAGGAACTAGAGCGCTAAACATGCTTATGCGTAGTGGAAACCATCTAGTTCCTCCAGGAGATCCATGCGAAGGGAAAGAAAATATACTAAGATTTGAACAACAACATGATAGTATATCTTTGATGCGTGATCACGGACTCCAGACAACTTGGATCTTAGCACAATCACACGTTCGCGCCTTTACGGTATCCACATGAACAAGTATCTCCGTTGTCTTACAAACTCACAAAATTGGAGAAGAAAATTACCTAAGGTTGTGCTAGCAACCAAGCAAGATAATTTTGACCAAGAGGAGTAGAGAAGAGGAAGGAGAATAAAGAAGTTATCAAAAATGAGAGAAAAATTGCTTAAATATTTTCATCCAATGAAAACAGTTAATGAGCATTCATTTAATCAATGATCCTTAATGAGCATTCACTCTCCATTAAGGACCACACTTGAAACTCCTCATTTTGAATTCAATTTCGAAAATTGAATGACTCATTGAATTTCAAAAATTCAATGAATTAATCTCCATTAATCCTCACTAGAGTCTAACTCAAGTCTAATTCCCTTAAGTCTAACTCAAGTCTAATTCAATCAAGTCTTACTCAATTAATCTCATGCAATTTTAAATTCAATGAATCACTATTTCATTAATTTGAATTGGCTCCTTGAGTCTAGTTTGAATTGGACTTAATCTAATAATTAGATCCAATTGAGTCTAACTCAATAAGTCCAATTCGGACTAAACTTAATCCAATGATTCATCATATGAACTCATCTCCAAATCTACTTGTTCTTTGTGTGTGACCCAATAAGCTCTCGTAACATTGGCAATGTATCCAAATCAACATTTAGATACATAAGTAATGAGTGGCATCTAGCAAGACAGCATTGCTACCCAAGTGACGAGAAAGTCAAGATCCGACCTAACCTGTCCATGGCTTATATCTTGTATGACTTGGTCCCTCTATTTATGATATTTAGATTTATCAATGAGGCAAAGACTGTGTCATCCTCTTATCAACCTTTGTGTTTCTTGATCTTTAAGTAGACACACTCAATCAAATAAGCTCAATATCTCATATTGACTCATTTGAGCATGGTCATACTTTCTTGTATCCTACTAATCAAGGGGCCCACAAATATCACTTTCGTCATATGAAAGGGATAGATCTCATCTACATCACTCACATCCCTCTGCATAATTCATTACATACCCAGTGATCGACTTTATTGTCCATCTTGTTATAGGTGACGTTTGTCGATACCAAAGTACACAACTCCTTATGTAAGGAACCGTAGTGACTTCAAGTCCAAGGACTATTCATACTAATAGTCACATGAGAATGTTTATGACACTCATATAACGATCCATGAAACATTCTCATGGCTGGTCATTCAGTATATATTCTCTAATATATGCTCATATGTCAACTTAATATCTCATATCTATGACTTGTGAGATTAAGTCATCCGTTGACCTACATGCTAGTCTCAACGCATTAATATTATCCTTATATATTAATGCTTGACTAAGAATAGTTAAGAGTAGTGTTCTATGTATATCTATAATATCTCACTATCAATTCAACTAATTAATATAATGTAGATAAGAATCTATTATCCAAGGACATTATTATACTTATTCAATCGACACTGATATGAAATAAATATAATAACCAACTTTGCCTTTTAATAATGAAATCTGATACAAAATGAGCTCTTTGCAATCATCTCATAATTGGTACTAGGGCTAATACTAACACAGAGAAGATCTCTTCTTGCTAATTTTGCTTCCAATGTCCCTTCATGAAGCTCCACTAGCTTTTCCCATAATTCCTTAGCGCTTGTGTAGTTTTCAATCCTAGTCACTTCTTGTTATGAAAGCACATTTAGTAAATGACGCATTTCCTTTGAGTTTGCTAAATGTTCCTCTCTTTGCTTCTTGATCCATCTTGTTTTGTCGATTATTGTGTTGTTTTTATCCTTAGGTATCTCAAAACCTTTTTCTATTATTAGCATAATATTGAAATCAATATCGAAGAACACCTCCATTCTCTTTTTCTACCAAGAGAAATCTCTTTCAAATTTGGGTGGTTGGATGTGTGAGCCAGTCATTTTGTTGAAAGTGCTCTTCTCGGCGATTAGTCCATTAAAGGGTGTCCTCGCTCTAATACCACTTGTTAAGGATCGGTGGCCGGCTAAAAGGGAAGTTGAATAGTTTAGTCACCCTAAATCGATCTTCTTTCTATAATGTTAGTTGCGCAAACAGAAATGAAACTAAACTAATAAGAACAACAAAGAATGAACACAAACTCTAACACATTGTTTAACGTGGTTTCGAGATTACTTTCTCCTACTCCACGGCTTATCCTTGAGGTGGATGATCCATCAATCCATTGGTAGATTAGTCCTTGGCAATCTACAGCTAAAGCTTGTTCCTTCTCGGTGGAGTGAAACCTGAGGGAATGACTTAGGAATATTCAAGCAAGAATCAGTAACTACCTTCATCCCTCAAAGCTCCTTTAAATAGAGAGGAAAGAGTTGATCCCAAATCAACTCATTTCCTGCACCAATCAACTGGTACATACATCAGTCGACTGGTGTAGCTGTTAGACACAACCAACGGCACTCCATAAAATTTGGGATTCTGCCAACGGCTACCAACGGCTTTTTATGAGTTAACTGGTATTCGCAACCATCGGACATAGAACCATTCTGTGCTCTCATGAATTTGGACTAGTCAACTGGCCTCTATACTAGTCGACTGATCCCTTACATTCACTCACACTCATCCTCTCCGGAGTCGCCCTTGAAGCCTTCTTCCTTGGCCTTCGTCCCTCAGATGACTTGAGCTCATGGCTCCTCTCCGTGTCATCCTTTATATTGCCTTAAAGTCCACTTCCTTCAGCCCACTCCTTTGTTCCTTGTTTGACGGTCCCTCGGATATACCATCCTTTACCGATCTCAAGGATGCGAGTTAGAGGATGAGATTTTCTCAAACTTGGTTGCATTAAGCTTCTCATGTGTTTCACTAAGTCCATCAGGACTCAAACACATATCAAAACAATATGAAAACTTAACTTAAACTCTTTAACACACATATCAAAATCATGATCATACTAGATCAAATCTAGGTCAATTGCCTTTACAAGATTTTCATGAAAAAATTTTTTGTCAATGGACAACATAATCTGATCATAGAAAAAAAATTTCACAAAAAAACTATTTTTATTTTATTGAAAAGATATTTTCTTTATGAAAATGAGTTTTTTTAAATAAATTTTGACTTCTAAAAATCTTAATAATTTATTTTAACATTTAAAATCTAACTATTAGTTTCAGAAAAATTAAATTTTTCAAAAATTAGTGTCCAAAATTTTTTAAAATTTTTTAATTTTATTGTTGGTAAAAAAAATCATGAAAAATTATGTAACAATCAAAAATTTTCAAAAAAAAATAATTATTCTAATAGATAACATATTTTTTATTAAAAAAATTTAACCCTAAAGAAAATTGAAGGGAAAGTTTATGAAAGATAATTTTACCAAAAATTTTAATAAACCAAATAAATTAATTTCTAGCAATCTTAATATTTAATAACTATTTTTGGTGAAGCTTAAAATGAAATTATGATAATGTCCTTTTTCTTTTCACACTGAAAATAATTTTAAGACTTATTAGTAATTTTAAATCTATGGTTTTCTTTAGTCTCACATCTTATAATTGATAACACTGCAAGAGCTTCTATAAATACCTTGGGTTGTCAATGTTAGAAAGCATATATTTCTCAGCCTTTTGGCTAAGATCAAGTGTAGCTTATGTTCTTATCAGTTTAATATCTGATATAAAAAATTAAATTAAATTTTTATGAGGGAGAATCCATTATAGTAGCCTGAGACACTAATTTATGCATCCTTACCAAGTTCAATTTATAGGCCTGAGGGAGAGTCCATTGCACTACTACATGGGTCTGACGCATCCTTACCAAGTTCAATTTATGGGCCTAAGGCATTAATTTATGCGTATTCATGTACTATATTACACATGCAACACATGTGTGCGATGACTAGTTAAATATAAAAATATGACATGTCAAAATAGATTTTGGAATCCAATATAAATTTTTACGTACAAGATTGATTACATATTTTCTAGTAATATCATTTGTTGAGACTTTTATAATTTGGCCCCTATAATTTTTAACATACCAATTTAAGCTAAATTTTTTAATATTTCTTACAGAAAAATATGAGTTTGAATTTCTAAAATATTTTTCTGATTTTAATTTTTTGAATTTCTATTTGCTGCTTTAATTTGTCATTTCCATTTTTAGCTTAAGCATGCATTTTCTAATTTTTTTTTAACATTAATTTTTATTTTCTCATTTCTAAAAACTTGCTCTTAGATTTGCAAAATGATCCAGAAAGTATTTTTATTGCATCATATATTTTATCGAAGGGTAAGAGTCATACCTCACTTATCATATCGAACCCATAAGTAGATGCTCCCCTTTATCAATGCTCTCTTACAAAGTGCTTTCGTCGCTAGTCTAGTATATTCTTCCATCTCGGACTCGGATGACGATGATTTGTTCCATATGGCTTTTATGTTCTTCTGTTTTGATTTCTTTGATTGTTTGCTCTTCCCTTTGCCTCTTTGATTTAGGGCATTGATGTTTAATGTGATCTTCTTCTTCATAGTTATAACATTTTACCTTTTTTCTCCAATTTCTTTGAAGAAATTTTGAAACCTGTCTCTTATCAACATTGTTAGTTCTAAAAACTTTATTAAAATTTCTTACCAAATATGTTTCTTCGTCTTCGTCGAGTGATGATTCTGACTCTTGGTCGATCTTTTTTGCTTGCAAGGCTATGTTTTTAGTCATCTTTTCTTTTATTCTTGCACATTGAGACTCATGAAGTTTCAAAGTAGATAATAATTCTTCTAAAGTTCTTAACTCTAAATCCTTTGATATGCAGTGGGAATCCACTATTGATGTCCACTCTTAGGTTTTTGAAAAGGCATTGAGTGCATATCGAAGTGAATCTCGGTTAGAGACCACTTCTCCAAGATTGGTGGGCCTGCTGATCATCTCCTTGATCTTTGGGTATAGTTGAGTCACCTTTTCTCCTTCTTCCATACAGAAGTTGTTTAGCTGGTTTCTTAGCAGATTTCATCTTGCTAGCTTGGCCTCTTAGGTTTCTTCATGAAGCTCCAGGAACTTCTACTAGAGTTCTTTTGCTGAATTGTAAGCGTCGATCCGGTTAACTTCCTGAGACGGTAGTAAGCTTAGCAGATAGAATTTTTCCTTACCGTTGGCCACAAAGTTGGTCTACTATTTTTTGTTCTAAAAGTTCTCTTCTTGTTCTACATCGTTCTCATCCTTAGGTATTTTAAAACCATATTTTATTGTTAGTAAAAATATCGAAATCAGTTTTAAAATATACCTCTATTTTACACTTCTATGCCATGAACTCCCCCTCAAACTTTGACGGATAAATGCTTAATCTAACCATCTTTCTTGTTACTTTAGTCGGTAGTTAGTCCTTCTAAGGTGAATCTTACTCTGATATCACTTGTTAGGATCATTAGACCGGCTAAAGGAAGATGAATAACCTACAAATAAAAATTCTAACTTCTCTTACTACTTACTTAGCAATGACACACAAATTTCACATATACAAATAACATAAAATGAAAGTAAAAGACTCGAGGTTTACTTAGTTACAACTTGAGTGGTTGTTAATCCAAGGCATTGAAATGTACACTAAGTAGTGTTGAGATATAATCAAAGTCTCATATTAGAAAGATATGGAAAAGATCAAGAGTTTAAAAAGGATGTAAGATATCTCTATTGATATGAGGTCTTTTGGGTAGAGCCCACAAATAAAATCATGAAGGCTTAGGCCCAAAGTGGACAATATCATACCATTGTGAAAATATGTGAATATCCTTTAGACACAACAAATGGTATCAAAGTTATGGTCCAGACCAGATGTCATGTGGGGTGGCCTTGAACAAAGTTGCAGGAAGGCTTAGAATAGGTTAGGGTGACCGGATGCTCCTGGGAATACCTGAAATAGGTCAAGAGTGACCGGACACGGATGCTTGCGGGGAGGCCCGGAGCAAATTAGGGTGATCGAATTTTTGCAGGGAAACCCAAAGTAGGTCGGGATGACTGGATGCTCACGGGGAGGTCCGAAACAGGTCAAGAGTGAATGAATGCTAGCGGAAAAACCCGGACCATGAGAGTAATGGTGGTTCTTTGTTTGAAGGGAGAATTGTTGAGATACAATCAAAGTCTCACTTTGAAAAATATGAAAAAGATCATGAGTTTAAAAAGGTTGTAAGATATTTACATTAGCATGATGTCTTTTGGGTAGAGCTAAAAATAAAGTCTTGAGGGCCTAGGCCCAAAGTGGATAATATTATGTCATTATAAAGATATGTGAATACCCTTTACACACAACAAGTGGCTCCTTCTTCGATAATTGTTGGAGGTGGAGTAACCCCTTACAATAATTGAGTACACAAGCTTCAATACACGAATTAGGAAAAATGAAATACGGTGTGTGTATTGAACTTAGAAGACAATGCCTCTATTTATAGTCTACTGGTCTGATCCTGTCCGAGTCGCTGAATCGACGGACGCTGGGCACGTGGCGCTCTCCTCTATCTCCGACCAGCTGCACAGACCTCCGGCGAACCTGCACAGAAGTCGGGCCGGGGAGGGGTCCCCGGCGACGACCCTCCGACGCTCAAGTCAGGCAAGAAGAAGACGATGAAATAGCTCCGAAGATCAGAGTTTTCATACCTCCGGCGAAATCTGCGGGCTCTTATATAGAGCTCTGAGGAGGCTGATGCACATACACCGAGGCACACACGTGTCCTCAGCCCATACCCAGTATGGGCTTGTCAGAGGAGCTTGTCTGACCCCTTACTGCTACAGTCCGCGCACGTCTCTGATGGGACAGCATAATCTTCTGATGAAATAGCATAATCTTCTGTCTTGTCATTCTAGCCCTTCTGTTTCCGCACCGAGCGGCATGCCGCTCGGCAGTCCCATCATGTCCGACCGGACTAAGGTATACATCCGTTCGGGGTATTCCTGGCCATGTGCTCTGGACTGTTCGCAGTGTTGATACTTTATTCCTTCGACCGAGCGGGCCATCCGCTCGGCACTACTATACTGTTCATCATGAGCATTGGAACCCCGACTTCCCGCCGGGGTGTATTGCTTCCGCTCGGAAGCTTCAGCCGGTCGTCACCATCATTATCCGCTCGGCCAAGTTTCTGGTTGGCCTTTTACCTTTCGACCTCCACGTGGCGTTGACTCTGCTAAATGGGGACTCCCATTCTTACTGTCGGATCACTTGCCTCCCCTTCAAGTCTAGTCGAAGGAGGCGATTAGTCCGACTGACTGGACTATTGTTTCGCCGAACGGCTCTTCCAGGAAATCATTATCCGCTCGGCCGATGAGGCGGTAATTACGGCCTCCGTCAACGCCATCGTCCCTCCTTTCTTGTGCTCGAAAGGGGATTTCTGTCGAAGTATTTTTGATAAGCGAGTCGAACGGCCGTACGCTGCCTTATCCTTCCGCTCGGACGTTTATAGACGCCGGCTCGTCTCTCGATATTTAACGTCGGAGCTCGACGACGCGGATATTTATAGCCGGTCGGCGCGGCTCTCGATCTTTAGCGACGGGGCTCGTCGGTGCGGATATTTATAGCCGGTCGGCGCGGCTCTCGATCTTTAACGACGGAGCTCGTCGGTCTTCCGCTCGGACGTTTATAGACGCCGACTCGTCTCCCGGTTTCCCGGCCGGAGGGTTTATAGACGCCGGACCGTCCCTCGATTTTTAACGACGGGGTTCGTCGGCGCGGATATTTATAGCCGGTCGGCGCGGCTCTCGATCTTTAACGACGGAGCTCGTCGGCGCGGATATTTATAGCCGGTCGGCGCGGCTCTCGATCTTTAACGACGGAGCTCGTCGGCGCAGATATTTATAGCCGGTCGGCGCGGCTCTCGATCTTTAACGACAGAGCTCGTCGGTCTTCTGCTCGGGGATTTATAGACGCCGGCTCGTCTCTCGATATTTAACGTCGGAGCTCGACGGCGCGGATATTTATAGCCGGTCGGCGCAGCTCTCGATCTTTAACGACGGAGCTCGTCGGCGCGGATATTTATAGCCGGTCGGTGCGGCTCTCGATCTTTAACGACGGAGCTCGTCGACGCGGATATTTATAGCCGGACGGCGCGGCTCTCGATCTTTAACGACGGAGCTCGTCGGTCTTCCGCTCGGACGTTTATAGACGCCGGCTCGTCTCCCGGTTTCCCGGCCGGAGGGTTTATAGACGCCGGACCGTCCCTCGATTTTTAACGACGGGGCTCGTCGGCGCGGATATTTATAGCCGGTCGGCGCGGCTCTCGATCTTTAACGACGGAGCTCGTCGGTCTTCCGCTCGGACGTTTATAGACGCCGGCTCGTCTCCCGGTTTCCCGGCCGGAGGGTTTATAGACGCCGGACCATCTCCCAGTTTCCCGGCCGGAGGGTTTATAGACGCCGGACCGTCTCTCGATCTTTAACGACGGAGCTCGTCGGCGCGGATATTTATAGCCGGTCGGCGCGGCTCTCGATCTTTAATGACGGAGCTCATCGGCGCGGATATTTATAGCCGGTCGGTGCGGCTCTCGATCTTTAACGACGGAGCTCGTCGGCGCGGATATTTATAGCCGGTCGGCGCGGCTCTCGATCTTTAATGACGGAGCTCATCGGGCTTTTAAGCCTAATTTGGACAACGTTTACCTGGCCGAACGGCACAGGGTCTTCAGAATTGAGCCTTTGGCTCGTACAATATACTCGGGGCCTTCGTCGTCGAGCACTTGGCTCGGATAATTTACCTCCGTCCAAGTGGCACGGGGCCTTCGGATACTATACCTCCGGCTGAGCAGCTCGGGGCCTTCGTCGTCGAGCGCTTGGCTCGGATAATTTACCTCCGGCCGAGCGGCACGGGGCCTTCGGATACTATACCTCCGGCTGAGCAGCTCGGGGCCTTCGTCGTCGAGCGCTTGGCTCGGATAATTTACCTCCGGCCGAGCGGCACGGGGCCTTCGATCCTCGAGCGTGCGGCTCGATCAATATACCTCCGGCCGAACGGTCCGGGGCCTTCGATCCTCGAGCGTGCGGCTCGATCAATATACCTCCGGCCGAACGGCCCGGGGCCTTCGATCCTCGAGCCTTTGGCTCGGCTTCTATACTCCCGGCCGAGCGGCACGGGCTTCCCATCGAGCCTTTGGCTCGGCTAATACACTCCCGGCCGAGCGGCACGGGGTCTTCCCATCGAGCCTTTGGCTCGATTTATTTACTCCCGGCCGAGCGGCACGGGGTCTTCCCATCGAGCCTTTGGCTCGGTTTATTTACTCCCGGCCGAGCGGCACGGGATTTATCCCATCGAGCCTTTTGGCTCGGTTAATACACTCCCGGCCGAGCGGCACGGGATCTTCCCATCGAGCTCGGGGCTCGGTTTATTTACTCCCGGCCGAGCGGCACGGGATTTATCCCATCGAGCCTTTGGCTCGGCTAATACACTCCCGGCCGAGCGGCACGGGGTCTTCCCATCGAGCCTTTGGCTCGGTTAATATACTCCCGGCCGAGCGGCACGGGCTTCTCATCGAGCCTTTGGCTCGGTTAATATACTCCCGGCCGAGCGGCACGGAGTCTTCCCATCGAGCCTTTGGCTCGGTTAATATACTCCCGGCCGAGCGGCACGGGCTTCTCATCGAGCCTTTGGCTCGGTTAATATACTCCCGACCGAGCGGCACGGAGTCTTCCCATCGAGCCTTTGGCTCGGCTAATACACTCCCGACCGAGCGGCACGGGATTTATCCCATCGAGCCTTTGGCTCGGCTAATACACTCCCGGCCGAGCGACACGGGGTCTTCCCATCGAGCCTTTGGCTCGGTTAATATACTCCCGGCCGAGCGGCACGGGCTTCTCATCGAGGCTTTGGCTCTATTAATATACTCCCGGCCGAGCGGCACGGAGTCTTCCCATCGAGCCTTTGGCTCGGCTAATACACTCCCGGCCGAGCGGCACGGGATCTTCCCATCGAGCTAGAGGCTCGGTTTATTTACTCCCGGCCGAGCGGCACGGGATTTATCCCATCGAGCCTTTGGCTCGGTTAATACACTCCCGGCCGAGCGGCACGGGAGTTTTTACTCAAGAAACTACAAATTTATGAGCAACAGAAATAATTGAAGAACTGACCTGCCGACCAGCAGGGGATCTGACCCAATTTCTTGACTCCCGAATACCCGTGGAGTGAGAAGAATATATATACTTGTCGAAACTCATCAAGGCTTCCTCGTCGGACCGATATCGGGGCAGGCGTTGCTCCCACTTGAATTCCGGTCGGACCCCCATTTTGCCCCCATTTCGCCTGTTGCTCCGGTCGGTTCGCTCAGCTGTGCTATCCGCTCAGCTTGAGCCTTCTGTTTCTGTTGCTCCACGAGCTTAGCTGCTCTTGCCTCAATTAGAGCGTCGGGCCTCTCCTGGGAGAGCATCACGGTGTGAGGTCATCCAGCCTCATCCATCAATTCCGCTCGGATACAGGCGCGTTCCCACAGACGGCGCCAATTTGATCCTGTCCGAGTCGCTGAATCGACGGACGCTGGGCACGTGGCGCTCTCCTCTATCTCCGATCAGCTGCACAGACCTCCGGCGAACCTGCACAGAAGTCGGGCAGGGGAGGGGTCCCCGGCGACGACCCTCCGACGCTCAAGTCAGGCAAGAAGAAGACGATGAAATAGCTCCGAAGATCAGAGTTTTCATACCTCCGGCGAAGTCTGCGGGCTCTTATATAGAGCTCTGAGGAGGCTGATGCACATACACCGAGGCACACACGTGTCCTCAGCCCATACCCAGTATAGGCTTGTCAGAGGAGCTTGCCTGACCCCTTACTGCTACAGTCCGTGCACGTCTCTGATGGGACAGCATAATCTTCTGATGAGATAGCATAATCTTCTGTCTTGTCATTCTAGCCCTTCTGTTTCCGCACCGAGCGTCATGCCGCTCGGCAGTCCCATCACGTCCGACCGGACTAAGGTATACGTCCGTTCGGGGTATTCCTGGCCATGTGCTCTGGACTGTTCGCAGTGTTGATACTTTATTCCTTCGACCGAGCGGGCCATCCGCTCGGCACTACTATACTGTTCATCATGAGCGTCGGAACCCCGACTTCCCGCCGGGGTGTATTGCTTCCGCTTGGAAGCTTCAGCCGGTCGTCACCATCATTATCCGCTCGGCCAAGCTTCTGGTTGGCCTTTTACCTTTCGACCTCCACGTGGCGTTGACTCTGCTAAATGGGGACTCCCATTCTTACTGCCGGATCATGGTCAAATATGACTGTTGCTTACTTGGCACCTTTTGGGCGCCTGAAAGCAATTTGAGTGCCTAGAAGCAATCTAGGCATTTAGAGTTGACGAAATTCTATCTGTGTTGGCAACGGCTCTGCCAATGGCTCTGCTTACTCAGCCTAATACCGAGCACTTGGAACTGATCTCGGCGCTTGGTCTTTCAACCTGCTCTCATCCGCTAACAACGGTCGTGGTGCAATGGAAGCCCATGCAGGGCTCCTGGAATGGATTCAAGCACCTGGAATCCGAGCGCCTAGATTGAATCCAAGCACCTTGAATGGTCAACTCAGAAGTTGATTATTCTTCATTCCCGTCGCTTGAGTGATGCTCCAGATATCTAGAATTGAGCTCACCCGATCTCAACTCCGTCCTTCTCTTCGAGCAGGCTTCCTCTCGACTTCTCGTCCCTCGGATGCGCTTTGTATGTCTTTTTCGCTCCACCGGTATACTCTTCCGCAACTCTTTGTCCCTTAGATGCACCAAACATGTTGGCTTCCTTCCTGTGTCATCCTTCTCACTCGCTGCATCTTCCGCTCGACTTCTTATATTCTTAAGTTCCATCCAACTTAGACGCAATGCATCAAACACACAGGACTTGACTTAACTTGGTTGATCAACATCAAAACTAGCCCGAGGTACTTACAGTATGATCCTTCTCCAGAACCTCGCTGATATAGGGAGTATGAAAAATTACCATGGGTATAATGCTGACAGAGTGACTGGCAGGTTGGCTCGCCCGGAATAACTAGCAAGTCGACTCAGCCAGGATGACTGGCAGATCGACTCGACCGAGAAGAATGACCAATTGTCACAGCTAAGAAGACTTGTAGGTCGGCTCGATCGGAGTGATTGGTGAGTCGGCTCGACCGAAATGACTAGCGGATTGACTCAATCAAGATAACTGGAGATTGACAAATCGGCTCAATTGTGAAGAGAGAGTCCCATTTTGGTCAACATTCTAGTCAACTCACCAATAGTCTAGCTCTCACCAATATCAGACAAGATCACTCACATTGACCGATATCAGACAAGATCACTCACATTGACCCAAATTTCATACATCATACTACCCTTTTATATCTCTAAAATTAGTCTTCTGTTTTTTTTTATTAAATTGTGCAACACCATCGCATTTTTCAGCCCCATATTGAAGGATGAGATTCGGATTGGTCCCAGTGCATGAGTCATGGCTATCATAGCAACAGTCTTGTCGTGTTGGGCCTGGCTCTGTTCCATCTTGGATCATGCTTGGCCCACCCATTGGGTATACCTGTCTCTGCATAGCCCAAACCATGAAGTTGAGTCAGATTTAAGATTGTTGACGTGCCGTGTCAGACATCATCACATATTTCATGTATGAGTAAAGACAAGACCGGATCACGGGCGATTCAACTTATTGGGCACATCTACAATCATCGTAGCGCCGAAGAAGAAGATGCTACTCGAGAAAATTCCCCTCCGCACTGGATCTTTAAGCGCTCTCTCTCCAGGATTTCTGCTGCTGTTGCTGCTCTCGTTGCAAAACAAAGACTCGGATAGTATTTTAAGCTGTTGTTTTTCTGCCCTTAATCTACTTCATCCTTTAATTTATTTTCTAGTGCCCACACAAGATAAGACTCCAAATTTGGAGCCCATTGACTGTGCCTAGAAGGAAATTGGCCATCATGTGAGTTAGGAATATTGATGAACAACTAACAACTCACGACCTAGTCAAACTTCATCAGTCAAATTAAGGCACCTAAAAGGACTTAAAATTAAAATAGATTAAGATAAAACAAAGGATCATGAACAGCCAGTTCACCTGTCCACTGCATTGAGACCAATCATGAGATATTGGTCTTACTAAATCGTGTTATAATCAAATGTGTCAGTGAAAATTCAACTTATTTTCTTTGATATTTCAGATAAACTAGATTAATTTTAAATTTTCAGGATGATGATTTACGTTTACTCAATATGCACGTGTCAGACAAAAGACTACCTCATTTTGTTTGTTATAGCTCCTTCTAAACGTCGTACAAATCGTTGGGTGTCTGTTCAACAACTGACTGAGGGCTATGTGAATATTTTTGGATTCAACTACGTCGCCAAATCTTTGGGTCTCTAACTGACGAAGTCTCTTAAGAGATAAATCAATGCCCAGCTAAAAGGTCAAGTGTTAAAACTGAAATAACATTGATGATGATTTCTTTATAAAATTAAATGAGCAAAAATTAAAAGGGCATCCGAGAAACATCACATTAACCTTATTTTTTAAAAAAAAAAAATTTGAAATGACCGCTCATGATTTTATCTTGAAAATAACAAGAGATTCAACATTGTTATAGAAACTACCGTGTAACTTTTATAATACATAAAAATTACTGGAACTTCTTTAATGTGTCAGTTAATTTCTACAATGGGTAAGAGTTGGCAGATAGCTATTACACGTTTATAGATGCTAGTTTCTACATGTTCAATCATAATTAGATTATTTCATTTGAAACATAATGAATGTCATGGAGTGTACATATTTGTTTTTCTCGTTAAAAATATTATTTTAATCAGGCCATCACTTAGAGAAGTAAAATTAAAATGATATAAATTCATTGTTGTAAAAACTAGAAACTAGCATCTACACATTGTAGAAACTATTAACTAGCTTTTATATGTTGTAGAAGTTGTATGCTAGTTTCTTGACTAATGTTTATTCGAAATGTAATGAATATTATGGAATCTATATCATTTATTTTACTCGTTTAAATGTTATTTTAATTAGATTATTTTTTAAAGAAGTAAAATTAAAATATATAAAATTATTGTTGTAAAAACTGATTACTAACTTCTACACAATTGAACGATGTGATAATGTAAGAATATTTTAGACCGTTTATATTAAATGGAACTTTTATTTAATTTTAATTGTAAACTAGGGGTTTATATATGATTTTACAACTGATAGAGTGTCCTTTAAATTTCAGCTCAAATTAAAAGGCGTCTTAGAGAACATTGCGCAAGAGAAGCCGTGCAAGTTTGATCTGGGAAGACATAATCAAAGTAGCTGCGTCATCTCTATGAACCCTCCACCAACCACCCTCAATAGCTCCCTGCCGACACACATGAAAAGGAGACTAGATTAACATTATAAATAGGAAAGATCTAAGCTTAAAATAGCCCCCAAATCCAATCTATCAAGTCATGAGCGTCCTGTGGTCTTGTTGGATGCGGAATCTTATCACATGGGCGTTTTCCCATCAAAATCGTCTCGGCCACTGTTCAACATTTTGACAACACATCTTTAACAATTATTGACGATTACAGAGGGGAGAAAATGAGAACAAACGATTCACGAATTTTGAATGCTGAAGGAACAAGCCAGTGTACAGTTGTTGGTAATTAACACCAATAATGGAGATGCATGGCGGCATGGGCTAGCTTCGATGGTCAGTTGACGCGTCTGCAGTTGGTGCGGACCTCTCCGGGGTAGCCGGTGAGGACGCCGATGGCGCTCATCTTGACGATGGAGGCGGCGAACTTGAGCTGGAAGCGCTTGTAGTTGGAGGCGAGTTGGTTGACTTGGAAGGCGGTGCTGGGGGTGGAGAGCAGGGTGTGGTCGGAGGTGAAGAGGCCGCGGTTGCGGAGGACGAGGCGGTAGTAGTGGTTGTCGAACTTGTGCGGCGTGTGCGGGTCCATCGACACCGTGTTGTTGCTCTTGGCCGGGCACTGCTTCCTCAACGCCCTCGCGTACTTTCTGTCCAGCGTCGGGTCCTGAGAATCCAGCCGCTTCTCGAAGGCGTCGCAGTGCGCAATGCCCACCGTGTGAGCTCCTGCAAAGTCCAAATTAACGAGTTTAATTAATTTAGCCAGTAGATATATCTTGGTCGATCGATTGGTAGGGGTTAATTTATAATTCACCAGAGAGGACGACGAGATCTTGCTGGCTCAGTCCTTTGGAGATGAACAAGTCGGTGAGCTTGGCGAGCTTAGAGTTCGGCGACGGGAGGGTGTCGGCGTCGGATTCAACGGAGATCCGGCCATCTTTTCTGCCCGACGGCACCCTGTAGTGGATTCCTCCGTACTGCGACACGCCAGATTAATGAGTCATTGACGAAGCCACTAATTAACTAGCTGACTAATAAGAGGAAGAAGCAGGGGAATTGAGTCAGAACAAAAACAGAGGTCCTCACATGAACAACGGCGTCTCTGGCCGCGAATGCGAGGAGGTCAGCGCAGGAAACGACTCCCTTGCAGGCAGCTTCCAGCTTCTTCTTCACGGCGTCGATAATTTCGAACCCCTCCAGCTCGAGGTTGATCTTCGCGTCCTTCTCCGCTTTGCTAGTCTTGGTGGAGTCTAAAAAGATGGAACCATCACAGCCCTGCCACAAAATATATATCGCACATGCCAATCAGCGTTCACAACTTCCATGGATGAAGATGATGACTGAATTAATTGCTTACCCTGACGAAGCAATCATGGAAAAGCATCCGAAGCAGGTCAGCTCCGACACCTTCATCGTCCTTGAGGGCCTTCTCTATCTCCTCCCTCACAATCTCTTCAGCTCGAGGGCAACTGTGGGAGTAGTAACCAACCTGGAGCTGGCCTTGTGCTCCCACTGCGCCAAGCCACAAGACCAAGGCAAAGGCTGCCAACATCACTTCTCTTCCTCCCAAAGCCATATCGTCTCACACCTCCACTCCACAAGCTAAGTACCAGTCTCAATTACTTAGTTCTCACTGTTGCTCAATTGAAGAACGTGTTTCATCACCCTCCTATATAGCAATTAGCAAGGTAGGTGCAGGCTTTTTTAATTGGTCCTCTTGCATTGCTAGTAGCTAGCCGCCTCTATTCATCATGTGATTCTCTTCGAAGAGCTGGAAGCCATTGCACAACAGCCAAATAAGCTGGTCCCTTCACTCGTATGCAAAAGAAAAGTAGCCTGTACCAATGCATCCTCTCCGCCGTTATAATTAGACCAATGACAACAAGGTACAAATAAACATTGATTAAATATTCATCTTGCAAATATTAAATTGGTGCTACAATTACAATTATCATTAATCTCCCCTCCTTAGAGTAAAGTAGAGAAAAATTCTCAATTAAAACTTGAATTTTACATATAATCTCCATTCATAAAAAATTTTGTTTCCACTCCCTGCATATAAAGTTTTATTTGCTTCAACTCCCTCATGCAAATATTGTGACCTAATTGTCCCTCAGATTTTTTTTGTACAAAAGGTTCAAAAATGAGTATAATTTAAAGAAAATCTAGTATATTTTCTATCCAATTGAGTATCATTTAAAGAAAATCTAATATATTCGAGTATATTTTTAATTAAAATTGTCCTTCATATATTTTAGGTATAAATAGTCTAAAAATGAGTATAATTCCTATTAAATTCAATATTTTAAACTAGAATTGAGTATATTTTCTATTAAATTGAGTACGACTTTTTTTCTATTTAATATAATTCTTCTTAAATTCAGTACCATTTGAAAAAAATTTAGTATATTTTTCATCCAATTGAGTATCATTTAAAGAAAATCTAGTATATTTTACATCTAATTGAGTACCATTTAAAGAAAATCTAGTATATTTTCCAACCAATTGAGGTGGAAAAAGAATCGTACTCAATTTGATAGAAAATATACTGGATTCTAATTTAATTGTACTGAATTTAAGAGGATTTATACTCATTTTTAGACTTTTATACTTAAAATATCAAGGGCAATTAGGTAAGTATATTAGATTAGGGAGTGAAAAGAAAGATTTTTTCAATGAGAAGTGCATGCAAACTTGTGTTTACTAATAGGGACTGCATGCAAATTTTCTCTTATTTCATTGTAGAAAAAAAAATTTTTAAGTCCAAATTAATCTCATATTCTTTCAAAGGGAATATATTTTAGTAGTTGTCAGAGGTCATACATTTAATGAGATATTTTATATCTATTAAAAATTTATCTCCAGAGTTACTAAAATAACTACTCATGTAAGTATCAACTGTACTAATTCATGGAGGCAATCATATCTTTTATAATTTTTATAAAAAAATTATATGTTGATCTCGGACACCCCACACGATCGGTCTCACAAATCAAGAAACTGAGCGAAACAAAAAAAAAGTATTTTCTATCTTTAAGTGAATGGATATGTATTTCTTGAAATGTTATTTTCACAAGCATGTGACATCTCAACTCGATACCACCTAACATTACACTGGACAAGCAACGAGTTGCTCCTCCTGTCAAACACGATATTGATGCAAACAAAAATCAAAAAAAGGAATGACATTCTAGGTCTAACACCATATCTATCGATCTTGGGGTTTCTTCTTTGATTCCTCCAACAAACTATCCAATCTTGACTAAACCTACTCTCTTTCTCTGGGTCCTCAAAATACAATACCTTCGTAAAACCAACCTGCTCCATCCCCATCAACGGCCAACTCTAATGGTAATGTTCCTCAATGCACACTTCCCCTAGGTAACATTTATGCTCAATGTTCATCGGTCGTCATTGTTGGGACCATTGACCTCACTAGAGGGGTAGTGATTTGCTTTGTTTCACTTTCTTTGATTATGTGCTCATCTACAAGATGTTAATGCACAATGAAAAATATAAAACAAATACATAAATAAAATACAAACACAACAAATCAATTTTTATGTAGTTCAGAATATCTGGTTCATACTTCACAACCTAGCATCCTAGTGATAGCATTACTATGCTTAATCCTTCTCGGATATCTTCTCAAAGCAGAGAAATCTCTTACCATTTCTGTTCTTATAAGCAACACAAAACAAAGACAAAAATACAAGTGAAAATAAATAAATTGAAATAAGCAAGTTTACATTAATTAAACGTTTCCTTAATTAAGCATTTTTAGTTGCTTTGGATTACCTCCTGAAGGTCTAGAATGCAACAACATATTTTATCCTCTTTTATAGGCTTCAAGTTGTGGTTATAAACCATCCAATAGTTGACTACTAGCTCCAATCAATCGATTGATTTGATCAAAATTGAACATTACTCTACTCAATGGCTTCATCTGAACAACAGTTGACTAACCATCTCTATCAATCGACTGATGACAATTAGTAGAGTTGATCAGTCTAGTTTCAGGCATTCTATTTGTTCAAGCAATGTCATTAGTCACCTAATCGTCTCTATCAATTGACTGATGACAATCAATCGAGTTCTTGAATCGAGCCAAAAACATTTTGCTCACTGCAACAATATCATTAGTCGACTAATGAACCACATCAATTAATTGATCACACTGCAAATTCCTTAAACCCCTCAAATCTTGAATTCATGATTTAGGGTTTATAAATTGATTATTGTTTCATAGTAGCCAATTGATATTGTTGGTGCAATTAACCCCTGGTCAAGGTTGACTAAGTTCGAGTTGAGAGTTCGATATTTGATCAATATATTAGTTGGTCAAATGAGACGTCAAGTAGGTCAAGGTTAACTAGATATTTAACAATCAATCAATATTTAAAATCGGTTAAATGAAAAGTCAAGCAGGTAAAGGTTGATCGGATACTTGATAAGATATGAAAAGTTTAAGTGGATCATGGTTAACCAAACACTTGGCGGTTGAAAGTATAATAGGGAGTTCGTAAGAGAAAATCCAAGTGGATCATGGTTGATCGGACACTTGGTGATTCTAACTCCAATAGGAGTTGATAAGTGGGAAGTCCAAGTGAGTCATAGGTGACCAAACACTTGGCGGTCAAAAATCCAACATGGAGTTGGCATGAGATGGAAAGTCAAAGTGGATCATGGTTGATCAGATACTTGGTGATAGAAGGTCCAAACAGATCAAGGAAGACTAGACATTTGGCATGGATAAAGCCCTGCTAAGTCAAGAGTGCTTGAATACTAGGCTCGTGAAGTCCTGACAGATCAAGATTGATCGAATATTAGGCAACAAAAGTCCACAAGTAATGGAGGATCAAATGTTAGGTGAGTATAGAAAATAGCATATCAAGGTGGACCGTCTGGTAGGTTGAGGTCAATTAAATACTAAGAAAATAAAAGAATTCAATATTGTAAAGGCTAAAATAGGACTAGCAATTGATTGCTAGTTAGTAGCAATCGACTGGCAAATTTTAAACCTCGAATTCGAGATCAAGAGGTTCGAGCGGACAAAAATGGGCTCAGAGTGCATTAGCTCTCAGCCAAGGCATTTGCCAAGTTGAATCTCAAGAACCAACTTGGGCGCAGGAGTTGTTGCTCAATCGAGTTGGTACTCAAGAACCCACCCAAGATTGGGACAAGGGAATCGACATATAGACCCACTCGGACTCAGGGTGCTCGAGCAAGTGCCCAACAACCCACTCAAACTCAAACTACTTGAGTTCATGGTGCTAAGCAGCGCGTTTGGAACTCGGGTTGCTCGGATGCACGAGGAACTTGAGCATTTAGCCAACTCAGGCTTCAGCATTCTGTTGTGGGCTCAACTGACTCGGGCTTCATCATTTGGCCACGTCCGTAACCCACTTTGGCTTGGGTTTCAAGCTTCAACATTCAGTCGTGACCTCAAGCCACTCCGAATTGAATGTTTGCAGTCGACCGCATAAAACTCGACTGATCATAATCAATTGAGTGATGGAGTGATCAGTTGACTAATGTCACTATTAAAGTGAGCAGAGAATTTAGATTTTGAATATGAGATTCGACTGATTAGTTAACAATTGAGTAATGGTAATGAACAGTCAACTGATGCTGATTGTGGATGAAGTTGTTTAGATGACAGGTCAGAGTAAGTTTCGAATCTATAGTTGATCAATCGATTGATTAGTAAGATCAATTGATTGATAGGTAAAAATCATCCCAAAATTGAAGATTATAAAAGGAGGATTTTGAGGAGAGTTTCTTGTTGATTCTTGGAGGTTTGAGTACAAAGTGTTGTTGTATTTTTGGACCAACAAGAGGCAATTCCAAGCAATAATACAACGCCCAAAGCAAGATTTGTATAATTTATTTCCTTTCATTGTATTTGTTTTTATCTCTTGTATTGTTTGTAAGAACAACTTGTAAGACACTTCTCCGCTTCTAGAAGGTATCCGAGAAGGTGAAGGATAGTGGTGGTAGTCGCTAGGACTAGGCCTTGGATGCCTTAAGAGGTAGTGAACCAAGTAAAAATAATGGTGTTGTTCATGTGACATCAAATTTGATTCAAGTTTTTCGCTACGCATTCAAATGAAGAGCATCTAATATCATCAAAGAGATCGAAGTTATTCACCCCTCCCTCCCCTCTCGCATCTAGCTCCACAGATTCTAACAAGTGATATCAGACTGAGACTACTCTTCATTGGATTAACCTTCATTGGAACACAAAAGCTAGAGGTAGAAGATAAAGTCTCAAATTTTGAAGGGGTCAAATGGAGTTCAAATATGGACTTGATACAATATTTGAGTTTCACCACCTTTTAGATTAGGAGGCTTCAATCAATGGAAGATAAGGTTTAAAATTTCTTCATAATGAACATTGAAGACTAGTTAATATTAATAAAGCGATTTGAAACTCTAATTAATAGCTTAGGAAGACTTCTCAAGAAAAAGAAATGGACTGAGGAGCAACTCCAAAAATCTAAGATAAATGATAAGGTAACCAAAATTCTAGTTGATTTGGTACCTAATAATATTTAGTGTAAATTAGGAAAATTCAAGAATGCAAATGAGATATGGAACAAATTGATAAAGATTCATTCTCATCGTCACAAAATGAAGACAAGTCCAAAGATGTAGGCTCATTGACTTCTACGCAAGAGGACTTAGAGGCTGAGAGGTGTTCAACATCCAAGAAGAAAGTTGAAATGACATCCGGAGATCATTGACACCGGGAGAAATTCTCAACATCCGAAGTAAATAAAGAAGAATGGGTTCCATCTACGAGTGGAGATAGTTCAACTCATAAAGGTATATAAATTTTGTCCATTAAAGATAAAAAATCATATTATATGCTTTGAGTGTAATAAAATTGGACACTACAATAGCAAATGCTCACAGCTAACAAATAAGAAAGATCAAATGGTACTAAGGCAAGGGAGAAGTCAATGAAAGTTGAATTCTTGGTGTGAAAGGTAAAAGAGCATACTGCGTGCTTCATGGTTTTAAAAGAAAGTTTAAAATTTAAATCTTTCTTTTTATAACTTTCTACAAAAGATTAAGAAGAGATTCGATATCTTTCCTTATTTGTAGATTGATAGGAAGATTTTAATTTGATAAAACTTTTCTTTTTTTGTAACCATGTTCATGATTTAAAAAGAGAGTTTTAAAATTAAATATTTCCTTTATAGTCTTCTACAAAAGATTAAGAGAAAGATTAGATATCTTTCCTTATTTGTAAATTGAAAGGAGATTTTAATTTTAGAGATAACTTTCCTTTTTGAAAATCAACCACATGTTTAAAAGAAAGTTTTTAATTTATAAAATTTCCTTTTATAACCAACCATGAAGGGAAAAATTGTTAGAGAAATTTTTATTTAAAATTTTCGGAAACAAATTAGGAAGTTTTAATTCTTGTGATTAAAATTTTCCTTGTTTGGAGTTTTAGAGTGGTCGGCCATATAGTTTAAGAAAAGGAATTTGATTTTAAATCAAATTAAATTTTTCTTTTCATGGCAAAGTACTAAGGAAGTTTTTATTTAAATTTTCCTTATTTGCCAAGGCCAAGGATTATAAAAGAGGGGGTAGGGGTGCCTTCATGGCTAAGAACTCTATTATATTCTTCTCTTCTCCTCTCTTCCTTGGTGTGGCCGGATTTCTTTTCTCCTCTTCCCCTATTCTTCCTCTCAAGTGGACGGTGGCATCATCCTTTTGAAGAAAGCTTGGTGGTCGGATTTTGCTTGGAGAAGAAGGAGAGATAGGAGGCTTTCTTTCTAGTATCCCTTGGAGCTTGGTGGTGGTGGCCGAACCTCACATCTCTTGGAGTTTTTATGGTGGCCGAAACTAGCTTGGAGAAGAAGGAGCTTGGGTGGTTCTCGTCTCGGTAAATCGTCGCCCACACGACATCCGAGATAAGAAGAGGAATACGGTAGAAGATTAAGAGGTCGTTGCATACAAAGAAAGGTATAACTAGTAATTATTTTCCGCATCATGCTAGTTTTTCTTTGTATGAATTCCAAACACAAGTGACATATGATTCTAGATTTTCGGATTAAATATTCGAAGTTGTTTTTTTTTAATTTTTTGAATTTGTGATTCAATTGTTCTTTTCGATTAAACCTAATGTTATTTTAGGAAATTAAATATTGAATTTCTATTAAAGGCTTTGTCGAGGCAGTGGTGGATGATCTCATACCCAATAAGGCCTAGTGCCTCGCCATGTTTGACCTGAGAGCCGATTTTAGAAATAAATATTTAATTAACTTTATAACATAGGTGGATTTGGATCAGTAGTATTAAGTTCCGCTTGCGATCCAAATCTAAACCATTAAGAACAGATAAGTTAAATTTGGAATCAATAATGTTAAGTTCCGTTTGCGATTCCTAATTTAATTTCTAAAGAACACAATAGGTTGTTTAGAAAAGGTTCGACACTTGTACAAAATTTTTGTACAGTAGAACCGGTACGATCTTCCTAGGACCAACCAACAATAATAAAATGCATGCTAAAAATAGATTTTATCATCTTAATATCCATTATCATGAAAATAGAAAGCATGATAATTCTAAGGATAATCAAGGTCATATCATGCTAGAACAACCTTACCTAAAGATAGGAAAGTAGAAAATAAGTCCTCTAGGGATGGACAGTTGACTAGTGCATTGTATTGTTGCTACCATGAGCTCTGAGGGTCAAATCCTGACTAGTAATTGGGTGTCTGCCCTCAGCTATGCGCTATTTAACTGCCCAAGGATAGTAGTAATCCGTAATTTACCTCTTTCATGTTCGCTTGGGGATGGACTGGCAAAGATACTAGGGCGAATGAATCACTTTTTGCCACCAGGAAGGTAGAAAATAATTTAGGCAATAACCCAAAAAAGTGTAGACACATGCCTAGGAAGAGAAATCATCAAGGAAAACATAATAAATCAAGAATAATGAATTTAGAAGTTGAAAACTAAGTATTGAGATCAAAACTTGATTATTTGGAGAAAACCTTGAGAAAGATGAAAATTTTGTTTAAATGGCCAAATAAAAAAGATCTAGGTTTAGGAAGACAAGAGTCATCTATAGACAAGAAGAGTTTGATGAGATACAAATACAAGTCCAAGTCCAAGGAAAGCATGGTTTCATTCCAAAGAGTTTCATATAGTTTTGGAATAAATCCTAAATCTAGGAGTCAAGTCAAGGTGACAGGGAGGTCATCCCTAGTATTGACCTTGATGAGACTACAATGAAAGAAACATAGACAGTCATTAGAATGGTATCTAAAAAAGTTATCCTTAATGAATACCTAATATACCCAAGGAGCTCCAATAAGTATTAGATTCCTAAGAGTATGATTCCTTCATATTAGATGAGTTTAGGATGTGTTAACCTTAATTTAAAGAGTTAACTTAATTATGGTAAAATTGGCATCTTAGAGCATTTTCAAGGTATTGTGATATCTTGAGAATGAATATTTAACTTGTATCCTTGAGGATTTTGTAGGGTACCAATAAGAATTGACGTCTTGAGATTGATCAAAATTGACACAAATATGATAGAATCATAAAGTGTGTCAAGTGTAGGGTTTGGCATATTTGAGGGAGATAGGGTCACTTATGTCAAATTATATATTTGACATAATGATTAGATGATGACACTTAAATTGGAAATCTAGGTATTTTTATTATCCTTTCATAATTGTTATACTTTGTGTGTCATGTCACATTTCATGATGACATACATTAATATTACATTTTTTTTCAAAAAAAAATAATACATGTCATATCATACATGCATCATTAAGCATATTAGATCTCTTTATGAAGTTATGCATTTGATGTATGTCATATTTATTCACATGCTTAAATTGTAAGTCTTACAATTAAGGACAAATGACATTAGTTGACAACCTAGGTAAGATAGTCAATATAAAAATGTCTAGATGGAGATGCATAATTTCTTAGATTTAGGAAAAATAAATTTTACATCTCACAAATACCATAGAATGACTTATGTATATATTGAGACACATTATATACAAGTGAGATTTTATGATGATGACTAAGTTCAAGATAATGTTGATTTGGTGTATCAAAATAAGCTTTAGTTTTATCAAAATAAATGAATTTTATGTTAACCAATCATGGGAAAAGTTAATGTACAAGTCATATGCATTTAGCTCATAGATCATGGTTAAAAATTTGGTTTGAAACCATTTTAAAAGTATTTTGAAAAACCTTGGTAAAGTCTATCATTGATAGAAATCCATTGATTAAGTTAATACAAAGTTAGAGTGAATCATTGAAGTTTTTAATAGTTTCTATCTTTGTATTATTTTTTAAAAATAAGATATATTTTCATATAAAACTATTTTTTTCTAATAATATTTGACTTAAATAATGTCTCTATGAAATTTCATAATTTTTTTAAAAAATATTGAATTACTTATGCATTTTTAAAGTTGGCCTGAAATTGAGGTGCAAATTTTCTCATAGTCAGTCGATTGATGTTGAGTAGGAGTCAACTAGTGATTGTGTTTTTGACTAAAATAGGTTTGTTTAAGTTTTTTAAGTTCACTCCTAAGTATCTTAATTATCTGTAACTCTCGGATATGCTTAGATAGGCATTCGAAGGTGATTTTCCTGATGAAAATGAGAAAGGGATGTTAAAATGGGAAGAATATGGAATTGAGGGGAGGTTTAGATTCAAATTTGAATCTTTAACCTCATGACTTAGATTTCGAAATTTTCTAAATCTTTAGGAACTTCAAATTATTATTGGTGCAATGATTAAAATTGAAACATACTTTGAGGGGGAGGTCCTCCTTAAAGGCATG
This sequence comes from Zingiber officinale, assembly GCF_018446385.1. NCBI lineage: Eukaryota > Viridiplantae > Streptophyta > Magnoliopsida > Zingiberales > Zingiberaceae > Zingiber > Zingiber officinale. Next base: position 157,208,895 of record NC_055986.1, read on the forward strand.
ATTTCGATATGAAAGGAGGAGAATTTGAGGATTAGTGAATAAATGAAAGATTGTATGCTCAAGGTTGGGTATTGGAGAAAATGAAAAGTAGAGAACCTCTATTGTGATGTTGGAAGTTAGGAATGGAAGAAGAAAATAAATTTTGAGAAGAGAATTTTTTTTATGTTGCTAAATGGGGCAATTGAAGGGTTCAAGTAAGGTAACCTTGATTGGCATGAGAAGTAGGATATTGAGCTAATGAGTTAACCTAACTTAAACATATTGTCAATATAAAAAAAAGGAGAGATTGTTGGTATAATCGACCCCTAGTCAAAGTTGATCAGGTTGACTAAGCTTAAGTTGACTAGAGTTGGGGTTTCAATATTTGATTGATATGCTAGTTGGTCGAGTGAGATATCAAGTAGGTCAAGGTTGACCAGATGCTTGACAATCAATCAATATATTAAGATTGATTGAGAAAAGAGTTAAGCAAATCACAGTCGACTTGGCTAACTGGATACATGATAAAATATAAAAAATCCAACTGGGTCACGGTTAACCAGAGACTTGGCAGTCGGAAATCCAACGGGGAATTAGCAAGAGGAAAGTCCAAGTGGATTATGATTGATTGGACACTTGATGATTAGAAGTTCAAAAGAGAGTTGGCATGCAGTAAGTCCAATTGGATCATGGGTGATTGGACACTTGGCAGTAGAAAGTCAACTTGAAGTTGCACGAGACAAAATGTTCAAGTGGATCATGATTGATTGAAAACTTTGTGTTATGAAGTCCAAACAAGTTAAGGAAGACCAAATGTTTGGCATGGATGAAATCCTAACAAAACAAGGGTGACCGAATGTTGGACACCAAAAGTCCTAACAAGTAATGAAGGATCAGATGTTAGGTGAGTATCGAAATCTCGATAGGTCAAGATGTATCGGATGCTAGACAAAGGAAGCCTTGATATGTTGAGATCAACTGGATAGTAGGCAAGATGAAATTTCATCCTTAAAAAGACTATAATAGGATTGGAAAATCCTAAACCCCAAATTCGAGGTCAGGAGGTTCTGGAGAATGAAAATGGGTTCAGAGTACTCGGGTTGCTCAGGCAAATTGGTCATTAGGTTGGATCTTGACAACCCACTCAGGCTTGAGAGTCGGTATTCAGTCGAGTTGGCACTCAAGAACCTACACGGGTTCAGGACACGGGAGTCGGCACACAGGAACCCACTTGAACTCAGGGTGCATGAGCGAGTGTCCAACACCCTCTCAAACTCTAGCTACTCAAGTTTGGGGTGCTCGAGAGAGCGCGAGAGTCGGCACACAGGAACGCACTAAGACTCAGGGTGCTTGGGAGCGCACTCGGAACTCAGGCTACTTGGATACACAAGAAACTTGGGCAGTTTGCTGACCCAGGCTTCGGCGTTCGGCCACTCCCACAACCCACTCGGGCTCAGGTTTCAAGCTTCAGGTTTTGGTCTTTGCCATTTGACCGCAACCTCAACCCACTGGAGATCTAACATTGACAATCGACCATAGAAAACTCAATTGATTGTAATCAGTTAAGTGATGGAGTGATCAATCAATTGATGTCATTCAGTTAAAACCAAACTGAACCGAACAAATTGAACCCGAATAAATTGATTTTTTTTCAAAATAATTGAACCGACTAAATTTCTCAAAAAAAAAAATTGAACAAACCAAACTGATCAAATATCGATTAATTCAATTTTCAATCGAATTAACCAAATTGGCCAAATAATTTTGACCCAATTCAATTTTGTGTTTGTTTACATGTGAATCTATTTTGACTCCAATTAAAAACAACCGAATTGTTGAAAAGAGATTTTAGGATTATTTCATCTTACATTGTCTATTTTTATAAGTTTTAATTGTTGAAAAGAGATTTTAGGATTGTTTCATCCTACATTGTCTATTTTTTATAAGTTTTTATTCGTTACTTATTAGCTTTGTTACCTAGTCCAAATGCACACATAGCCTTGGTCCAATTTAGATGCTATTAAACCATTCAATCATTCAATGTTAATTAACATGATATTCTACTCAGTTTTAAAATTTAACACTTGACTCGCTTTCGACTAAAAGATTGTTCAAGCCATTTGTCTAAAAAACAGCTAAAAAATTTCTCAAGATAAATGAAATTTGATCATGAAAACAACAACACAATAGCAGAAATAATAACTTAAAGGATATCTAGCCATCGTTAAATAGTTGAATTCAAAAAAGAATTCATATGTAAGATCAATGATTACTAATTTTAAAATATTGAATAAGTAGGTATCATAATTTTATACTTACCCACAATGTAGAGCAATTGTTTGCTACTGTGGCATAACGATGAGAGGGCTCGGATGGAATGAGCACTCGAGCCAGCGGTGAGAGTGACAGGAAAAGAGAGGGCTGAGCAGTGAGCAGGTGCTCGGTGACGGGAAGAGGGAGGGATGAGCAGGGAGGACTGGCGGAGAGAGCGATGGGAGGATGGAGGGCTACTGAGCAAGGAGGACTGGCAAAGAGAGTGACGGGAGGATGGAGGGCTACTAAGTAAGGAAGACTGGGCAGAGAGAGCGAGGAAAGGATGAAGGGTTAAATGGGCAGGAAGGAACGTGGTGATGCTCAACAACGGGAGGAGCGACGACTAAGCAAGGAGGACTGACAGAGATGTGGAGTCGCTCGACAATGGGAGGAGGGAGGGCTGAGCAAGGCAGACCACTGGAGTTGTAGGTTCGACGAGATAGCGATGGGAGGAGAGAAGCTGAGAAGGACAAACCGATGGAGTCGTAGGTGATCGACGACGAGAGCAATGAGAGGATCGAGAACTGGAATCGAGAGGGGAACGTGAGCAGCGAGGGAGGATATTGTCACGAGCAGAGTGAGGAGATTATGGATTTTAGGATTCACATAGGATTTAAGTCTAGTTCGAGTGGATTAAAATTTTGGTTTTTTCAGTTTAACCAAATTAAAAAATTTAAAATCGAAATCAAATCAAAATAACCTATTTTTTAACCAAATTAATTGAAATTCTAAAGTAACCAAACCGAAATTAAAAAAAATTGGTCGGTTCGATCAGTTTATTCTATTTAATTAAATTTTTGCTCACCCCTAGATGTCACTATTTGAATGAACAAAAAGTTCAAAATCCGATTGTGGGATTCGACTGATTAGTTAATAGTCAACTGATAGTAATGGATAGTCAAATGATGATGAGGTGGATGGAGTCGTTGAGCTAACTTGTCAGAGTAACATTCAAATCTATAGTTGATCAATCGACTAATGGGTAAAATTAGTCGACTGATAAATGGAAATCAACCTCAAACTGAAGGCTATAAAAGAAGGGTTTTGAGGAGATTTTCCCTATCGGTTCTGTTGGGGTTGCAAGGTTGCAAATATAGTTCCACGTTGAAAACACATGAGAAAGATCATGCGTTTATAAGAGAAAAGATATCTCCATTGGCATGTGGCCTTTTGGGTAGAGCCCAAGAGCAAAACCATGAGAGCTTAGGCCCAAAGTGGACAATATCATATCATTATGGAGATATCTAAATTCTTTTCGATCCTATAATTGGTATCAGAGCCCGGGCTGATCAGCAGGTTTAACCACCAACTATGCATATTATAAGAGAAAAGATATCTTCATTGGCATGAGGCCTTTTGGGTAAAGTCCAAGAGCAAAACTATGAGGGCTTAGGCCCAAAGTGGACAATATGATACCATTATGGAGATATCTAAATTCTTTTCGATCATACAGATTCTTGGAGGTTTGAGTATGAAGTACTGCTATATTTTCGGACCAACAAGAGGCAATTTCAAGAAGCAAGAAAGCACTCAAAGTAAGATTCATGAAAAGTAGTTTACTTTTATTGTATTTGCTTTTATCTCTTTATTCACTGGTACTTTTTGTAAGAACAACTTGTAAGTGATTTCTACACCTTCTGAAGATATCTAAGAAAAAGAATGATAGTAGTGATAGTCATTAAGAGTATCCCTTGGACATAGTAACTTCGGGAGGTTGTGAACTAAGTAAAACCAATAATATTATGTATGTGGCGTCAAGTTTGATTCAAGTTTTTTGTTGCGCATTCAAACAATGAGCATGCAATATCATCGAAGCAATAGAAGCTATTTACCTCCCTAGCTTGCATGGGTCCTAATAGATACCTCTAATTCATCCTTACCAAGGTTGAATTTTTACCTTGCCTAGCATATGATTAACTTCAACCTATCAAGACTTTCTTTGCATAGTATATAATCAATCTTGACCTTTCAAGACTTTCTTTTCCTAGTTTCTGGTCAACCTTGACTCATTGTAATTTCATCATTTCCTAGCTTCCGATCAACTTTAACCCACTAAGACTTCACTTTTGTCTAGCATCCAGTCAACCTTAACCTGTCGAGACTCCACCATTATCTAGCATTTGATCAACCTTGAATTGACAAGACTTCATTACTATCTGACATCTCATCAATTTTGACTTGTTGGAACTTCACCACTATCAAACAATATCTGATTGTCCTTGACCTGTTTGGACTTTCCTTCTCATGTCTAATACCGATCATCTATGACCTATTAGACTTCCATCATTTGTCAAGTGTTTGATTAATTTTTACTCACTTGGACTTCACATCTCATATTATATGTTTAATTCTCCGTAACGCACTTGGACTTCGCCCTTGTCAACTCCCTTTTGGACTTCCAACTGCCAAGTATCCAGTACTCCACAACCCACTTAGGCTTTACATATTATTCTAAATATCCGATCAATCATGACCTTCTTAGACTTCTTCATTGTCAAGTATTCAATTAACCCTGACTTACTTGACTTTTCACTCAACCATCAACCATTGAAACCAAAATAAATCTTAGTCAACCTTGACTTGAGGATCAATTGTACCAAGAATCTTTCCCTCCAACAATCTCTCTTTTTTCTTAACTTCTCGCTCTATCATTAAACATATTGATCAAATATTGAAACACAACTCGAGTTATACATAAACAACTCTTAAACATTGATTAAAAGAATTCTTCATTGTATTAAAGGTGTTATTCTACATAATTTTCTCTTATATAGTCAATCAGCATGTGAGTTGCATATCTATAGTAATGCAGAGTGGGTTGATTATCTGGGAGATGCACATACAATCTATTAGTGTGGATACGCAGTATTTGTTGGGACATAATTTAATTCCATGACATTTTAAAAACAACCTACCATATCTTATTCAACATTAAAGTTGAATATAAACTCATTATTAATGCAAATCTGAGATCATTTGGCTTGGAGCCGTATATATTATTGTAAATCTAATTTTTTATTATGCTTTCACAAAATATCAAAAAATTTGATTTTCACTTTTATTTAGAAACATTTGAAAATTCAACAATGGTTAGTTTTTAAATATCCACGCATAATCAACTGACTAACATTTTACCAAAGTATTAGCTAGATAATTTTAATTAGCATGTTGGCAATTAAACTCAATGATTAACATCCTATATATTTCCTGTTTGATCTAAAGGGTGATGATTGTAAAATTAATTGTACGGCTCCAATTTCACAATTAATTTAAATCAACAAGAGTTTATTATATGTACTAAAAGATAATAATTAACATTCACCTCATGTGATTCGGTATTGGCCCTCCGATTAAATACATACAGATAAATTATGGAGACTTTGTTCAACAACAATAACACATGTAAAGAGCAAGTTAATCAATGAAAGTACCACATCAGTTGGAAATCAATCCTAGATTTATCTGTGATAACAAACGTTTATTATCAAACAAAGAACATTTTGTACTACAATTGTAACTATCATTATTCTATATTACATTCACGTAACATATTTGTGATGATATTTTCTATCAAGTAATCAATTTCTATTTTCTATCAAGTAATCAATTTCTCTTTTTACGAACTTTTCTACTTTGAGATACTAGCCACCTCTATCTATCCTTGCGTGTTTCTAATCTAATTGGCTTTTCATGGGATAATTTAGTGATTAGTATATGAGGTATTGTCATCATGAAATTTGGGATTCGAATTTCGACAAAGTCGAGATAAATGTCTTCCTTATATGTTAGTCACTATTTCAAAAGTTAGTAGTCGTCCATGATTTACCACCTCCATGTTGATTCTGAGATAAATTGGTAAAGACACGGAGGATAAATGCATTCATCTTTTACTGCCACCGTGTTTCTAATCTAATTGAAGGAGCCATTACACAACAGCCAAACAAGCATGGTCCCATACATCACTCATATTACAAAAGAAATGAAAAGAAAATAAAAAGAAAAGTAAACCGAAGCTTTATACCCTCCTCCCTCTCACCTTTTGCAGCACGTACAGGAATATTAATTAATCACTGCTCTTTCTCTTTAGCCCATTTCTTTATTTATTATATGCCTTGTCCCGCACATAAAAGACGGAACACAGGCACAGCCATGATCACCGGACCCATGCACGTGGTTGATTAAGGGCATATGCTACATATGCCCGCATATATACCGACGCCTAGAGGAAGATGCAATCGTCAAATTAATTAATTCACTAACATGGCTGGCCCACTCCACCAACCAGATAAATTATTTAAATGGAACTCTGTTGATGAATAAAGACACTGTAACATGTCCTCCAGAAAGGACAGTGACACTTCATCTGATGAGTTAGTAGTTCATCAACGTAACTTTCAATTTGGGACGTTTATTCATTTATTTATAGTTCATACGTAATGGGGCAGGGTCATGGATGCACCACACTGCCGGTCGCCTGGGTATCTCTCGTTGAATAACTTGGAAACTTCCATCTGATATCAAGTGTGACAGTGATGATGACTGGGTGTAAAGTGTAATCAGGTTGGCTATATCTATCTATTTTTTTCTTTATGATTTAATTATTATTGATTCTCCTTTAATTTCTTTCCGTTCTCCATCTTTTGCTTTGGTTATAATCAAATCCCTGAGGCATTAATATAATGCAAAGTAGGAGTTTCGGTGTTGCTTCTTTTTAGGGCGAATAAGGCGGGCTCTGCTGAATTTATGAACAGTTGGATCTATAATTAGTTCACTGGGTGGCGTGCGTTGACTGACGAACAATTGCGTGAGCTGATTGATCAGCTGAAATCAAAGTAGAAGAAGAGAGAAAGCTAAATAGAATTCCAACCAACACGTGGTAGCAGATAAACGACGGCAACTCTCCCCGTCGTATATATCAGAAGTTTCCATGAAGATGATCCTCGCTCATGGAGAAATATTATTATATTGATATTTTCATCAAGGTTACTGACGAAAGGATGACTGACACTGTTTTTCCTCTTCTTCAAGCGAAATTAAAGTGGACCACTCCAATGGGATAAGATTTCTGTCGTGGAAGTCTAAACGGACAAAAACAAAATTTTATATTTTTAAAGGAAAAAACACATTTTCAAAATATATCAAAGTAGGAAAATAATCTGATACAAGTTTCGAATTTTACATTTTAAAAATTAAATAATGAAATTAACTCACTATTTCATTCAAATTAAGACTAGACAGATAGAAAATCCTAACTACGATTAGGTAATAAAATCCTAATTCAGAGGACTGGGTAAAGTCTTGCAGACTGAAGATGTTGGGTGAAATCCTAGAGTCAAGAACCCTATGTGAGAATCCTGAGGGTCGTATACACCAGGTAGAAGACTAGACGGGTCAGGGAGCGGGCGTCCAACATGAAGTCCAGACGATGTGAAGGACCGGTCTGGCAAAAGGTAATTTCTCTTGAGAGAAGTGGGCGAGGACGCATTCCTCGAAGAGGGAACAGTAGACGTCAGTCTGACCTAGAGTTTCAGCGAAACTCGAAGTCAAGACCAAACAGTCCGAAGGCTGTCAAAATTTATCATATTTTATATATTATTGCCTAGACTAACCTTATCTTGCAAAAAAAAAAAACTTAGCAAAAATGGTGGTCCAATCGCTAGGAGGATGTCCGGGTGCTCGAAGTCCGAGCGCTTGGAGCTATTTTGGGCGCCCGAACAACTTTCATTGTAGAAGAAGCCCGGGCGGGTGCCTATCCAAGCACCCTGGTGGTCTAGGCTCCCGGAGGTGCTCCAGGAGCCTGGACAGTCGAAATTTGATTGACATGCTGAGCTGGAGCATGACAACTGGCCGACCCACTTCAGCGGTCCAAGCACCCGGAGGGGGTCTAGGTGCCCAAACGTGGATAAACTTCAGGGATGAATTTTCGACGAGAGCTCGCCACGTGAGCACAGTCCAGGCGCCGGGGAGGGGATCCAGGCGCCTGGATAGGGCTATAAAAGAAGGCTTCGACCAGCAGTTTCATGACATTATTCCAATCATCTTCCGCTCTTACACGCTGCTCAGAAAATACTTCTACGACGCCCAAACACTGCTCTGATGACCGAAGGCTCGATTCTTCAAATCTGTATATCGTCGGTACATTTAAATTATTTTAGTTCTTCAAAAGTTCTAAATGCTCTACTTGTACTATTTCGAACTGATAGTGATTGCCTATTAAAAGATTTAACGAGTGGGGGCCTTCTAGTAAGAGTCATCACAAGTTCCGAACCAAGTAAATCTTGTCCTTGTTAGCATTGCGTTTTCTTTACTTTATTCCACTGCCGCTTTTCTAAGGAATACTTTGTGGGCATTCATGGTGGATGCTTATAAAGTTTTTAAGGATCTCTCTTTAATTAGGTTAGATGAATTATTTTTTAAATTTGAACTTCATGAACAGACTAATGTACTTTCGGTCGAGAAAGGTATTGCATTGGCTGCAGGTACAAGCAAGACAAAGGAGTCTAGAAAGAAGTACAAAATTGAACATGAGTCTTAAGGCAAATCCGACTCGGAAGAAGACGACGAAATTACCGCCGAACTCGTGAAACTAGTTCGGAAACTAAACAAGAAAGAGAGGGGCTTCACCAAGTGAGAGATCAAGAAAGTGACTCAATCGAACACGAAGGCCAAATCCGAAGTTACTTGCTACGGCTGCAAAAAGAAGGGACACTACAAGTCAGAGTGCCCAAACATGAAGCAAGGAAGAAGGCATTGAAGGCAACGTGGTTTGAGTCATTGGAAGAGGCAAACGAAGACGAACAAACTCAACCAAGCTTATTGGCACTACCGGTACAAACTCATGTTGCCGAGACTGAATCTGAGTCTGAGACAAAATCATAAGTTGAGTCCGAGCAAGGGTACGAATCCGTATCCGGTTCAGAAGGTTCCCAATTCACTATAAGTACTTTTTAAATTAGATCACATAATTTAATTTCTTACTTATCTAGAAAGTTGGCTAAATCTAACCTCCGGGTCAAGTCACTCCAAGAGGAGGTCAAAACTCTCAAGAAAAAGACTAACCTAAGTTTATTAATTGCGAAGCCAAATTGGAACTCCAACTCAAGTCCAACTTGAGAAAGAAAATTCTAATATGAGAACTCAAGTTAAAGAATTTAAGGAAACGTTGGAACGATTCACCTTAGATTCCAAGAACCTTGACCTAATTCTTGGGAAACAAAGGGTTGTATACAGCCAATCCGGACTCGGATATAAGGCCAAACGTTGATTCAAAACATACTTATCCTTAGTGAATCAACTAAATAGAAAATTAGTTCAAGCATGGGTCCCTAAGTCTAACCTAATTAATCAAGTTGGACTCAATCAATATTAGATCCCCAAGGATGAAATCCATTATCTTGATAGATCTTATCGAAGTTATGATCTAGAGGGCCAATAATAAAATTATTTTTGTTATTAACTAGACATGTTTGATGTTTGATTTACTGTTTTCTCTATTCATGCTTAGCTTAGGGTAGAAAAGGACTTAGGCTTGATCAACACTTGGCTAGTTAGACCTTGATTTTTAGAAAGAAGATTAAATATTCAAAATGCTTTGTCTAGAAGTGGTTGTTGCTCGAATACCTAAGAAGGCCTAGTATCTCACCACAGTTTAGAAGTCAATTATTGAAATTAATGTTTAATTCACTATCTGTTCAACCTTAGTCTAACTCAAATGTAAATCAATTCTTAGATTTGAATATAAATTGAAGATAAAATAATCATCTTATAAAACTTATAAGGGTCCCTGATTGACAATCTAGAAAAGGGTGAGATGAATTTAGATTTAAAATAAAAATTAGTTAACCTTAACCAAACTTAAATCGAATCAAATTAAACTTAATTTAGCCTTCAAAAATTAATTTTTAAATATTCATTTTCAAATTTTAATAAATTTCAAAATCTTACTTATTTTTAAATATTAATTAAATTTTAAATTAAAATTAATTTTAAAAATTTAATTAATTTCTAAATAAAATTCAAACTTAAATATTTTCCAAAATTCAAACTTAAATTTTTTTAAAACTTAAATATTTTTAAAATATTTTTCAAAATTAAAACTTATATATTTTTCAAAATTGAAATTGAAACTTAATATTCTTCAAAATTAAAACTTAAATATTTTTTAAAATTAAAACTTAAATATTTTTAAAATTGAAAATTAAATATATTTAATAATCCATACTTAAATCTCTTATAAAATTTAAACTTAAATATTTTTCAAAGTTAGAGAAAATATTCTCAAACTTAAAATTAACTTAACTCTATCTCACACAAACTCATAAGCTGAGTATGTTTAATAACATAAAATGGGGGAGATATAAAATCATAAAATTAAATGATTATTAAACTTATTTTTGCATGCTTGGACTCTAAGATCATAGTCATTAATCAATGTATTAATCAAGGTATTAATTAAATTATTTATGCTTATTGTCTCTTATAAATTACTTAAACTTTTTAAGAGGGAGAGAAATAGGGTGTTAATTTTTTTAAAAAAATAAATATTTTCAAAAATTAAGTTTTTTGAGGGTTATATTTCAAAAGAAAGTTTATAAGTTAAGTTCTTTCAAAATTAATTACTCCTTCAAATTTTTAAAATAATTTTTTTTAAAGCTATGCATTTAAATAAGTTTTTTTATAAAAAAATTCTTTTCAAAGTTAAGTATTTAGCTAAGTAAGAAATCCTTTTCAAAGCTAAGTATTTTTTAAAAGAAATCCTTTTCAAAGTTAAGTATTTAGCTAAGTTTTTTTTCAAAGAATTTTTTTTTAAAACTAAGTATTTGGCTAAGTTTTTTTTAAAGAAACTCTTTTTTGAAAAGAAAGTTAAGTGCTACTTTCAAGAGGGAACTAATTAAAATTTTAACTTTTCAAATTTAAAGTATTTTTTTAAGTTAACAACTTTTCTCTCTATTTAATAGTTGTTTTTTATTTATGTCAAAGAGGGAGAAAGAGGTTAAAAGTAAAATAAAAATGCTTTATTTTGAGAAAAAATAATACTTAAAGGGAAGTGAGTAACATTTTATTTTTACCTTGAAACTTGTTATTTGTTCTACATGCCTTACTATTTTTATGTTTTTACTTAACTTTGAACTATATTATCATAAATCAAAAAGGGAGAGATTGTTGATGATGAAAGCACCAGCTAACCAAACTTGTATTTAATATTGGTAAAAGTTTAAAGTTAAGCTGTGTTGTTATTCTAACAAGTTGAACTGAGTGTGCAGAAAAGTTCTAAGTAATCTTAGGCAAAGAAAAGTCCTAATTGACACTAGACAGGTGGAAAGTTCTAGCTGCAATTAGACAATAAAGTTCTAGTCCAAGGGACTAGGCAAAGTCTTGGCGGGCTGAGGATGTTGGGTGAAATCCTAGAGTTGAGGATGCTAGGAGAAATCCTTGGGGGTCGCAGACACCAGGTAGAAGACTGAATAGGACGAGGAGCGGACGTCCAGCATAAAGTCCTGATGTCTCGAACGTTAAACAAAAAGTCCAAATAATCTAGAGGACTAGTCTGGCAAAAAGTAATTTCTCCTGAGAGGAGTAGGTGAGGACACATTCCCCGAAGAGGGAACAGTAGGTGTCGGTCTGACCTAGAATTTCAGCGAAACTCAAAGTCATGATCAAACAGTCTAAAGGCTGTCAAAAGTTATCATTCTTTATATATTATTGGCTGCACTAACCCTATTTTGCATAAAAAACAAAGACTTGGCAAAAATGGTGATCTAAGCGCTCGGAGTTCAGGCGTCCGGAGTTGTTCCGGGTACCCGGACAGCTTTCATCGCAGAAGAAGCCCATGTGGGTGCCTATCCAAGCACCCTGGTAGTCCAAGGGCCCGAAGGTGCTCCAGGCGCCTGGACAACCGAAATTTGATCGACATGCTGAGCTAGAGCGCGATGACTGGCCGACCCACATCAGCGGTCCAAGCGCCCGGAGGGGGTCCGGGCACTCGAACATGGATAAATTTCAGGGATAAAGTTTTGATGAGAGCTCACCACGTTAGCACAGTCCAGGCGCCCGGGAGGGGATCCAGGCACCCCGGACAAGTAAAAGAAGGCTTCGACTATCAACTTCATAACATCATTCCAATCATCTTCCGCTCTTGAGTGCTACTTAGAAAACGCTTCTATGACGCCTAAACGTTGCTCCGACGATCGAAGGCTCAATTCTTCAAATCTGTAGATTGTCGGTACATTTAAATTATTTTAGTTCTTTAAAAGTTGTAAATCTCTACTTGTACTATTTGGAACTGATAGTGATTGTCCATCGAAAGCACTCAACGAGTGCGGGCCTTGGAGTAGGAGTCGTCACAAGCTCTGAACTAAGTAAATCTTAGCCTTTTAGCATTGCATTTTCTTTTCTTTATTCCGTTGTCGCTTATCTCTTGAAAGTTTTAAACAAACATGAAAGTCACGAGCGCTATTCACCCCCCCCCCCTCCCCCTCTAGCGCAACAATCCTACAGTTTGGACTTTTGTTCAACATCTGAGACTTTTAAGAATTTTTGTTGAACATCTGAATCTTGAGTCATCCAATCTTCCACCTAGTGTCTGCGACCCTCAGGACTTTCACCTAGCGTCCTCGACCCTAGGATTTTTGTCCAATGTCCTCAATTTGCCAAGAATTCACCCAATCCCACAGGTCAAAACTTTCTTGCCTAGCCGCAACTAGAGCTTTCCACCTGCCTAGTATTCACTAGTACTTTTAGCTTACCTAAGCTTACTTAGGACTTTTCTGCACATTTAATCAAATTTGGTAGAACAACAATAAGTCTTAACTTTAAACTCTTTGTCATTATCAAAACTTAGATTTAATCATCTGATGATTCCTGTAATAACATTATGGAACTCGAATTTCTAAAAAATTGAAATGAGATTGAAGAGGTGAGTGTGTAGAAAAAGGATATGGTGAGAAATCCTAGTCCTGAGTCTCCTACATGAAGTTATAGACCTGTGTCAATTGGCACAAAGTTTGAAACTTTCTAAACCTTTTGAGCAATATTGAGAATCTTTTATAATGATAACGTAGGGCGCCCTTAGACTCTAAGGCATTGTAGAAACCTATAGGAGTTGAAATGAGTCTGATCAGAAATCTCTAGGTCAATCAATGAGTTTTGATTAAAACCCATTGATAGACTTAGATTTTTAAATTTTTGTAATGAGATGAAAGTGTAGAGTGTGTGTTGGGAGATTGTTGGTGCAATATTCCTCAGGTCAAGGTTGACCTAGTTTGATTGAGCCTGAATTGGGTCAAGCTCAAGTCTTAATGTTTATGTTTTGATGGTTTGACAATACATGTTGACAATACATGTAGACAACACATGGAGATTGCAGGTGCAATTGTTCATGTATGGAGATTGTGATGGAGAGTCAGATAGGTCAAGGTTGACCGGATACTTGACTGGAAAATCCTGGTGAGTGAAGTCAGGTGAAAGTCCTAACTTGGAGGTTAGGCAAAGGAAGTCCTGGTGAGTGAAGCAAGGCAGAAGAAAATCCTGGTGAGTGAAGCCAGGTGAAAGACCTAGTGAGTGAAGCTAGGCAATGAGGAAATCCTAGTGAGTGAAGCTAGGTGAAAGTCCTGGTGAGTGAAGCCAGGCAAAGGAAAATCCTGGTGAGTGAAGCCAGGTGAAAATTTTAGTGAGTGAAGCTAGGTGGAAGTCCTAGTGAGTGAAGCTAGGCAGAAGGGAAGTCCTGGTGAGTGAAGCCAGGCACGGGGAAATCCAGATGGGTCAAGGTTGACCAGACATCTGGTGAAAGTCCAAGTAGGTCAAAGGGATTGACCGGATACTTGGCACGAGGAAGAAAAGTCAAAGTAGGTCAAAGGGATTGACCGGATACTTGGCAAGAGGAGAAAAGTCCAAGTGGGTCAAAGGGATTGACCAGACACTTGGTGAGAGAGTCCTAGCTGGTCAAGGGTGACCAGATGCTAGGTTTTATGTACCAACAAGTCATGGTTACTGGATGTTGGTTTAGGGGGCTTTGACTTGGTTTTGGGAAAAAACCAAGATCTGGATCGATTGGATCATGCCCAATCGATCGGTCGATCGATCGGGTGAGTCCCCGCGACAGAAATTATCCCAATTGATCAGTGGATCGATTGGGGAGAAGTGTCGCGCGAACAGAGCCCCTTTGGATCGATCGGGTGATCGATCCAGAGCTCCTAATCGATCAGTCAATCGATTGGGAGGCGCGATTTCGCGCATTAAGCCCTGGATCAATCGGTCGATCAATCCAGGCTATTCCAGAGAGCACAGAGGCGCTCTGGATCGATTGGTCGATCGATCCAAAGCCTCCCCGATCGATTGGGAGCGTTCCAATCAATCAGGATCCGACCGTTGGTGTCGTATTTAGCTGCAAGCGTTCGATTCCTTCGGTAGAACTTCACACATACAGCTCAGATCTTCACAGCAACTCCACAGCTTCTCCACAGAGTTCAGATCGCCAGTTCTTGAAGGTTCTTGGAGGTTTTTCCAAGTCAAGAGGCGGATCTACAGCTCAACAAGAAGTTAGGGTTACGATTTTTACTGTACATCTTGTAAGCTTTTGCTTATCCTGTATTTCCCTTTCTTCTTCTTGTACTGAGAGTGTTGTAGGGATTCTCCGCCTTTGGTAGTAACCATAAAGGAGTGTTATTCATAGTGGAGGGTGTGTGAGTACGTGGATCCTTGGATTAGTCACCTCTTGTGAGGTGGATACCAAGTAAATCCTTTGTGTTAGCGTTGTATGTTTTGTTTCTTGTAATTTCCGCTGCATATCCTTGAAGAAACAAGCAACGAAGAGCACGACGAGCGCACCGAGCTATTCACCCCCCCCCCTCTAGCTACATAATCGATCCCAACAAGTGGTATCAGAGCCAGGTTGCTCTTCACCGGAATCATCGTCGGAAGGGGCAAAGAGCTAGAGGGTGTAGAAGTTGGAGCAAATTCTATCAAGTCAAAGACTTCATCATCAAGCTCAACTTCAAATGGAATTCCAAGATGGTCTTGGATTCGATACAAGGGTGCCTCCATCATTTACTTCAACAAGCTTTGATATTTGGAAATCAAAGATCGAAAATTTCTTAATGGTGGAGATAGAGCAATGGTTTGCTCTAATGGAAGGGTTCAAGTCTCCAAGAAATTCAAAGGGCAAAATTCTCAAGAGGAGCAAGTGGAGCCAAGACCAAATCCAAAGATGTGAGGCCAATGACAAAGTGACCAAGCTTTTGATCAATTTATTGCCGAGCAACATCTTGGAGCAAATTGGAGATTTTGAAGATGTCAAAGAGCTATGGAGCAAATTGGCAAAGATTCATGAGATCCCCTCCACTGTACAAGATCAAGAAGAATCCAAAGAGGGTGACTCATTGGATCAAGGTCAAGAGGAGGAGAATTCCAAAGGTGAGAGATGCTCATCTTCCGAAGAAGAAGTCCAAGAAGCTTCATCTTCAAAGGAATGCAATGAAGAGGGCAAGGAGAGGGCATACTCCTTATTCCATGTACAAGATGAAGATGAAGAAGTCTCCACCTCTAGGATTGAGGGGGAGCAACTCTTGGTGATGCCGGATCAAGAAGAAGGAGAAGTCTCCACATCCGGGTCAAGAGAAGAAGAGGATGAAGAAGCTTCCACCTCCACAAGTCAAGTCAAATCTATTGGAGGAGCATCATTGTCAGATCAAGAGGAAGCCTCTACCTTCGGATCAAAAGGAGAAGATGCCACCCCTACAAGCAAAGGTATAACAATTTCAATAGAAAATAACAAAAATCATATCATTTGCTTTGAGTGTAGGGAAAAAGGGCATTACAAAAGTAAATGCCCTAAATTGGCCAAGAAGAAGGGTCAAGTGGCACAAAAAGGCAAGGAGAAGCCCAAGGAGACCGCTCCCGGAACAAAAAGGAGCAAGGAGCACATTGTGTGATTTTTGTGCAATCAAAAGGGACATTACCGGAGTCAATGTCCCAAGGGTAAGAAGGCGGTCAAGGCTCAAGGAAGAAGCACACCTCAAGGGGGAGTCTCCAAGATAAAAAGAAAAGTATCATTTATTGAGCCTACTCCCTTGAACAATGGTAAAAAGCATGCTAAGTCAAGTCTTTATCATTTTAATGCTATTTACCATAAGAATAGAGAGCATGATAGCATTAAGGAAAAACACATGGCTCTCCATGCTAAAACTACCACACCTAGGGTTAGGAAAGTAGATGGAATTTTAGGCAAGAACTCTAAGGATTTTAGCTACAAGCCTAGAAACAAAAATGCTCATGGACTTAATAGAAAACCAAAAACTAAGGACTTAGTGATGGAAAATCAAGTCTTGAGGTCAAGACTTGGCAAACTAGAAAAGACCCTAAAAATGATGGAAAATATCCTTAAAGGGCAAAATGAGCAAAATCTAGGTTTAGGACAACAAGGGTCATCCAAGGGCCATAGAGGTTTGGGATACAAACCTAAAAATAAAAAGGATGTACCTACTTACCATAGAGTTCCATATAGTTATGGAACAAACCCTAGGTCTAGTGGTCAAGTCAAGAACACTAGGGAGGTTATTCCTAAGAGTAATTTTGCAACAAATGTGACTAAGACTTCTAAGAAGTCCAAGAAAGTCACAAAGAATGTCACAAGGGATGCAATCCCTAGGGTTGACCTAGAAAATGTGACCAAGGCTTCTAAGAAGCCAAACAAGGTCACTAGGAAGGTATCTAGGGAAGTTATCCCTAGTGAGTACCTAGAGCATCCAAGGAGCACCAATAGATTTTGGGTTCCTAGGAGTATCTTCTCTACCCCATAGATGGGTTAAAGAGTGTCAACTCTAAGTGGAAAGGTAGTTAACCCAATCATGATGAAGTTGACACTCAAGGGGCATCTTCAAGGTTATTATTAACCTTTGAAAATGAAAAGGATAAAGGGTTTACTCTTGGAAAGAGTAAAATGTGTCATATTTTGAAAAATTGAATAAAATTTTAAATGACACAATTTGAGAAAATCATAAAAACTACCAAGTTGGGATTTTGGTATGTTCTTAGGAAGTTAAAGGCAAATTTAAGCCTTAACTCAATTGATTACTCTTTAAAAGAGTAATTTGTGCCAAAATTTGAGGAATATGTTTAATTTAAATTGACACAAATTAGGAAAAGCAAAAGAAATATCAAAATTGGATTATTGGCATTTTCTTGGGAAATAGTGGGCAATCTAGGTTTTAAATCTTAATTTAGCTAAGGCTTAAGGATACTTAGGTAGACAACCTAGGTGTTTCTTTAATGCTAAAACTTGCCATGCTTTGTTTGCCCATCATATGTCATGACATCATGCTTATTATTTTTGCATTCATATTTTAGTATGAAAAATATAAAAATATCATGTCATGTCATACATATATCATGTAATCATAAGAAATTTTCTTTTGAAAATTATTTATCTTTGATGTATGTCATAACACATCATGCATAATTTTAATTCCTTGCAATTAAGGATCAAATGACATTTATTAACAAGTAACATCTTTGGTGGATGTTCATCTCCTCAAAATATCCAGATAGATATGCATGATCCCTAGATTAGGGCAAAACCAAAGTTTACATCTCACTAAAGAACTATAAGGTGACTTGTATGTGTTTTAGTACACATTAGATACAAGTGAGATATTAGAATGATGAACAAAACTCAATATGTTGATTTAGTGCATTCTTTTGAGTTTTAGATTCATCAAAACACATAGTTATGTGTTTTCCAATCATTGGGAAAGTTAATGTACAAGTCATGTGCATTGAGCCCAAGGAACATGGTTGGATATTGGCTTTGAAAATGATTTTAAATATATTTTGGAAAACCTTGATGAAGGCTATCTTTTGGATAGTAATCATCATTAAATAGTTGAACACAAACTTGAAGAAAACACTAAAGTTTTTATAAGTTTTCAAGTTTATGTCAATCTTTGAAAATATGAAGTATTTTCTTAGAAAACTATTTTTCCATGATACTATATGCCCTAAATAATGTCTACAACGATTTTTACGATTTTTGGAATTTTGTAGAATTTTCTAGGGGTTTCTGAAATTGACTGAAATGAAATTTCAACAATTTCAGAGCTTCAATCGATCACCCGATCGATTGAAGGGTCTCAATCGATCGGGCGATCGATTGAGAGCAAGCTTCTCGCGAACAGAAGCTTCCTGGATCGATCCACCGATCGATCCAGCCCTCCTGAATCGATCAGTGGATCGATTCAAGCAGGTTCAATCGATTGGGACCCAACTCCAATCGATTGGGAATGCTGATTTTGGCTGGTAAAACCTGATTTTAGCATTTTGGACCATCTTTAGTCTAGGTAACCATTCCAAACCCCTTGGAGCACATTTGCACACATTTAGGGGGAGTTTTCATGATAAAAACTAGGATGGATTGGTTAAGAAAGACTAAGTAGAGGTTTAGGTTGAGGTTTGGTTTCATTATTGAATTTATGAACCTCAAAACTTCTAAATTTGGATTTCCTAAAGGTTTAGGGATTCCAAGTCATTGTTGGTGCAATGACAGAAGTTTCGTGCATGTTTTTAGGGGGAGTTACTCTTTAAGGACATGAAAAATACTTTTCATACACCTTGGAAGGTGGTTAACCTTCTTTCGCGGAAATGCTCAAGGTTGAGCACTTGAAGATAATGGAGAGTGGATATCTTCATTATTCAAGGGGTGTCTGCTCAAGGATGAGCATTTAATGATAGTGAAGGGTATGAGACCTTCGTTATCGGATTGTGAGCAACAAGTGAAGTTGTGAACAACGTTAGGGTAACTCTTCAGGAGGAGAGTTTGTTTTTGATGTGTGCCCAAAGATGGGGAGTGTTTGTGATGTGTGCCAATAGGGGGAGAATGAAAGGGTTTAAGTTAGGCCTTCATTATCTAAGAGGGAGTTTGCCCTCTTAGGAGGAGAATGAAGGGTTTTAACTTATGCCTTCATTACCTAGTGGCATGAAGGAGGTTTAGGCTATGGGATTAGCCTAACTTAAAGAAGGTATTGTCAAACATCAAAAAGGGGGAGATTGTTGGGAGATTGTTGGTGTAATATTCCCCAGGTCAATGTTGACCTAGTTTGACTGAGCTTGAATTGGGTCAAGCTCGAGTCTTAATGTTTATGTTTTGATGGTTTGACAATACATGTTGACAATTCATGTAGACAACACATGGAAATTGCAGGTGCAATTGTTCATGTATGGAGATTGTGATGGAGAGTTAGATAGGTCAAGATTGACCGGATACTTGACTGGAAAATCCTGGTGAGTGAAGTCAGGTGAAAGTCCTAACTTGGAGGTTAGGCAAAGGAAGTCCTGGTGAGTGAAGCCAGGCAGAAGAAAATCCTGGTGAGTGGAGCCAGGTGAAAGACCTAGTGAGTGAAGCTAAGCAGTGAGGAAATCCTAGTGAGTGAAGCTAGGTGAAAGTCCTGGTGAGTGAAGTCAGGCAGAGAAAAATCTTGGTGAGTGAAGCCAGGTGAAAATCCTAGTGAGTGAAGCTAGGTGGAAGTCCTAGTGAGTGAAGCTAGGCAGAAGGGAAGTCCTGGTGAGTAAAGCCAGGCACGGGGAAATCCAGATGGGTCAAGGTTGACTAGACATCTGGTGAAAGTCCAAGTAGGTCAAAGGGATTGACCGGATACTTGGCACGAGGAAGAAAAGTCAAAGTACGTCAAAGGGATTGACCGGATACTTGGCAAGAGGAGAAAAGTCCAAGTGGGTCAAAGGGATTAACCAGACACTTGGTGAGAGAGTCCTAGCTGGTCAAGGGTGACTAGATGCTAGGTTTTATGTACCAACAAGTCATGGTTGACTGGATGTTGATTTAGAGGGCTTTGGACTTGGTTTTGGGCAAAAACCAAGATCTGGATCGATCAGCCGATCGATTGGATCATGCCCAATCAATCGGCCGATCGATCGGGTGAGTCCCCGCGACAAGCATTATCCCAATCGATAAGGTGAGAAATCTTGGTTCTGAGTCTCCTGCATGAAGTTATAGACCTGTGTCAATTTGCACAAAGTTTGAAACTTTCTAAAGCTTCTGAACAATGTAGAGAATCTTTTACGATGATAATGGAGGGCACCCTTGGACTCCAGGGAACTATAGAAACCTATAAGAGTTGGAATGAGTCCGATCAGATCTCTCTAAGTCCATCAATGAGTTTTGACTGAAACTCATTAATGAACCTAGATGACTTGAATTTATAAAATTTTATAATGAGATGGAAGTATGGAGTATGTAGAAGGTATATATAGTATCCAATCCTAATCCCAATACACGTAGGCAAAGTTATGATCGTGTGCCAACTAGCATAGACTGTGGTGCTGGTTGTGGGTGAAGCATGTGAGAAGCAGCAACCCATTCGATGGCATTCTCGGTTGCAGAGAGGAGCATGACGGTGAGCTTCTGCAGTAGCACTCATTGCTGCCTCCACTGTCATTATAGCAGCAGGCTAGCGGGAAGAACAAAAAGCTCTACCACCACCACACCACTTGCCATATCCAAGAAATGGAAACGTAAGCATACCACTCAACGATCCCCCTTGCCTCCATTGTTTTTTCTTCCAGCTGTAAACTTGAAAGAGATGAAGATCATAATTTATTCTAGATAAAATGCATGAGTATATATATGAATATTTAATACAGTCGATCTTAATTAACGAATAGGTTGTTTAAGGAATGTTACATGATTTTCACATGTAGAAGCTTGTTATTGTGACCCTCTCAGGGTTGAGAACACCATCGAGAGGGCTACCACTTCTCACACGCTTCATCTACAATCAACATTGTGGTGCTGGTTTCTGAATACCAACACCACTATGGTGTTGGTCATCGAAAACTAGCACCACAATCTGTGCTAGTCAGCACGCAATCATAACTTCGTCTATATGTATTAGAACTAGGATTGAACACCATATATACCTTTTACACATTCTACACTTCTATCTCATTGTAAAATTTTAGAAATCCAAGTCATATATGTCCATCAATGAGTTTCAATCAAAATTCATTGATAAACTTAGAGAGCTCTGATTGGACTCACTCCAACTCCTATAGCTTTTTATAGTTCCCTAGAGTCCAAAGGTGCCCCTCCGTTATTATCGTAAAAGATTCTCAGCATTGCTCAGAAGATTTAGAAAGTTTTAGGCTTTGTGTCAATTGACACGGGCCTATAGCTTAATATTGGAGACTCATAACCAAAACTTCTCAACATATCTGCCTTCTATACACTCCACATTTCTATCTCATTACAAAAATTCATAAATCCAAGTTATCTAGGTCTATCATTAGATTTTGATCAAAATTTATTGATGGAACTAGAGAGCTATAATCAGACTCATTCCAACTCTTGTAGGTTTTTGTAGTGCCCAAGAGTACAAGGGTACCCTCCGTTATCATTGTAAAAGATTCTCAGGATTGCTCAGAAGGACTAAAACATTTTAGACTTTGTGCCAATTGACATGGATCTATAACTTCGTGTAGGAGACTCATGACCAGGATTTCTCACCATATCTCCCTTCTACACACTCACCTCTTCCATCTCATTTTAAATTTTTAGAAATCCGAGTCTCCTAAGTCCATCAGTGGATTTTGGTCAAAATCCATTGATGAATCTAAAGAGCTTTAATCGAACTCATTCCAACTCCTATATGTTTATTAAGTGAATCCGAATTCAAATAAGTCATCATTTACTATTTTAAGTTCCTCCCAGTAATGCTCAAAATGATTTAAAATTTTCATGATATTGTGGTGCTATTTTTCGAAAATTAGCACCAGAGTGATGTTGATATTTAAGTTGTGGTATTGGTTTTTGAAGACTAGAAACAAAGTAATATTTATTTTATTTTATTATTTCTTTGTATTAATGAAATCAGTTCATTAATTTTAGTTTATTATTCTTTTATAATTAGATATTAAAAATAGAAGATATTAAACAATAGAAAAATTATTTAGATATTTTATTATTTTTTTATATTTTATAAAAATTCATTAAAGTTTCAAAATTAAAATTAAAATTTAAAATAAAAAAATTTAGAGTGTTAATTAAAATATAAATTAATTTTAGAGGAAAGAGAAAAAAGAAAAATTAAGAGAGAGGAAAGAGAAAGATTAAATATTGCTTACAAATGAGAGAGGAAGGAGAAGAAAAAAAAGTTAATAATTGTTATAGGGGTAAAATTGTAATCAAGTATGCCTTTTGAGAATGAAAATTGGATACACCTTTTGGGTAAAACCAAACTTAAGTACCTCCTTTGGAAATTTACTAATTTTTGAATTGCTCCAGTCTTCTTGGCATTGAGAACAATTCAATTTTATATTATGTCAATTATTAGTAACATTGTTATTTTATAATATTATTTATGTATATTACCTTTTGGCATTTTTACACTCACTTTACAATTTTTTTAATTTAATTAACATCATTATTTTATATATTTTCATTTATTTTCATATTGCTTAATTTTAGTTTATTATTCAAATTATTTTTTTCCAATTTTAAGTTTTATTTTAATTTTTTGCATACTTTAAATCTGTTTTTAAAAATAAGATCTTTATTCTATTTATATTAAATCACTTTGAGAAATTATTTTTAAAAATAATTTAGCTCTAATCATCTATGCAGATTTTTTTAATATGTTAATTTTATTTTATTAACTCTAGGAATCTAATTTTCTAAAATAGTGCATCATATAAAGATTATCAAACTATGTACTAATTATTAAAAAGATAAGATGTAAGAGAAGAAAATAAAACTATATCATCTCGGAAAAGAATTTTTAAAATAAAATACTAAAAAAATTAAGTGCCTTAGTATATTGAGTTGTTGTGTTTGTATACGATGAAGAAACTTGTTAAAATGTAGGTGTCCCTAAGATGAGCTGTCAATTCTAAGTGTTGAACTAGATGATATGTTTTTTGGGTGAACATTGAACGATATTTATATGAATGAATTACATGTGTCCAAAACATAGTTGAGCAATTACAATATAATGATTTCTTCGGGGCGCGTGCGATGATTAAGATATGGGGTGTTGTTACATGAGGTCGTGATCGAGCATAACCTCCCCCATGTCTTGGTCATTTGCACTAATGGCCAGTAGCCACCCGTGATTTATCTCCTCCGTGTTGGCCTAGGGACGGGTTGGCGGGGGCGCTGGGGGCGAGCGAATCACCTTTTGCCACATGATTAACGCATGAGATATTGTCATCTTGAGGTCTGGGATTCAAATCTCGACAAAGTCGAGGTAAATACTTCCCTTATGTGCTAGTCACTATTTCAAAGGTTAGTAGCTTCTCGTGATTTACCTCCTTCGTGTTAGCCTTGGGACGGATTGGCGGGGGCGTTAGGGGCGAGTGTATTCGTCTTTTGCCACCATGATTTTTATACACCTGCTGCCCAATTTCTTAAATATACATAATTTGATTCTTAGTTACGGTGTATTATAGAGTATTTTCCTCTGATGGGATGATAAATTTAGGATGTTGGACTACTAAGCCGTCTATTACGAATATTTTCAGATTGAGCAATGATATGCACAAGGAAAAAAACTCAATGAAAACCTCAAGGATAGACACATAAAGTCATGGCCCACCATTTCACTTTTTGTGGGCCCCATCATTTTATATGTCTATCCTTGAAGTTTTCATTGAATTTTTTTTCTTGTGCATATCATTTTTCTTTCAGATTTACCTTAATGATCAATAGAAACTATACCGTGAGAGTGTAATCTTTTTTTTTTATTTTCTTGTTTATTTTTTTAAGCAACTGATTATCTTAATCAGATTTTATTTTTAGGATTTAGGGATTTAATTATAGTCTTAATCATAAAAAAATTCAAAACGAAAAAAAAAAAAAATGCTCACGGGATGTGCGACATGCAGAGCTCAGCATTTGTGTGTGTGATATATGTTCAATCAAATAACATGTAACATGGAGTATAAGCATATGATTTCAGTCATAATTCATTAATTATAGAATGATAATGAATCAAAAGCATAATATTCACCTAGAGCAATTAAAAATATGTATCACGAAGAACACATGGCATGAGGAGATTCTAATTGATATGCCAAATCATCTTTCCGTATTCATCGATGCAACCTAACCCAATTTAAAAGGATGAAATGATAGATTTAAGATCCTAAAATAAGTTGGGCTTAATTGAGTTTACTAGGTAGTCATTAGGGATTCATATTTTAATCAGCCTTTTGATTTTTTTTTTTTTTTTGACTTAAGTTGGCATCTAATAATCAATAAAGAGTATGTCTTTTCCTTAGATGTTGACTTATAACTTAATATAACCTTATTGTAATTCATTGTTTAGTTATCCGTGATCATGTTAAGATATCCAGAACCATTGGTAATTTATCTGAGGGCTCTCTCATCCCATTAGTTGTTATTTTAATTTTTTACTTTTAACCTCAAACTTTTCAACCCAATATTGAACGTAATCATTAGCCTTATCATAAATTGGTTAACTGGTTTGAGCCCTAAAGGTTTGCAATTGCTAGTGCTTTGTCTTTAACCTAGTTTTAAACCAATGATTTGGTTAATTAAAAATTATAGAAAATAATTTATCTACAGAAGAGAATTTACTTTATGGTTGCTTTCAGTTGATGCTTTTTTTTATTTGTTTTTATCTCCTTGTTAAGTTGTTATCACTAGAAATTACCATTAAGTTAAGCGGTTGCACCTCTTGGATATTTTTTTTTTCTAGATTTATCATTAATTCAATGTCGCCCTAATGATGTTCTCCTTCTTCAACAAAGGAAATTTAATCTAAAAGTTCCTTATGACAATTGAAGTATTAGTATTGTTTATTTTCCCTTAATTTTTGATCATTTTTTGGATTTCACTAATGTTCAAGTTCTTATTCTTTTTTATTGTCTTCTAATTCATGTGAGTTGTATGGATATCGCCATTGTTATCTAATGATGACGAAGAGGATAATGATGGTGATGGTGGCAAACTATCTTTGTCACCTTCTTCTTATGTCACAAGCGCTAGCTACCTCTTCTTTGGTCGCCTTTGAAATTCAATTTGACTCTTCATAGAGCTTCATTTGGTTAACAAATGGTCCATCTAAAAGGAATTTTTAAGGTTCTTGATATTTTGTAGGCATCCTCTATTGAAGTCAAGAATATTGTCCTAAAGAATATCTTCAGAGTAAAATGTACCAATCATGATTGACAATTTCCTCTCTAAGTACAATCAAACCATTATAGATTTTCTTGAATCGTCCATGAATGTAATTCATGGACTCTCTTTCTTGCATCTCGAAGTTTTATAATTCATTCATCCATAGGTCCCTCTTGCTACCATGGAGTTGAATGTTCCTTGATGCAATTTAATGATTTGTTTCTCATAGCTCCTTTGCATTTTGAAATGGTTTCACCTAATATATATATTCATTCATTTGTAAACCACATTGTAGAGTGATGACAATCTTTGCATTTTTCTTGGGACTTCTTTTTTCTATCTAAGTTGATTGTTTCAACATCTCTATCCATCAAAATCTCAAAATCTTTTATTTACGCTCATCCATATATCAAAATCTATCATAAGAGACTCTATTCTCAAGCAAGGTGTAAAAGTCGTCATCATCTCTATCGAAGACGATGCTAATCAAATGAGCAATTGAGCTAAAAGTGCAAGTAAAGTAGCACAATACAAAGCAAAACAGGAACATTAGTGTTATCAAGTGAGCATTAAAGCAAGATCTCGACGAGGTGAGTTTGTCAGTAGCATTGTCTATTTTCTTCTTTGTTTAACTTTTTTTTTTTTTGTCTATTCACATCTTTGGCTCAATCGAGTCAACCTCCCCTATGGAAATAGGCTTTTAATCTTAGCTTCATTGATGCATTCCAGTTCTTCCCAACAAATCTATTAACCAGTGTTTTAAATACATTTAAGGAGAGTATTAGCCCAACCATAAAATTACTATGGTGTAGCTTAAAAGTGACAAGTAAGGTATACATATAATAGGTCTTTAATTTTCCGGGACCGGGACGGGGGACATGGAAACTTCATGCGCACCAGGCTGCCCATTGCTTGTATTGGTTCATCCAAGAAATCAAATTAGGTGGGTCCATCCATGCATAGCCAATCACGGGAAAAAAAAATGTATGTATGTCCCAATGACAACGAAGCGTGCGAAGAAACAAACGTGAGGAAGGAGATGCAGATGAAGTTGATGCATGCATCATTAATTGCCACATCGAGGAGCTGTCTTTACTTGCGCTGCTCTCTCTAGCTGTCATTAAACATAATAAAAGCAAAACGACGCCTAACAACTCTCTCGGCCGTTTGTGTAGAAACTAAAAACTCTACTTGTACCACACGCAATACTCTTCATTTTTTATTAAACTTTATAAAAAGACTACACGTGATAATTTTGTCTAAGACCGGAAAATATGTGCAAATAAAAATGTCACTTCACCTGACAATTGTAATACTCATTCAAAATTAGGCATGATCTAAAATATATATGTATATACTTTTTTCCAAAATGATAAATCGAAAATGCTTTTGGCAGGGCTGGTGGTAGTTCAAGAGAAAAACACAGTTATTAGTTTTTCCACCTATCCTGCCTGAATATTAAGGGGATGACCTACTAATTTAGGTGGATAATTTGTTGATAAATAATTGATTCTTCGATTTGATATGTAGCTCCTCAATGTGGTAAAAAAGATAAAATCATTCATCTCAGTGTCCACGCCGCATCCAATCCCAGGTCATCACGAGAAAGATAAATCATGGCAGCCGAGAGGGCAAGTGGTGGTGGGGTGAGTTGGATATGTAACTCCTCAATGATCTTACGCATAATCAACCGATCCAAAGAAGTATTAATAACTTAAGACCAGGGAAGGGATCCCTAACAAGGTCCTCCGACGCTAAGTTAGTACAGCTTCCTTACAAGTGGAAGAAAAAGAATAATAGTGGATGCGCGAATGAAGGTTTCAGATACAAAAATTATGTACCTTGTCAACAGAGAGGATCTCCTTTTATACCACCTCTCACGATCTCTGTGACCATGCATGATGTAGCTTTATGCGTCGAAGTTTGTTAGGTAGTTCCTCGAAGAGCTTCCAAGGAATATTTTTTTATACCCACAGATGTACCTCTTTTTATTATTTATAACTTAAATATTTTCTAAATCTTTTCTGAAGTCGTTAAAGAGAGATGTCGTTATAGATGAACCATCGATGAAAAACCAGATGAACTCCAGAGGAATTTCCAAAGGAATATTCTCCGACAATTATATAAGGTTGTTAAAATATTGTCGGTTGTTTGTCTGCTGTATATATCTCGGTTGGTTTGGAATGTCGGTCATATGTTTGTCATTGTATTCTGTCATAGTATCACGACCGGTCCATAAGGCTGGCTATATTGCTTGCTATTGTATTCTGTTATAAGACTGATCGTATTACTTGCCATTATATCAATCTGTCCTATCGTATGTTAAAATACTACAGGGATCTGTTCTAATATAGTGCCCATGACCGAACATACTACTTTTTTATTTTCTAAGTAAACCCCTAGAATCCTTATATTCAACTAAATTCACATCCGATTGTCCTTATCCGGATGTTCTGCTATGGGATCACACGGGTAAGATCCGATAACTTTGAGGTCGGATGATCAACAAAATTAGATATAAAATACTCATCTATTTTGATTTTGACGATGACATCATCCTAATTTTAATTACTACATTATTTTCTGGATCCGTTTATTATGACATGTATCATCACTTTTCACTATGTGGATTCTAAAATGTTGCAATGCGCATGATTTAGATAAAATATCAAACTTTAAAAGCACAAAATGATAAAATGTGAAATAAAACTTTTAAAAGTAATTTATATCGCTACGTAATAAATCTCATTCCTTCCCGATTAAAGTTAAATATAAAAAAAATGAAAATATCAAAAGCATTTTGTCCTTAAGTCGCAATTTGGCATGGGGTGAGTTAGTCGGTCAATTCGTTTTCCAACAAAAGGTTAGGCTGTCGTTGTTTATTTGAGAGGGCAAATTGAAATATTTTGATCTGCATCAAGGGAAAGAAATAAAGTTCCAAAGTGGAGGTCGCTCACATCAAATTGCGACGTTGCAGTGCGACACTATGATTGTTTATCGACTCCGATCCTTCTTTCGGAATCGTGAGTTCAAAGCGTTTGACTCCGATCGTTTTTGTCCGACAAACAAGAGGCGTTTGATCCCAATTAAAGTTCACTAAAATATACATCCATCTTGTTTTGACTTAAGATAAACACTGCATAATTGAATCAGATGGCAATAGCATACACAGACAAGAGACGAGTAGAAAAAAAAAATCATCTGCTACTGAATTGTTTACCGTGAACTACGTATATGATCCTTTAAATTGATGTAGGACAGTAAACCTAATTTTAGGTTTTTCAAGTTTATCTGATGATGAGATAATCAAGTAGAATCT
This sequence comes from Zingiber officinale, assembly GCF_018446385.1. NCBI lineage: Eukaryota > Viridiplantae > Streptophyta > Magnoliopsida > Zingiberales > Zingiberaceae > Zingiber > Zingiber officinale. Next base: position 157,237,649 of record NC_055986.1, read on the forward strand.
AAAATAAATTAAATTATTAAAATAATTGTTCACTTGCTTTTTTTATAAATTTAAAATTTTCTGATTATTTAAAATTTTTATATTTTAAAATTTATTTATTTAATTAGTAAATTTGATTTTAAAATTGTTATTTATTTATCATATTAATAAGAACTTTATTAATGAATATAATTCAGAAAATTTATTTTTTATATTATTTATAAACCATTCACTATCTTTGTTCATAAATAACTAGTTGAACTCGTGTGTTTAAGTTTATATCATGGGTAAAATTTATTTATTTAATTTAAGAAATTATTTTTTATATTAAATGAATATAAATAAACTCAGATCAAATTCGCTTATGAATATATTTAATTCATTTATGACTCTTAACTTGATTCTCCATTAATAATATAAGCACTGCCTGCTGGCTTTTAAGATGGCAAGAAATGACAACTTGACTAGTTAATTAGATTGATAAAGTGTAATGTTCATGAGTTGGCGCGTAATTGATATCTAATGTTTATTTTAATAAATGATATCTAATGTTTATTTTGATAAATTTTAGAATTGTAATTAATATCTAATGTTTATTTTAATAAATTTTAGAATTAATTCTCAACAGATATAAATAAACATTTTATCTCATCATAAAAAAAAATACTAGAATAAAATATCTCTCATAATTTACCTATTTATATCTTGTCATATGACCGATAATATTAAACCGTGGACTGCAGCAAATAAATCTACCATGCAAGACACCCAGGAATCCAGACAAATGACCTTTTTGATAGAGATTGGATCCAGTCAAAATACACGCCAAAAGAATAAATAAATATGAAAAAAAACAAATAATTTCGTTATTCTGCACAGAAAAATGCTGTCAAAGAACAATCCAGGGAAATATCAGAGCTAAAACAATTATTTAAAATAAAAAAAACAATAAGTTCAATGATGCATGTGTCTGCTGCATGAATAACTAGTCTTAAAAAGGACTTTCAGGGCATTCACTTCTTGAGAAAAAAGAAATACAATAATGCTGTTTATCCTAACAGATGAACATAAACTTCTGGGAAATTAAGCTTGATAATAGGAATCAATAACACTACAAAAAACAACTGACTTCAGGCAAGATTGATCTTGGATATTCCTCAATGCCTACCTATTGTCAGGGTAACATCTATTAAGAAGCTCAAGAAGAAGAGTGGCTGCTGAATCCTTCGCCTTCTTTACACTAGGCATGGGCTCACCAATGCACTCATCAGTCCAGCCTCGATCGGATGTATTGACACGAACAGCATAGACAAATCTTTTCGCATGAGCTGGACCACCTTCATTAACACAGTGGTACTGTGGCATAGGCCATTGCCGTCTTAAACAAATGTCATTAAGGGTTTGCCTGGTGAAAATCTGAACACCATTTTTTTTCTCTCCATTGTCCATATCTTTAGTCATTGCATTTTCCTCTTTCTCCTTCAGAACTACTAGTGCATTCCTTGCAGCTAACTTTTGTGCCATCTTCTTCTGTGGGTTTTGAGCTATTCCAATTTGAACCCCATCAATGAAAACTTCGACAGTAGCTATATTACCTGTGCGTGTCGCTTTGTATTCTAAACCTTCTGCCTGTTGTTGGCAGCGCTCCTGAAGTTCCCTTACAGGATGCATGGGAAGGGTTTCTGGTGTCACCATAGGATGCAACAAAGGTTGGAAGACCTATGATACCATGAAGCAGAAATCAATGAAAAGATCATTATGATAATAAAAATAACAGGAAATAATGTTAGTAAAGATGGCATCCATTGGGTTGAACATTATAGAAAAATGATTTTGTAAACCGATAAGAGATTACCTTCCAGACAATAAATGCATCACGTTCATTGTCAAGAAAAATTGCACCTGCAATAGACTCGACAATATCTCCAAGTACCTTGGGAGCCTTGCAATCTCCAAGCCCAAAATAGTTAAAACCTTCTTTTGACAACTCATCTTGAATATCTTTCACGAAGTCACGTATCTAGAAACAATTCACAATAAATTTACTATTTTAGTATGAAGACTCTCTACAAACTTATGCTTCAAAAGAATTGTTATTCAAATTGTAAAATGAAAAAAATAAAGAGAGCAAATAAAGAAACCTGTGCTTCCAGAGCACTTGAACCATGACGTAGATACGCGTGCAGCTTGTGCTTGACTGCTACACGTGCAAAGTTCTCATTATTCACAGCTGCAGCTCTCAAATCTGTCAAACGGCCAGGAGGCAAGTTGGTGTAGGTGAAAAATAGATGCTTTGTAATTAGATGATCTAGTACAGCATCACCAACAAATTCAAGTCGTTGATAACAAGAGACACCCGATGAGGGACGAGATGCATGTGTTATGGCTTCAACAAGCAAACCCCTATCCTTAAACTTCACATTAAGTGCACCTTCTATTGCTTCAAAATCAACACTCCTCATTATGCTTTCAGGGATATTGTAAGGCTTCGGGCAAGGAAAGTCCTTGGGATCTAAATCCACTTGAATACCAATCCATCTCATGAGATGATTTGCAGCATTTTCCCCACCTTCAACATAATACACACCAATCAATGCTTCAACAACATCAGCTAAAGTTTTACTAGAAAGAACCCTGTAGCAGCTTGAATCACTCTCCACTTCCCCATCTTCCCTCATATTTTCTATACAATCATCAGCATAGAAATCCTTTTGTGGCTCAGTCTCAGTAGCAGGACATTCCTCATCAAAAATGGAGTACTCTGTTTCCTTACTATCTTCATCAAAGACAGGGAGAACCCCAGGGGCAGCCCATCTAGATGGAGCAAACCGATCAGCCTGGATATACGATTGAAGTCCTTTATTTAATGCATACTGGTATAGAACCATGTTGCTAACCATTTGTTGCCTCATCCTTGTAAGTTGGCCCTCATGCTTCTGGGGGTACTTAAGGAAAAGAAAGATACTAACTACCCACTTTAGGTATGCATCACCAAGTAGCTCTGCTCGTTCATAGCAAAAGGTCTCCTGACATGAAGCAGCTGTCAAAGCTTCTAATATCTGTATAAGATATTGATCACATCAGCTGAGAGATGTAGCATGAGAAATTAATTAGAGTGAGCAAATGAAATGTACAAGTGAACTCAAAACAGTACCCTCATAGCAGGAACAGGATATCTGATCATATCCTTCAGCTGAACTGCCAGAAGCATACTCTCAATTCTCCTCATAATAGAGGGTAACCTCTGCGCTCCCCGAACAAGGGCACCAGGGAGTGGATGAATGAGACATAGCTCTGGAGGTAGATACACATAGTACGTTTTGTCTAAATTCTCTTCATTTTCAACTTCTGGTCACAACACAATTTTTTTCATAAGAAATAAAGAATAGCAAGTGTGATATGTAGGCAAAAGCAAATGAGTTATAGCAATACCCTCCGAATGTTCAAATCGAGGCGATAGAAGATTCTTGCAATAGGAGACTCCACGACCTCTTATAAGAGGTTGTTTCTTATGCCTCAAATCTACTCCATACCTGCAAATACAACAATCAAACTGCTTCAGAATGCAAGGAAACAAAATGTAAATTAATCACACTTAAAAATTTTGGTATAGAAAACCTATATAGCACTGAGACCACTAATTTGATTGAAGAGGAAATACTATGATATTTATCCATTGCTAGATAGATGTATACTCTCTTGATATGTATTTATCAAATACTATAATATTTGACTGATCTAGATATGTTATCTTAAAGACTAAAATATGATCAGAATCTTACTTCTGTCTGTAGTAGTCAGCATATGAGCTGTACTCCAGTGGACCAAGATAACCTTCCTTCCTAGGGAAAGAATTTTCGGCATTCATTTCATACCGAACAGAATCCACATAAAACCTTTTCCCTGAATGTGCAGCAGTTACAATCCTTCCAACTAGATCTTGTACATCAATGCAAGAATCTGCCAACTGAAGCTTTTCTTTGGAATGGTAAACATCTGTGGGTTCTATAGAGTCTCGACTTGGAAGCAATCCAGAAGCTTTCACAACATCAAACTGTGCAATAGCCCCTCTAATTCCATATGTTGGGTGAACTTTGTGGCCAAAAGCCATGCCATGGCGTAATTTCCCGAATCCGTACTCCCTCCTATCTCCACCCAAGGTTCTCTCATTAGTACCAAGATAAACATCAGGGCGTGCTCTCTGAAGAGGATTATTCCAGGAATTTGTCTCCACTATCTTCTCAACCAAACACCAGTCAATTCCTTCCAAAGGATTATGATATTTCTCAGCTATCAGGGGAACAAAGAGATATGCCTTTGCAGGATCCCATGGAGTAGTCGACGGATCAACATCAACATCGAGCACAATGCTCATAAGTCTAACATGAAAGCTCTTCAGTGCAGCCAGCTGGATACAGAAAAAGAAGATTAAGTAATAATAGTTCAGGCCAAATAGTGAGAATTAGTAGTTTAATTTTTTTAAAAAATAAATTTTATAGAAGTTTAATAATTTTTGTTGTTAGATCCTCTTATATTGAAGTTATTTAACATAATTTTTGAAACGGTAATTGTAGTGTAGGAAAATTTTAGTTCAAGTTTATTTTACTTTAGTTTCTTTCTTTGTTTGCCTGCGTTTTATCAGGTATAGGATTGCTTATTTGCTTAATATTTTTAAATTATTTTCAGTTTTATTAGGGTTGGAGCTTGATATTCGATTGTAGGTTCACTCTTCTATGTTCATCCTTGGAGATGTCATTATATCATGCCTGTGTTGGTGCAGTCCAGTAGAGCCTCAGCCAACCAGGTGCCTCGTCGGGTTAGGCACGACTTGACTCAAATCAGGTTGTGTTAGCACGACCACAACCCGATTTGAGTCAAGATCAAGCAGAGTCAAAGCCTTGGGCACCCTTTTTCTTTTAATATTTATGTTTTAAAATATATTTTTTAAAAAAATAAACAATTAATAAAAGTTTTCAAAAAAGTAAAATAAATATTAATATTATTAGAAATATTTAATATTAATAACTCACATTTATATATAGTTTATTTAGGTGGGCCGCATTCAGCCCACGGGTTAGGCTAAGCCTGATACTGTGTTGGGAGAGGCATGGCTCGTATACCTGACCCAACTTATGAGTTGTGTATATGTTGCTCGACCTGAACCTTTCGCTAGGCTCAAGTTTGATACAACCCAGCTTGTAGATGGCTGGGTTGTGTTTAGCATGACCCATAAAATGATAGGTCAAGTGGCCTAGCTCAGTTGGTACCTTTATTTCAACCTCTATCACTCATCTTCTCACCTCACCTCTATCCTACAGAAATCACGTGTACCACCATTTTGGAAACCATGTAATCTCCTCAACTACCTCCTCGCACGACTCTATCACCTTCTTTTGTCGAATCAACCTCACTTCCACCACCACCACCACCACCTCACCTATTGTCTTACATTCACATCTTTATTGCCACAATGCGAGATCGTCCTACCTATTACCTCATGCTACCAACCTAAGATCTCCAACTAGCCTAACGCCATACCCTTTGCCTCTCAACAGCTCCACCCCACTCCAATGGGGTTGGCTAACTCCTACAAGCAACACCTGTGGCTTATCATTCACACCTTTATTGCTTATCATTGTTGCACTTCCACCACTCTGGAGAATTGCAACTCATTGCATCTTCTTAAGCATTTTCGTAGCGATCACATTTCTGCCCTTTACCAGTGAGCTGACTTATCCTCATGCACAATGCGTATGACTTCACTAGCAGCAACAATGTAGGCAACTTCTGTCGGTGCCCACCACTAGCAGCAACAATCTAGCAAACCTTCTCTCTCTCAATCTCACTCCTACTCTCTCTATTCCTTGTGTCTCTATTTTTGTTGCGTGTGATCACCACTGCTTGCAAAAGTGAAGCGAGCTCTAATGTCAGTATTGTCCCGCGTGTCAATTAGCAAGTCAAATGGTAAATTCCACCTATGCCAGTACAACCCAGCACTTCAATTCCTGCTTTTTATCCTATAATTTGATTTATTTTCAATCTTATTTTGATTAAGGTCTTTAATAAAATTTCCTCTTCATGAGTTTAGATCTTCGTGTGAAATCGTCTATTCCTAAGATTATATATCCCTCAAACTGCAGTGGGTAATAGTTTTTCACCCAGCTTTACTTCGCTTTTGTATTACATCACAAATATTATTTAAATCAAATAAAAATTTGCATACCTGAGTTTCTACAAACTTTATGGTTCCCTGGAAGACGAGAGATGCCTTTGTTATCATTGTTCTTGCGACAAAGAGATCCATCATCATCGATAAAACCTGTAAGCACAACATGATTAAGAAGTAATTTCAACAAATCATATAAATGCTATGCTAAATTGGCTGAAGAATACCTCTGCATCCAGTTCACTTCCAAAAAGTATAGCAAAATTTGAAACTTGTGTAAGGAATGGGTCCTTTGTAGTTCCAATGTCATCACACTTCACAGCATACATATATAACTCATCCTCTGAATTGTTGCAACCCTCCTTCCCAGACAGTATCCATTCACCCTGTATTTACAAATTTCAACATGTTGAGTATATTCAACCAACATTTAGAAAGATAAACCACCAGAACAAATGAAAAGGCTATTCATCTATCATGCATATGGAACAACCATGATCAAGATTATCACAAAACTTTAAAATTAAGATATTGCACCAATATACTTGAGACTGATCAACCTGCTTAACCTTCCTATGGGTCTCAGACTCTCAGTTCTGCAATTATAATTCCTCAAGTATTTATATAGAAAAATAGCCATGTTAAACTTAAACTTTTGGATGTGTATATATATATATATATAACACTATTCTTAATTATTCTTAGTCAAGTATTAATATACCAAGACAATATTAATATGTTGAGTCTAGCATGTAAGTCAATTGATGACTTATTCTCACGAGTCATGGATATAAGATATCAACTTGACACATGAGTATATATTAGAGAATCTATATCGAATTGACCAATCATGAGAAGTTTCATGGATCGTTATATGAGTGTGATAAATATTCTCATAGTAACTATTAGTATAAATAGTCTTTAAACCGAAGTCACTACGGTTCCCTACGTAAAAAGTTATATACTTTGGCATCAACAAACATCACCTATAACAAGATGGTAAAATCGTTCACTGGTATGTAATGAGCTATGCAAAAGGATGTGAGTGATGTAAACGGGATTTGTCCCTTCCATATAACGGAAGAGATATCTCTAGGCACTTTGATTGAGTAGCACTACTGAAACGCATGGTCATACTCAAATAAATCAATATAAGATATTAAATTTATTTCGTTAAGTGAGTCTACTTAGAGTAGGGGTATAATCGAATCAAGTCGAGTCGAGCCCTTGAATGTTTGAGTTTGGCTCATTTATAATCGAACCAAGCTCGAGCTTTATTTAACGAATATATTCATGACTCACGAGTTTATTCGAGCTTAAACGAACTTAATAAATATAAATTATAAATTTAAAAATTCATTAAAATTAAAATATATATTTAGAGAAAATTATAATATTCTTATTAAAATTTATAATTTTATTCTAATAAATAAATTTAATATATTTGTCTATATGTTTCATAAGTAGAGTGTAAAATATATAAATTCAATATTAAAACTATTATTTTTTATTTAAAAGTTGATTCATGAACTTAACGAACATATTCACGAGCTAACGAGCCAAATATTGTGAAGCTTGAGCTTAGTTTGTTTATCTTAACGAGCCTCATTAAACGAGCTCAAACGAGTTTTTATTGAATCGAGCTTCGAATAGCCCATGAGCGGCTTGGTTCATTTACACCCCTAACTTAGAGGTAGAGAAACACATAGATTGATGAGAGGATGACACGATCTATGCCTCATGAATCAATCTAGATATCAAGGACAAGAGGAATGAGTTATACAAGATAATGGTCACAGACAGATTAGGTTGGATCTCGACATTCTCATCACTTGGGTAGCAATAATGCATTGCTAGATGTCACTCATTGTTTGTGTATCTAAAATAGTTTTAGAAACACTACCAACGTTACGAGAACCTAATGGGTCACACACAAAGAGCATGTCGATTTAGAGATAGGTTTATTTTATGGTTTCGAATCTTAAGATTAAACTGATAGGTTAATTCAATTAGATCTTAAAGGCTTATTGGTTTAATGAGTTAATCCAATATTCTTGTTCTTTCTTTTAAGCTCAACCCACCTAGAAAGCCCACTACAAGAAACCCTAATGGTTAGGTTTTCTTTTTCATATTCACCTTAAATAACCATCTTTTTAAAGAAGGCAAGAAGGTGAAGAGTAGATTCTTCTTTGATTGCCACCTTAAATAATCATCTCTTTATTGCCACCTTTAATAGTTATCTCTTTAAAGAGGACAAGAAGGTGAAGAGTTAGCTTCTTCTTAAATTGTCACCTTAAATAGTCATCTCTAGCAAAAAGTAAAAGGTGTGTGAGACTATCCAAATTTCTAAGTTCGAGGGACAAACGAAGAACGTGCTTGTGTGGATCTCTAGAGGCACAAACATTCTAATCACGCTCAGATCAGCCGGACTAGCAATCTTGTAAGGATTGTTCACGCATCAAAGATAATAATCCTATTCGCTAAAGTTGTTACAAGAGTAGTTCTGCATTCGCATAAATCTCTAAAGGGATCAATTTCCGCTGCATTTTAAAAAAAAATATTTTTTGCTATAGATCCCAACAGCATCAAGAGCGTTGGCTCTCTAATGGTATGGAAAGGAAAACAACTGGTTCCAAGCAAATTGCCTCGGCCTTGAGGAGCTCAGTCTATTTGTGTATTTCATTTATTAGTTTCGCAAGTTTATTTGTATAGTACAGAAGCTAAATTTGTTCATCTGCAGGAAATAGTTTCTAGAGAAATTTACATTTAAAGCACTCACCCGTAGAATAGTTGCCACACCTTCAGGATAGAACTCTCTGTGCCGTGCTGTCCCAGGAAGAGGATCGCCCTCATCAACCTGCTCTGCCTTTTCACCTTCTTCTCCACTTCCCTTATCTGGCAAAAGCATGTCGGTAAATGCTCCCATCTCATGTAATTTCTTACAAGCAGCTAAACAAACAGCCTGTATGTTACAAACTTTTTAGACTAGCAGAAAGAGGAAAATTTCATCTGAAAGACAAAAAGCTTCATGCAGTACCTGTTGGGCTATGCGAATAGAACAGCATAAAGGACCCTCTAACTGTTGAAATGGTGCATTGCAAGGAAGTTGAAGCTTACACGAGTATTCAGTCAACCCTCCTGGTCTCTCGTGCCGTTGAATAATAAATTCAGGCCGAAGTATTGAATATCTAGTTCATAGGGCACACATTAACAAGAGAAATTAAGAAGAAAGTAACTGAAAAACAGGTGGTTTCAGAATCTAAATATTAGACACCTGTCACTTGGTAATTGGGAACAATAGAAGTGTACGAGTCCAACTGCAGAGTTCAAGCTTACAATTGCACCAGTTGATTGAACTTGGTACACAGATCCTGATAATGTGTCTGCTGAAGATAATCTCTGAATATCCTTAAGATGACTAAGATCTGTTCGCTCTATAGCTTCTTTTCTTAGTGTCTCCTCACTATTACGAGCATTTCTTAAGAAAGTTTCATGTGACAGATTCCCTCTGGAATTGAAAATTAAGGCTTCATTATCAAGCAACCCTTCTTAAAATAACACTAAAGCAATTAGAACTTGGAACTGACCAACAAAAAGATACATATTATATACCTTTCAATCATCAAAATGTAGTCAGAGCCAGGCTTTCTAGCACGACCTCTTGATTGAATATAGGCCAAAACTGTTTTTGCAAGGTCAAAGCGAATAACAACATTGCATTGCCTAATGTCAAGTCCTTCTTCAGCAACACTTGTGGCAACCAATAAAGTAATCTGTAAATAATACACAGCCACAGTATTGGATATGAATTTGCAAATGAACATTCTAAACATATCAAGTTTAATCTAAGTTTTTGCTAATTTTGAGATTGAAACATCTACAAAGTTTAACATTGATCTAGATTTAACATTGAAGTTTCATGAAAGATCTCAACATTGCTAGATTTTATATTGGAGTTTCACAAACATTCAATTTCACGACTCAAGATTGTAGCATGGATTTATTATTTCCAAGTATTCTCCCAAACCTTGTTGAAACCATTGCATTTTAATTATATTCCACATAATTAACTACAATATATTGAAGATATCATACACGGCCATCGCGGAATTGAGCAATTGTGTCTTGCATTTGACTTGTACGCATTTCCTGATTGTTGTTATGTCCTATCAGACTTGCACATTTAATAAAACTTAATGATGGGAGTTCTGCAAAGACCTGCAAACATGTTTCAACTCTATATCAGCATTTTTTTAATAAATAATAGAATCCTTTTAAAATAAAAATAAATAAAAAGATACAAAAACCAAGATGGGAATAACCTTTGGAAGGACTAATGCCGCAACAACACGCTCAACAAAAATGATGGCATGAAAGTCCTCAGTGTGCTGATACTTGAGAAGTATTTTAATTAGTGCTTGCACCTTAGGAGTAACTTTCCCATCTGCCACAGCAGCACCTATTATGACATCTACATGTTCTCCACCAGAGACCGCTGAAAATGTATAGCAAATTACAGAGTGATGATACATGTAGCAAAAACAGCATTCAGTGCATATCAACTTGTATAAACTCAGATCTAACAAACTTGAAATTTAATAGGTTTAAAACCAAGACTAGGATGATCACTCAAAACAATGAGAAGGTACCAAAATCTCATAAAACATAAATTTTGGGAGGCATTAAGCATGCATCTTGGCTAGCTAATCACTCTGTATGTTGTAATGAAAATCTATTGCAGAAAAAGCAAGCCAAGAACACGAGGTCAATCAGATTTGGCTGAACAAAATAAAAGGTTCCAGTTGACCTAAGGGATGACTGATTGAACCCTTTGCCAACTTTCAAGAGACTACCTAAGTTTGACATGGCCCTCAAAAGATTCTTCCAATTCAATATGCAAGAACCTTGTGACTGATGATGTCAGCATTGATCCACTAGTTTATCATATCAAGCTAGCAAGCAAAGAAGGTTCAATGGAAAACATAAGGCATTGATCAGCAACGTGATTCCAACTATCAAATCACTATTAAAACCAATTAAACAACAATAGAAGACTAGTCAACGAGCAGAATATGTCATATCATGTTCATGACTTTTGTCATGTCAAGAAAAGCATAGCTAAGAGTGAGCCACATGAAAGCTCACCAAACACAATCATTATAATAATAGTTATAACACATTATATGATTAGAACACACAACAGAATTCAAGTTCCTACAATATTTCTAAATCTAATGCTTGTGGTTGTGCTAATTCATGTAGCATTCTCACTAGTGGTGATTGAGTGTTTGTCAACAAGATTCATTGGTTGACAAATGTATATGACCTAACAGTAGCAAATACCCCAAAAACAATTTGAGATGCCCATATGACTTGCTACTCATTTAGTTGAAGCTCCTACTGTAAGGTCTCACTAGTGTTGAATGGTAAAATTAGGAAGTTTTTGGGATAAGCCTATTAGGCTTTGAGGGAGCTTGTTTAGGATATCAATTAAGTTAGGAGTGAATAGATTCAATTAACCTAAGATGGAGATTTATTAACCTAAGTATATAAGTCTAAACTAAGTCCTATTCATTCCCTCATTATCTTCTCATCCCGATTCTTACCCCCCTCTCATCTCCTCCGCCTCAACCCAAGCCCTCAACCCGTGCCCTAAGCCCCGGCCAGCCGTCGCCGCCACGCCGGCGATCTCCTCGGTGAACATCACCACAAGTCGCAGATTTCCGCGACCACCTTTCACCACCGAGCATCATTCTGTGGGCTAGAGCTCCCAGCAGCGGCAAGAGGAAGGCAAGTAGATTCCTCTAGTAGGTATGGGATGAGTGCTTTCCCAGTAGGGTAGAAAGATGAACCAGATTCTGTCCCTGTTATGAAATCAAGGTTTTCTTACCCGGTTTCTTCTCTTTCTGCTGCGGATTTGGGAAGTTGTTATCCGGTTTTCAATTATTTCATTGCCGCCTTGTAATAGTTTTGTTTCATTGGAACGGATTGGGAGTTGTACATCGATGATGGTTTTATTTCCTTGCACTGTCTTCCTGAGGGTTCTTGTTTTGATTTCTGATCAGATTTGGAAGGTGGGGGTTCGGATTGGATGTGGTATTTGTTTTCCGCAAGTTAGTTGTGAATTGGGGGACAGAGCTAGGAGATTGTAATGCAGGATTTCTTGGGTTCATGCTCCTTGTGAGGGCTACAGATTTCTGGACAGAATGGAAGTGCTGATTGGTTGCGTTGTGTTTTTGCTTGCTCTTTGGGTTGGCTTCGGTTTTGTTGAGTAGATTGGAAGTGATGTTTTGGTTGTATGGTGTTTTGCTCCATGTGTGGGCTTCGGTTTGTGCAGAATGGAATTGTTGTTTGGGTTGTGTGTGTTTTTGCTCCTTGAGACGGTTTCAGATTGCAGGGCAAATTTGCTTTGTTTGATGTTGTGCTCTCTTTTCCATGAACTCAAACTTTTGGGTCAGAATTAGTAGAGTAGAAATTTGTGTGGATAAAGTAGTTGTTCTTTCAATATTCCTAAGATATCTAAATGGGAAGAACTATGCATGCTTTCTTGTATGGAATGGTATGATTGAGTATGTATCTCCTATAAGGATAACTAGAAGATTATGAGTGGTGACAGTACGGGATGGATGCCCCAGGATGAGCTCCGGGGAGGGTCCTTCCAAATATGACTGATGATGCAATGTACGATGGCTTCGGCTAGACGAATATAAGTTCTCCTAAGAGGTACCTCTCGGTGGTTCATGATTAGGGATCAAATAAATGTACTCTACTGACAGTCACCACATTTGCATCATGCTTATTTACACTAAGTTATGTTTACGTATTCTTTTATGAGTAAGTATGCCATGCTCAAAGTTCCCGAACTTTATTCTTACCAAATGAATGCCTAAATTTCCTCTTATGTATAGTTAAGTTCATCCTCCTTATTTCCTAATTTTTGCTACTCATGTCATTTACCTACTAGTGCAATACACTTGTTGGGTTCATGGACTCGTGAAATAAATGATTAGGTGAGGAAGATGTCACCAAGGATGTGATAGAGGACGTGGAGATGGAATAGCTGAGGAGATGAGATGGAATGCATAGCACACTATCCGGGGGTCCCCAAGAGCATGTTATTAAATTTTGTCCTTTGATTTGGTTATGTTGTTATGAGTTGGAGACTGTTGGTTTGCCTATTCTGGTAGGAGTCCATGAATTTTCCATTCGAAAGGTATATGTTGAGTTGAGGTTCATATGTGATGCAATTTTCTTTATGTCAAAAGTAATTGTAGTACTTTATGTTATGGAGTCTCAAGTAAGGAGTAATGTTGATTGACAAATGTATATGACCTAACAGTAGCAAATACCCCAAAAACAATTTGGGATGTGTTTTTTTCAACTTTTATTTGTTGTGATTTACATATTGGATCGAGCACAACTATTTGCTACATAACCCATATGACTTGGTACTCATTTAGTTGAAGCTCCTACAAAATTTTATTAGTCTGCTAATGACAAAGTCATGGCCAGTCTCAAGCCCGGATAAAGGAGGAGGGTTGTGTTAGGCTAGGCCAACGTTAAAACTATAGTAAATGTTCAATGAATGGATCCATTAAACTATTGTATTAATGCTAGGTTGTTCCCGGAAAAGAGGTCCAACTGTAACATCTCGGCAAGGACAGTTACATCTCTAGAACCCGGACGTAGTACTAAATATGCAAGATTTAGCGTTGCAGAGTCCGACTATAACATATCGGCAAGGACTGCTACGTCTCCATGAGAACTTGAGTGTAGTGTTAAATAGGCAATAGTTCTCACACCATAGGTTGGATAAGAACAAATATGATAGAAATACTAAGAGTCTAATATTTGAAACATGGAACATAGAAACCCTCATTGGTAAATCAATGGAAGTACTAGATACAATGATTAGGAGAAGAATTAGTATTTGTGTGTACAAGAGATAAAATGAGTAGTTAAGAAGTCAAAAATGATAGAGAACTCAGATTTTAAGTTACGGTACATAGGAAAGAGTAAAGTAAGAAATAAAGTTGGTATTATTGTAGATAGTTCATTAAAGGATGAATTTATTGGAATAATTAGAAAAGTGGATCAAATTATAGCCCTTAAGATAATAGTGACGAAAGAAACTATAAACATAATTAGCGTATATGCACCGCAAGTTAGGATTAGATGAAACTATCAAATCAAGGTTTTGGGATGACTTCAATAGAGTATTACAAAATATTCTGCCAAATGAAATGATTTTAATAGGAGGTGATCTAAATGGACATGTCGAAGTGAAAATGAAGAATATGAGAGGATATATAGGAGTTATGGATTTGGAACGAAAAATGAAGAAAGAAAAACTTTATTAGATTTTACGATAACATATGATCTTATATTAGCTAATACATTTTTTAAGAAAAAGAGAAGAATGCTTAGTCAGTTCAAAAATGGGAATAATAAATCGCAAATGACTTTCTTATGATTAGGAAGAAGGATAGAAAGATTTGTAAAGATTGCAAGGTCATCCTTAACTACTCAGCATAGGTTAGTAGTGATGGATATACGCCTCAAGCATAATATCAATAGAAAAAAAATATATACAACTCCTAGAATTAAGTAGTGAAAATCAAAGGATAGGATGCAAAATATATTTAAGGGGAAGGTAGAAGTACAAGTATTAAGTGAAATATATTACATTGGATAAAATTGTATCAAAGTTGAAAATAGTAGCTAAGAATGTATTCGTTGAGTTAAAAGGATATGCACTACTAAATAAGGAATCTTGGTGATGGAATGAGAAAGTACAAGAGAAAGTGAAGAAAAAATGAATAACTTATAAGGAATTATATATTTGTAAAAACGAGAAAAATTAAAATATATATATATACGATAGCCAAGAAAGAGGCTAAGAAAGTAGTGAACAAAGCAAAGAATGAACTTTTGAAAAATTATATTAAAAATTGGATACAAAAGAAAGAGAAAGAGATATTTATAGAATAGCTAAAGTGAAAAAAGGAAGACGAGATTTTATCCAAATAAAATGTTTTAAAGATGAATATAATAGAGTACTAGTAAGCGATGGAGAAATCAAAGAACGGTAGAAGAGATATTTTCATAAGTTTTAGGTGACCAATTTAACTTAGGTAATTTAGTAGGTCAAATGAGTATAAAAATTTAAATTTTTATCGTAAAATTCAAACTTTAGAAGTATAACATGATTTAAATGGGATACACAATGAAAAAATTATTAGACCAGATGATATTCCGATAGAGGTATGAAAGTGCTTAGGGAAATAAGGTATTAAATGACTTACAAAATTATTTAATATAATATTAAAAATGATAAAAAATGTATGATCAATAAATGGTAAGTGCTTTAGTTTCCTTATATAAGAACAAGGGAGACGTATAAAATTGTGCAAACTATAGAGGTATTAAACTAATGAATCATACCATGAAACTTTAGAAAAAAAGTAATAGAAAAATATTAAGGAAGAAGACGACTGAAAATTGATTTGGGTTCATGCCTAGAAAATCGACAATAGAAGTTATACATCTTCTTAGACAACTAATTGAAAAATATTGAGAGAAAAACAAGATCTACACATGGTATTATTGACTTAGAAAAAGTTGATAGAGTTCCAAGAGAAATTATATGAAGAATTCTAGAAAAGAGAGGTTTTAGCGTAACATATATTAAATTAATTAAGGATATGTACGAGGACGTAACGACCTGAGTAAAGACTTCAGGCGGAATAACTGAAGCATTTCCAATAAAGATAGAGTTACATTAAGGATTAGCACTAAGTCCCTATTATTTTACACTAATTTTAAACGAACTCACTACACAAATTCAAGACACAGTACCATAGTGTATGTTATTTGCAGATGATATTATTTATGGTAGATGAAACACATAAAGGAGTAAATGATAAACTAGAATCTTAGCGGAAAACATTAAAAAGGAAAGTTTTAGGCTTAGTAGAATAAAGACAAAATATATGAAATTTAAGTTTAGCAATATTCGACGTAATGATACAATTGCAAAGATAGGAGATAATGAGTTATCCAGAATCGAGAGCTTTAAATATTTAAAATTATTTTTGCAAAACGATTGAGGAATTGAGAGAGATGTCTTACATAGAATACAAGCAGGATGGTTGAAATGGAGGAGAGCGTCGAGTGTTTTATGTGATCGTAAAGTATCTTTAAAACTTAAAGGAAAGTTCTACAAAATCGTAGTTAGACATGCTATATTATATGAAGTTAAATATTAGACTATGACTCGAGCACATGAGCAAAAGATAGGAGTTACAGAGATGAGGATGTTAAGGTGGATGTGTGGACATACGAGAATAAACAGAATAAGAAATGAGAGCATTAGAGAGAAAGTCGAAGTTGCATCTATTGAAAGAAAACTCCGAGAGACAAATTTAAGATAGTATGGGCATGTACTTAGATGACCAATAAATGCTCCAGTTAGGGGATGTGAAACTATGATAAACACACATATCAAACGAGGAAGAGGAAGACCAAAAAAGACTTGGTTAGTAATAATAAAATAAGATAAAATTTATTTAAGTATAGATGATGATATAGTACGAAATAGAGCTTAATGACGTAAAAGGATCCATATAGTTGATTCCACCTAGTGGGATAAACCTTGATTGTTGTTGTTGTAATGACAAAGTGTGTGTAACTTATATTTTTATATCTAACATTATGAAAAAAAAAGTTATACACAAGATGTGTATTAAAGTCATCAGAGAAAAACTACCCACTAAAGGCACTAACTGACATTACATCAGCCAGTGAAATAACTTTAATGATTAATTAAACCTATTTTACATCACACTAGTTTTATTTGGGAAGCAAGACATTGGAATATTGGATATTTCTGTATTGGACTAGCAATTTGCTATCGGTCCAAAACTTGGCTGGAAATAACTACCTAAGCTGACCATGCACATAAGCACCTACATGATACCATTCTGGCTAAGGTTGTGCATGTATAACCTGAAATTTATAAATCAAACTAAACCAATCCGATTAAAACCAAAAATTCAATTTATCAACTTTATCAGTTTGGTTTCAATTTGCATACCGCGTAAATATTGGTTTTGGTTTGAACTTGCACAAACCATTAAAACTGAACTGTTAAGTCTTCAGAGATATATATAGAGAGAGAGAGAGAGAGAGCGCTTAAATTATAATTTTTTATTGATTTTTTTTTAATTTAACTATGGATGCAAAATAAAAAGCAGGACCCAGTGATATTCCGATAAAGGTATGCAAGTGTCTAAGAAAATAAGATATTGAATGACTTATAAAGTTATTCAATTTGATATTGAAAACGAAAAAAATATCTGATGAATGGAAGTACTCTAGTTCTTTTATATAAGAATAAATGAGACGTACAAAATTATCTAAACTATAGGAATATTAAACCAATGAATCATACCATAAAATTTTGGGAAAAAGTAATAGAAAAAAAAAACAAAGGAAAAAGACCACGATGACCAAAAATCAATTTGGACTTATATCTGAAAGGTCAACAATAGAAGTTATACATCTTCTTTGGTAGTTAATTGAAAAATATCGGGAGTAGGAACAAAACTTACATATGATATTTGTTGGTCTAGAAAAAATTTAAAATAGAGTTCAAAGAATCCATCTTTTTATACTAATGATAGACACATGCAAGATACAATACTATGATATTTGTTGTTTGCAGGTGATATTGGTTTAGTAGATGAAACCTGAAAAGGACAAAATGTTGAACTCGAATCATGGCAAAAAACGATAGAAGTGAAAGGTCTTAGGTTTAGTAGAATAAAGACAAAATATATGGAATTTAAGTTTAGTAATATTAGACGTAATGGTTAAGATAAGAGATGACGAGTTGTTTGTAACTAAGAGCTTTAAGTATTTATGATCATTTTACAAAAGCAGGAAGGGATTGAGAGAAATGTCAAGTAGAATGTTAAAAAGGAGGAGAGCATTAGGTGTTCTTTGCGATCATCAAGTACCTCTATGACTAAAAGGAAAGTTTTACAAAATAACGGTTAGACATGCTATATTATATGGAGCTAAATGTTGGATTATGACTCAAGCACATGAGTAGAAGATGAGAGTTGTAGAGATGAGAATGTTAAGATGGATGTATGGACATAAAAGAATGGACAAGATAATAAATGAAAATATTAGAGAGAAAGTTGGAATTGCATATATTGAGAAAAAACTCCAAGAGACGTGTTTAAGATGATACGGACATGTATGTAGATACCAATAGATGCTTCAATTAGGCAATGTGAAACTATGATAAATGTGCATATCAAAGTGGATGAGAAAGTTCAAAGAAAACTTGGTTAGCAACAATAAAAAAAATAAGATAATATAGTATGGGATAGAGCTCAATAGCGTAGAAGGATTCATATAGTCATCCCACCTAATGGGATAAGACTTAGTTATTGTTGTTGTATTTATTTTTAACTATAAGTTTCAAGCAGAATCAAACTAAAAGTTTTTCGTTTGGTTTTAAACTGACAAAAATAGTTCAGTTTTGGTTTGGATTTTTCAAACTGAAATCCTTTGTTTGGTTTCAATTTTCTTCACCACCCGATAAACCAAAACATGTCCATCCTTAATTCTAGCAAAGCATTGAATAGATCACTGATCGGTATCTTAAATGAAGGCTATAGGAGTGGCATTATTCGTCATAAATTACAATAAACTATTCTGTTCTAGACTTCTAGTGAATAATCAACAAGTTCAAACTGCTGCAGTAATAAATAACCAACTATTTGATCTAACAAATTTAGTGAACAGCGGGTATTTTCCCATATTGAAACTACCTCCAAAAAGCTAAATATTAAATACAATTATAAGTGGTTATATGAGTTTTTATTTCTTGGCTGTAAATCTTAAAGTGTTGAAGAGATAGAAAAGTTTTCTTGAAGAGTTTGGTTGTAATAAGAGCAGGCATACTATGCATACTTTCATATAGATATAGTAATATACGTTCACTTGCACTTGTGCAAAAATTATATTGCAAAATAAGGCAAATCCTAAACAAATATCAAACTTTTTAAAAAGTTCCAACCATAGTTATAAAAGTCTTAAAATTCACAATTTGAATTGCACAATTCTATTTGATCCACACCCAAATCAGTTTGAACAATATGAGTGAATTGTTTGGGTCAAGAATCAGTGTGACCCAATATGATTTGAACTAATTCAGTACCAATCAATCAATTTTCAATTCTAAACTTAGCCATTAATTAAGTGTAATTTGACAAATAAATAGCTCTATATAATTAATTTAGGTTAAAGAATCTTCATTCCTTATTCTATTTGTGATTCATCTTCAACCCTTCACATGTCAATATCATCTTCAACTCTTTAAATACCAAAGGTTGCTAACTTCGTCGGTGACTCATTGTCAATAACACTTCGGTCATCAAAGGATAACTTCCAAGTGGATATCTGTCAACTCTCTCATTAGATATCTCACAATCAGGATCAAGTTCGTTTGAAGCTTCAGTGGCTTCTTCCGCATGTGTCTTCAATCAAAGGACAAATTTTAATGCTGATTTTTGCAACCAATTATTGACTAGAGGATGATGATGTCCATGATTGTATTTCTTATGCATCCTAACAAATACAACCCTCATATAGTCATCTTCTACAACCATCATCTACATCTATACTCCTTGAGAACATTCATCCTGTATTGTCCTAACTTCAACCAAAGACATCAATGTCTCTCGACCCCCTAATCCTCAACAAGCAACAGCGAACCTATTGACCAAGACATTAGAGACTTCATCTTTTATAAGAAATTATCGAGGAAGAAAGTGAAGAGGAAAAAAGAAAAGGTCGAGATAGTTATGCCAGACCAAGATAATAAGGATAATGACATTTAAAGTAGAGAGGATATGGCGTGATTGTGATATATCTCTCTTAGAGTTATCTATATGTGTGTGTATGCTCATACAAAAAATAGATAAAACATTTAAGGACATTTTGGGGATATTAATCTAATAATATAGCCGTTAGTCTCTTTTGTTACATAATTCATTTTAATTATTGGTGACAATATACTTTATTAATCATAATGGATATTCTTGTAAATTTTAGTTAGTTTTCCTACTTATTTATCTGTTTAGCGTCAACCTTATGATTCACGATAATACATGATTTGTAAAATCACCAAAAGAATTCACGATTTCAACCTCAATCAGACAACCTTGCTGCTACAAATTTAACTATTAAGAACACTGACCATGACTGTTAGGTAGTTCGCCCTCCTCAATTTCATCAGCCTTTTGAGCATCAGAGAGATGCATATCAGCATCCTTTACACCATTCCCATTGGCAGCACCTTCGGAAAGCTGGCATTGCAGCAACGCAACAACTTTCTTCAGGTATGATTCTTGAAATTTAACATCAAGCTGGTAATTAGCCCTTTCATCATTCTGCAAAACTGTCAAGAAGGAAACTGCAACCTGAAAAAATGTACCGTCATATGTCACTGTCACAAAAGAAAATATGAAGCAATAATGATTAGAGACCTACCTTGTAAGCACACCACTGCCCAAGCTCACCTAAAGCATAATTAATAGCCCGCAACTTCTGTATCAAATTAGCAGCACCATCACTTTCTGTCCTCTCAGAAACACCATACACCAATCGCAGTTCATCTTTGGAACCAGCATCTCTGGCTCCCATAAACTGCCACTTACTTTTTCTAGAACTTGAATGAGCAGTTTGTTCGACTTCAACTTCCATTTGTTTTATTTTCTCATGAAGGGACCATAAGACAGCTGCTTTATCATATTGCACAACAATTTCCAAGGGCATTGGGACATGTTTCTCCAGCTCTCTCCGATCCTTCACTGTACACACAATAGAATCTAGTTTCGTTTCAAGATTCCTAATCTTGATTGCACAGTCTTCCTGACTAGAAACTCCTGTAGACAATGGGTAATAAGATTTACTGCTACTCTGAAGATGGAACTTCCAGATGAAATATTATGATTAAAAAAAAGTATAAAACTGTGTACATAATCAAGCTGGGAAGACTATTAAAAAAAAATCATACCCTTCAAGTTGACAGGAGAAGCTGTCATACCAAAGACAGCTGGTCGATTATCTTTTGAAGTTGTATGATAGAACTCAGACATCACCAAAGAATACGGATGCTTTTTCACAGCATGATGGCATTCGTCCAAAATTAAAAGATTAATTGATTCCATTTTTAGTATACTGTGCCTGAGAATGTTCAACAAGATTTGAGCTGTCATAACTAGAACCTGCAATGAAACACTCTCTTTAAATACAACTAGAGTGCGCTATCAAAGCTCTAATAACAATTTTTCACTTCCGACTTTGCTATCTACAACCATTACAACATCAGATTCCAAAATGCTGCAATAAATTTTATACAATCATCAAGTTGAAACATTGAGGAATGCCACCATAAGGTGTTGAAAACTTTTAACAGCAGACTTTAAAGCATACATGAGAGACTAAGAAAACCAAATGCATGAACCTACAAAAAGAATTTTTCTCTAAAAAGCAAAGATTTTTCAAAGAGGAAGTTTATTATCATAGTTTTAAAACTTCACCTAATTGTTAGGCGACCCTTTTAGAAGGGGGCTCAAGCCGATCACCTAGACGGCCCAAGCAATCCACGAAAGCCTAAGAAAAAATATTTTTCTAATAAAATACTAATTTAATGATTATAAAGTACTCATAATTCTCCCCATTACCCCATCCCAAAAGACTTTGTTCAGCTGAGCCTCCCACCTAATACTTATCTTCCCTAAGTATGTTTTCCCAATTCTCTTACATCTTTTCAAATTTATTATTAAATTTTTCAATATTTGATCACAATACACTTAGAATTTTTTTTTGTCATTACTTTTTAGTTAAAATATGAATATGAAACAGTTAGTTGTTGTTATGTATCTAGTGTATACTAATATCAATTATGACTTATTTATTTGTGATTAATTATGACATATTTCTTTGTGAGTGTAAATTTGTTTACAATTGTTCTATATATAATATATATAGAGACACACACAAAAGAAGTATTAAAAAGCGGCTCCAAGATGCCTGGCGCCTGAGTAGGCATTAAAATATTATTACAAAGGGACTTAAGCAGTTGGCATTAAAATATTATTAAAATAAGATCATACAATCAAATCTAAAATCATAAAAGTTAAAGAGTTTTAAATGGATTCACAACAATAGACTAAAAATTTTATTACTTAAGAGGATAAAAAAAGGATGCACAAAGTTCCCGCTAATACGAGTCCCAGGCTAAGAATTCTAAAAAAAAACAGAAAATAATCACAAATTTAAAAAAAAAAAAAAAAAAAAATTGTAGGGCTAAGAATATATGTTGAAAAAGATTAGGAATATATGAAGAAACTGAAACAATAGAAGCGGTTGAATAAACTTAGTGCAAGTAAACAAATCTAAAGAAGATGTGAAAACCAAAATTAATTGAAGGGCTAATAATAAATGATAAAAAATTATAAATATATGAAGGAAAAGAAGCAATAGAGAGGGCATGAAACAAAATTTATCTGAAAAATAGAAGAAAAAAATGGTTGACGTTGGGTGAAGAGGAAGTGTGAGCATTGCTAAAATCAATGGGTTGAGGTGACGTGGGATGTTAAACAATTAAAAGATTTAGGATTATTTTTATCAACAAATGAGCCTAAAACTTAAGATATATATATATAAAATTATTTTACCCTAAACATGCATGGACCTCATAAGCAATTCGCTTAGGTAAGTCATCTACCGAGCCCAATAAGGCAATTAGATTAGGCTAACTTTTGAAACACTATCTTACTAAGGATCGCCTACCACCTAAGCCACTTTTTAAAAACATGTATATACATATTAGTTATTTTTAATTTAATAGTCTTCTCTTCTCATAATGGTAAAGTTGTCTCCGTGTAAGGTCACTAGTTCGAGTATCGAAAATAGCCTCTAGCAAAGCAAGATAAGGTTATGTACAATAGACCCTTGCCTAGGACCCCGCATTGGAGGGAACTTCATGCATTGGGCTGCCCTTTTATTCTTCTCTTCAACCACTTAAATGTTACACAATGAGTCAATCGCCTACCGATGGGAATCGCCTTTATAAACTTTGTTTATTATAATTGTTGTTGACTCCAAATAGTTGAATTTACGCTACTTAATGATGC
The DNA here is from genome assembly GCF_018446385.1 of Zingiber officinale. Classification (NCBI taxonomy): domain Eukaryota; kingdom Viridiplantae; phylum Streptophyta; class Magnoliopsida; order Zingiberales; family Zingiberaceae; genus Zingiber; species Zingiber officinale. The sequence goes on from NC_055986.1 coordinate 157,261,013, forward strand.
AATAGTTGTTTCATGAAAATTGTATCTCAACAAGACTTATCAAAATTATTATTCTTTTTAAAATATCTCAATTATCATTAGGTTTTCCCATCAATATCTTGCTAAATGCAAGAAAGTTAAGGTTCAATTATCATGTGTGCATGTTTTTTTCTCAATCTTTACACAACATTACACACTGATATTGCAATTAGCGTATAACTTTTCATTAGAGTACTTCAGATGTTGCAAGAGAGATTTTAAATTGAACCAAGTTATCATTGATACTTCTAGAAAGATCATAAATGAACAGTCCATCACACAATACACGTATCATTCACAGCTGACTTTGGGCACCTAATTAATATCTAAGGATATGATTTTGGATGTGCCATAGAACACCATGCACAGAAATCCAACTTTACATGACTAGCTCAGAAGCATTTAGTTCATCTTACCATTCCTATAGATGTATAGAAGGAAGAATAATTGGAATGGCTAATAAAATTATTGTTTTAGTGTTAGAGGATTTCAGTTACAAAAGAAATCAACATATGTCAATATTATGTGAACTGCTAAATGTGGTATAAGCTTTGGATAGGACCACAAACAATGAATTCAGGTATTTAGCTAAGAACCTTGAGATAATACCATGCTAGCACGGTTGACTAAAACTTATTTTATATTCTTACAAACTTGTGAAGCTAATTAGTCTCACTTTGGTTTAAAAATCGTAAGCTAGATTTATGCTAATGTGGATGAATAATTAGCATGACTGAGAGGGTGAACCATAATAAAGTGAATACCATGAAAATAAATCAGATAAATGCTCATAAGTAAAAGATATGATTATGAGCACACTCTCTCAAAAGCTTGAGGAGACCAACCAGGTAAACCACCTTGTGCTAGTGGGGTTAAGGAAAGGAAAAGATCTCCCCAACAGCAAGGGGGAAGAAAATGCAAAAGGAAGCAAGATGACAACAAAAATTTGTCAGCAACACTTTCACTCTATTTTGTTTGTCAGAAAAGAGAAAGGGAAGAGAATAAATTGAGAAATTTTTTTCTCCATTTTCCTTTATATTAATTCTATCAAGCTTGCAAAAAAAACTAAATGAGCAAAAATCAAAATGGTGCCCCTTATTATTGTTTTTATCAAAAGGGTGCCCCTTTTTAGAAAAAATATCAAAACAATGCCTCAGCGTATTTCTCATTCCAAAAATACTCTTATTCCAATGTTATGTTGTTGTAGCAGCTATGTCGTAATTGTTACGTGCAGCAGCTATGGAATAGCTATTACAATGTGTTAAAATAAACCGGCTCAACTTAATTAATGTTACTATACATAGAAAATTGTTATATCAAAATACTTTTTAATCAACTTAGTCAAAATTACTTCAACTCAATCAAAATCAGTTTAAAACTATTATAATAGTTATTCTCAATAGCTGCTACAAGTTGTAGCAGCTATGGCGTAGCTGCTACAAGTTGTAGCAGCTATGGCGTAGCTACTACAATTGTAATAGCTACGGACAATAGTTGTTATAGTAGTGCTGGCCCGATTTTAACCAACTTGAAACAATTTTGATAAGTTCAAACAATTTTGACCAAATTGATAAAGAGCATTTTGACAAAATAGTCCATTAAGTGTTGTAAATTTGATTAAATTAAGGTAGTTTATTTTAACATGCACGGGTATAAGTGGTAGTAGCTATGACATAACTCTTACCATTATAGCAATAATTTTGATTACAGGGTTAAGGAAAGGAAAAGATCTCCCCAACAGCAAGGGGGAAGAAAATGCAAAAGGAAGCAAGATGACAACAAAAATTTGTCAGCAACACTTTCACTCTATTTTGTTTGTCAGAAAAAGAGAAAGGGAAGAAAATAAATTGAGAAATTTTTTTCTCCATTTTCCTTTATATTAATTCTATCAAGCTTGCAAAAAAAACTAAATGAGCAAAAATCAAAATGGTGCCCCTTATTATTGTTTTTATCAAAAGGGTGCCCCTTTTTAGAAAAAATATCAAAACAATGCCTCAGCGCATTTCTCATTCCAAAAATACTCTTATTCCAATGTTATGTTGTTGTAGCAGCTATGTCGTAATTGTTACATGCAGCAGCTATGGAATAGCTATTACAATGTGTTAAAATAAACCGGCTCAACTTAATTAAAGTTACTATACATAGAAAATTGTTATATCAAAATACTTTTTAATCAACTTAGTCAAAATTACTGCAACTCAATCAAAATCAGTTTAAAACTATTATAATAGTTATTCTCAATAGCTGCTACAAGTTGTAGCAGCTATGGCATAGCTACTACAATTGTAATAGCTACGGACAATAGTTGTTATAGTAGTGCTGGCCCGATTTTAACCAACTTGAAACAATTTTGATAAGTTCAAACAATTTTGACCAAATTGATAAAGAGCATTTTGACAAAATAGTCCATTAAGTGTTGTAAATTTGATTAAATTAAGGTAGTTTATTTTAACATGCACGGGTATAAGTGGTAGTAGCTATGACATAACTCTTACCATTATAGCAACTATGGATAACAGTTGTTACAACAATGTTGACCTAATTTTGAAGTTGAAAGCAATTTTGATCAAGAAATTTTGACCAAGTGATCTATGTGCAATAATTTTGATTATAGGGTGGTAGCTTTGCTACAATAAGGCAAGGGGTTGATTCCAGGCGTATACCTTGGGAAAAAAAACTCCTCCCATCTAGTCACTTGGCGGCCGGCTATAAGATGACCCCATGATTTACCTCCCTTCACATAACCTGAGGCGGGCTATGAGGAGCACCTACAATAATTTTGATTAAATTAAGCTAGTTTATCTTAACATGTCATAGTTTCTACAACAATGTTGGAATAAGGGTATTTCTAGATAAGAAATATATTAGGGCACTATTTTAATATTTTTTAAAAGGGGCACCCTTCTAACAAAAAGGGTGATACGAAGTGACCATTTGATTTTTGCCCAAATTAAACTTGGCTTACAATGGAGCTCATATCCAACCTTACAAAAATTAAAGATATTTTCTTTTCAAATATATTTATGATTTTTTATGTTGTTAACAAATAAAAAATTGAAATTTAAGTTTCATCCCATTCCTTTCAAAGAAACAATTGAATGGAGAAATGTATTTCTTTCGTTCGAGAGAAATCAAAACTAGAGAAATCTTTCTTAATCTTTTCCTAAGAGTTTTTCTCCTACCCTTTCTTTCTCGTATCTCCCTTATAGGAAATAGGTCTTAAGGAATATGATCATGAACACACTCTACAAAAAAGCTTGTACCAACCAACTTGGTGGACCAAGTTAGGCAAACTAATTAGGTAAACCATCCTGTGCTAACGCTCAACTAAAAGCTATCAAGGCAATATGAGCAAATTTACCAACCCACTACACTTCCAATGAAGGACCTTGAGAATGAGTTACCTGTGCGGTGCCTCAAAAAAAGGTCAAAAAAATGCAATACTTCCTGCAGAAGATTCCAGGTCAGTTTTGAATCTGACATATTTGTTCAAACAAACACATTCTGCCTACATTAGGATATGATCTTTGCATTCTAAGATGTATAGTCTTCCAAACAAGTTTTAAAGCCTATGGTTGACTGGATGTTAATGTGGGTGGATGTTCTATGTTGAAGTGTGATTGAACCAAGGAATCCATAGTCATAATCAACAGAAAAAAGTACCTATAAAATAAATAATGGACGGAAAGGAACCAAAAGAGGTATTAGAAAAAAAAAAAAATTGAAAAGCAATATATGCTTGTGCATTTGTACAATTGAACTTGCAGTTTATTGTATTTACCCTCATAAGAATATGTCTGAACCTGAAAGCTGACTAAAGGCGTATAATGAAAGAGTGACAACTTGCAACCTAGATAAGTAGGTAAATTTGGCCAAAATTGGAGGACCATCCTTGAAACATATTCTACATCTCAACAGATCAAGCCAGTGATACCTTGAGCTAACTCCCTTTGAAGGTTTTCTTGTGAAAATGTTGATCAGGAACCTACTAATACTATATGCTGGACATTGGTTCCAGAATTTGACCAAGGAATATGTTGTACCAACTGATACAGGTGAATGCATCAATCCAATATATAGACTATAGCAAATCCATGTTCAGCCTTCAGCAAAAAATCCTCATGAAATAACCAAAAGACTAAAGAGGGAAGTCAAATGAATTAGCTTGCTGGACTGACAGCTTGGAAGGTTAGTTCTAAAGAGATGATAGCTCATGGGATGCAGAAAATGTTTACTTCAATAGAAGAATTAACAAGGTCATCAGCATCTAAGCAATAGTGAGACTGATGGATCAATTAATCAAAATAATACATTAAGGACCAAAATAGAGAAAAGAGTTTCTTGCCTGTTTCGACTCAAATTCACGCTGCCATCTTCTGGCATCCCAGAAATCCTGACCTGTCTCTCCGCAGTAATGCCCAACTTTATACCCAGTCCTTTCGCGAATAACCTCAGCTTGCTAATAACAAAATTCCTGATAAATAGCAGATCAACAAACACTCAAAGATAGAACCTTTTCTGACCCAATACCTGGTATACAAGGGGAACCTTTGGTACCAAAAATACTGCCAGAATCTTCCTATTTTCTTTGAGCATCTCTGTGCAGACACTTTGGATAAGCATTACTGCAATCAGAGTCTTCCCTGCGCCAGTCTCCAAGAAAGCTATTGTGTTCCTCATTTTGGCCTGCTCAAGAACATCTAGCTGGTACTGACGGGCTTGCTCCTCAGTCGGCTTTTCTCTCTTCTCTTGAGGTCTCTTCTCGGGGCTCCTCCTAACCTGCTCTGCGTTATCAAGTTTAGTCTTCTTCGCTTCCCTGTTGGCACCTGATTCCCATGAGCCAACTCGGAAGATAACCTTACCAGACTTATCCCGCTCCCAGTACCCTCCTCTGCTATCCCTCTCCCTCCACTCCCCACCACCATCCCGCTCTCTCTTTCTACCCCACTCGCCGTCTCTCCTCCTCCAATCGCCAGCCTCATCTGGACGTCGCGGACGACGCCACGCTGAAGATTCCCTGTAGCGATCACGGCGATTAGCCCCTCGCTCATCCCTCCGATCGCAGACTTTCTCCTTCGTACTATTGTACTTCCTCCCACCATTCCAAGCGCTTCCATCCTTATCTTCTAACTTGACAACTTCACGGCGATCCTTAGCCCCATCGCCTCCACAACTGTTCTCCACAGACAAACACTGTTGGACAACAAGCTCAGCTGCGACGGGGACGTTACTGGCAGGTTCCACTGGCGGCGACAGCGGCATGAGAGAAGAAGGGAGTTGGTCGCCATTGATGCTGTCGAGGATGCGGTCGATCTCGCCGAGGAGGCCTTCCTCGTCGGTGTGGTCGAGCGAGGGGAGGGCGGAGGGGTCGAAGTCAGAGAAGTCGATGCCGCAGAGCCCACTGCCATCGTCCTCGCATACGTCGAACCAATACGAGACCGGATCGCCGCCGCTGACAAGTGTAGCCGCGTCGCCCACCACCCCGGACAATGTGGAGTCGCCCCCCATCTTCTGCGCCCCTCGACCCCTAAGACTTCTGCTCCAAGCAACCCGTCGGAATCCCAAAATAACGAGATTAAAGACAGAGGGAGAGAGAGGCGGTGATAAACCGTACGAATCACGCAAAAAAGCGAGAGTGTGTGTGTGGGCGACGAAGGAATCGAGTTCCTGGATTCGGCGGTGTACCAACGCGTCTCTCTCTTCTTTCTTTTCCCTAGCTCGCTTTACGCATCCATAAATTTTTTTTCTATTTGGCCCCCTTTCGAGACCCGCTTGCTCGGCCGCCGCCTCCGCGAGAAAGCGGAGAGATTCTTTCGCTTCGCTGCCACAAGTGCAACTTGCAAGCGCTGGGAGACGAAACCACGCAGGATAGCGAAATAATTCGGAGCCACCTCCGACCGCGGTTAGGTTAATATCAATGAGAAAAAAAAAATTAATTTAAAAAAAAAAGTTAAGGCGGTGTTGTCCATGGTCGGTTCTTGCCTTCTTGGCCCATGCGACGCTGTCATGGCTTCTGGCTCATCAGCTTCGATAAATTTGATCAGAACTCAGAAGCTACTTTCCTAGCAAAATTTTAAATAATGACCTGTTTACAATTTTATCCGCGGGATGCATAGTTCATTTAAATCATAAAGCGGAATTAATGTTAAAAAATTGGGGGAAAGTAAGGAGAGTAGTGCAGATGTAGATGTTATGTTCTATTATGTCAGTCCAGAATTTCCTATTTAAGATTTTGCGCTTGACTTGTTGATGTTTTCATATGTGAAATTAGTGGAATATACACATCAAAAACTAAGTAGGCATTAATAACTCTCCTTAATGTCGTTGTCTCCCTGCAAGTGTACCGACCTTTGCCATCTAGAAGAGCGAAGAGGACCCTCTTTCTCTCTCTTTTCCTCTTTAGTTAAGGTCAAGCATAGCTCTTAAATGACTTGCATCAAGGCAACAATCCCAATAACAAAATCATCTTCAAACTCCCATTTGACCATTAGCCACATGATCGCTTTAAGGCAATAAAAGGGATAATCAATTGGAAGGAGAGGGGGAGCAAGTTTCTAGATAATGCTCACTTTGGACTCACCCTAGTCTAACTTGAGGTCTATTCATTTTTTTGTAATTAAAATAATTTCAATTTAAGCAAATGAACTAGTTGGCCAACGCACATAAACCATAATTAGCCCTTTTAACTACTAATTCCTAATCTATTCACTCTTAGGTATATAAAAGTGAAGCACTTGATGAATTGGTAGTTGATACCATCGGTATCTAGCTGGCTCCGGTCAGCAAGATGCATCCACGTGTCCCTACCCTGCAGCACTTCGTCGCACTCGGTGCTAAGTGGATTTTTATCGCCGCATCATCGCAATGACATTTTTGCCACAGCATTAGAAGTAGAAGAGAAAAGTTGCTCTTAGTGATTGTATAAATCTCATGGTAACAATTTCAATTTAAATAAGTAAGCTAATTTACTAATTCACAAACCAAATCTCACAATTGTCCCTCTTAACCACTTGCTCCCCCACCTTCACTTCAAACCGTACACACACCAACTCCACCTATTCACTTTATTTAAACTTCCAACCATCTAAGCACATCATGAGTCATGACCAAACTATAGGATTATAATGGTCCAACTAGAAGGGAGGATGAATAAATGAATGCCAATTCTTGTACAATTACAAACTCAAAACAAGGTTAGTAGTGAGTGTACATGTGTGAAACATATATATAATCATGATAGACAAAATAATACTAAGAATACGTATGAAAGTATAAAATAAAGACAACAATATTAGCATTATAAACTATATATGGTCCAGAGAGCTCATTTATAGTACTCCATAACCTATGACATATTTGGTGCATTACTCTCATAGGATTCCACTAATCCATCTCTTCACAAGAGGCGATGGGGTAAATCTCTATAATTTTGAGTATGAAACCTCTAAGGTACTAACCTTGACCCAACAGATGGAATTTCCACATGCTCTCAATGAGCTTGACCCAACATAGAATTTTACCAACAATACAGTAATATAAAATTTTATCACCTCTCCTTAATGATAGTAATGTAATCTAAGGGAAGAGAAATATATTACTAAGAGCTTAAGGCTTAAAGTCTTCTAATCCTTTTCATGGATAATTTTGGAAACTCAATAATCTTGACTACAAAAGAATTTGATATGAAATGGTGAGTTCTAAGTGCCCAAAAGTTTTCTAACAGTTTATATAATATGGGCTCAGCGAACACTTATTGGATGTCTCTTGTCAATTGGACTAGCAACCCAATTAACTAAATAATACATATTCAAACGTTGGACTCCAATAGCTATATTATTAATTGCACTACAAAAAAACATAACTTTGGGGACAAAAGTTTGGAACGAAAATAATTCGTCCCAAAATTGGGACAAATTTAGGGTCGAAAATAAATTTCGACCCAAATAACCAACAAAACTTGCAACAAACAAAATTCGTTTCAAGTTTGCAACATAAAAAAAATTCGTTGCTAAATTCGTCCCCAAATCTGGAACGAAATAAAAATTTGTCCCAAATTTAGGGACAAATCCTGGATTCGTCCCAGATTTGGGAACAAATCGAGAATTCGTCCCAAATGTTGGGACGAATTCCTGAATTCGTCCCAAATTTTGGGACGAATCCAGGATTCGTCCCAAAACTGAAAATAATTTTAAATAAATAAAATCAAACACCTAAGGCCTAAATATGGACCTAGAGACATCAGAATTAGATGAAATAAGTTTCTATGTGTCTGTATCGTTGAGCTAATCGTAAATACATCATCATCCATAATTTTTAATTAATATTTTCAGCGATTTGAATTTTTAACACCCAATTAGGTCAATTTGGGATTAAAAAATTCCAAAAATATATATATTTGGTAAAAAATATTTTTATTGATATATTTATGATCAGGATAATGATACGAGTACATAGAAACTTGTTTCATCAAATTCCAATGTCTCTAGGTCCGTATTTAAGGCGTCCAAGTTTGTTTTTTTATTTTTTAATAAATAAAATTTTGGGACGAATCTCTGGATTCGTCCCAAAATTTGGGACGAATCAAGAGATTCGTCCCAAACTTTGGGACGAATTCCTGGATTCGTCCCAAACTTTGGGACGAATTCCTGGATTTGTCCCAAAATTTGGGACGAATCCAGGATTCGTCCCAAAACTGAAAATAATTTTAAATAAATAAAATCAAACACCTAAGGCCTAAATATGGACCTAGAGACATCGGAATTTAATGAAACAAGTTTCTATACGTCCATATCGTTGAGATGATCGTAAATACGTCATCATCCATAATTTTTAATTAATATTTTCAGCGATTTGAATTTTTAACACCCAATTAGGTCAATTTGGGATTAAAAAATTCCAAAAATATATATATTTGGTAAAAAAATATTTTTATTGATATATTTATGATCAGGATAATGATATGAGTACATAGAAACTAGTTTCATCAAATTCCGATGTCTCTAGGTCCGTATTTAAGGCGTCCAAGTTTGTTTTTTTATTTTTTAATAAATAAAATTTTGGGACGAATTCCTGGATTCGTCCCAAAATTTGGGACGAATCCAGGATTCGTCCCAAAACTGAAAATAATTTTAAATAAATAAAATCAAACACCTAAGGCCTAAATATGGACCTAGAGACATCGGAATTTAATGAAACAAGTTTCTATGCGTCCGTATCGTTGAGCTGATCGTAAATACGTCATCATCCATAATTTTTAATTAATATTTTAAGTGATTTGAATGTTTAACACCCAATTAGGTCAATTTGGGATTAAAAAATTTCAAAAATATATCTATTTGGTAAAAAATATTTTTATTGATAGATTTATGATCAGGATAATGATACGATCACATAGAAACTTGTTTCATCAAATTCCGATGTCTCTAGGTATATATTTTTTAAAACATATATAGGTTGAGACTAACAAAAAATGTGTTTGTAGTGAATAAGTGTAAATTAGTGTCCGAAAGTTTAAATATGGACCTAGAGATATCGGAATTTGATGAAACAAGTTTCTATGCGTCCGTATCATTGAGCTAATCGTAAATACATCATCTTCCATAATTTTTAATTAATATTTTCTGCGATTTGAATTTTTAACACCCAATTAGGTCAATTTGGGATTAAAAAATTCCAAAAATATTTATATTTGGTAAAAAATATTTTTATTGATAGTTTTATGATCAGGATAATGATACGAGTACATAGAAACTTGTTTCATCAAATTCCGATGTCTCTAGGTCCGTATTTAAGGCGTCCAAGTTTGTTTTTTTATTTATTAATAAATAAAATTTTGGGACGAATCTCTGGATTCGTCCCAAAATTTGGGACGAATCCAGGATTCGTCCCAAAACTAAAAATAATTTTCAATAAATATAATCAAACACCTAAGGCCTAAATATGGACCTAGAGACATCGGAATTTAATGAAACAAGTTTCTATGCGTCCGTATCGTTGATCTGATCGTAAATACGTCATCATCCATAATTTTTAATTAATATTTTAAGCGATTTGATTGTTTAACACCCAATTAGGTCAATTTGGGATTAAAAAATTCCAAAAATATATCTATTTGGTAAAAATTATTTTTATTGATAGATTTACGATCAGGATAATGATACGATCACATAGAAATTTGTTTCATCAAATTCCGATGTCTCTAGGTATATATTTTTTAAAACATATATAGGTTGATACTAACAAAAAAGGTGTTTGTAGTGAATAATTGTAAATTAGTGTCCGAAAGTTTAAATATGGACCTAGAGACATCGGAATTTGATGAAACAAGTTTCTATGCATCCGTATCATTGAGCTAATCGTAAATACATCATCTTCCATAATTTTTAATTAATATTTTCTGCGATTTGAATTTTTAACACCCAATTAGGTCAATTTGGGATTAAAAAATTCCAAAAATATTTATATTTGGTAAAAAATATTTTTATTGATAGATTTACGATCAGGATAATGATACGAGTACATAGAAACTTGTTTCATCAAATTCCGATGTCTCAAGGTCCGTATTTAAGGCGTCCAAGTTTGTTTTTTTATTTTTTAATAAATAAAATTTTGGGACGAATCTCTGGATTCGTCCCAAAATTTGGGACGAATCCAGGATTCGTCCCAAAACTAAAAATAATTTTTAATAAATATAATCAAACACCTAAGGCTTAAATATGGACCTAGAGACATCGGAATTTAATGAAACAAGTTTCTATGCGTCCGTATCGTTGATCTGATCGTAAATACGTCATCATCCAAAATTTTTAATTAATATTTTAAGCGATTTGATTGTTTAACACCCAATTAGGTCAATTTGGGATTAAAAAATTCCAAAAATATATCTATTTGGTAAAAAATATTTTTATTGATAGATTTACGATCAGGATAATGATACGATCACATAGAAATTTGTTTCATCAAATTCCGATGTCTCTAGGTACATATTTTTTAAAACATATATAGGTTGATACTAACAAAAAAGGTGTTTGTAGTGAATAATCGTAAATTAGTGTCCGAAAGTTTAAATATGGACCTAGAGACATCGGAATTTGATGAAACAAGTTTCTATGCGTCCGTATCATTGAGCTAATCGTAAATACATCATCTTCCATAATTTTTAATTAATATTTTCTACGATTTGAATTTTTAACACCCAATTAGGTCAATTTGGGATTAAAAAATTCCAAAAATATTTATATTTGGTAAAAAATATTTTTATTGATAGATTTACGATCAAGATAATGATACGAGTACATAGAAACTTGTTTCATCAAATTCTGATGTCTCTAGGTCCGTATTTAAGGCGTCCAAGTTTGTTTTTTTATTTTTTAATAAATAAAATTTTGGGACGAATCTCTGGATTCGTCCCAAAATTTGGGACGAATCCAGAGATTCGTCCCAAACTTTGGGACAAATTCCTGGATTCGTCCCAAAATTTGGGACGAATCCAGGATTCGTCCCAAAACTGAAAATAATTTTAAATAAATAAAATCAAACACCTAAGGCCTAAATATGGACCTAGAGACATCGGAATTTAATGAAACAAGTTTCTATGCGTCCGTATCGTTGAGATGATCGTAAATACGTCATCATCCATAATTTTTAATTAATATTTTAAGCGATTTGAATGTTTAACACCCAATTAGGTCAATTTGGGATTAAAAAATTCCAAAAATATATCAATTTGGTAAAAAATATTTTTATTGATAGATTTACGATCAGGATAATGATACGATCACATAGAAACTTGTTTCATCAAATTCCGATGTCTCTAGGTATATATTTTTTAAAACATATATAGGTTGATACTAACAAAAAAGGTGTTTGTAGTGAATAAGGGTAAATTAGTGTCCGAAAGTTTAAATATGGACCTAGAGACATCGGAATTTGATGAAACAAGTTTCTATGCGTCCGTATCATTGAGCTAATCGTAAATACATCATCTTCCATAATTTTTAATTAATATTTTCTGCGATTTGAATTTTTAACACCCAATTAGGTCAATTTGGGATTAAAAAATTCCAAAAATATTTATATTTGGTAAAAAATATTTTTATTGATAGATTTACGATCAGGATAATGATACGAGTACATAGAAACTTGTTTCATCAAATTCCGATGTCTCTAGGTCCGTATTTAAGGCGTCCAAGTTTGTTTTTTTATTTTTTAATAAATAAAATTTTGGAACGAATCTCTGGATTCGTCCCAAAATTTGGGATGAATCCAGAGATTCATCCCAAACTTTGGGACGAATTCCTGGATTCGTCCCAAAATTTGGAACGAATCCAGGATTCGTCCCAAAACTGAAAATAATTTTAAATAAATAAAATCAAACACCTAAGGCCTAACTATGGACCTAGAGACATCGGAATTTAATGAAACAAGTTTCTATGCATCCGTATCGTTGAGCTGATCGTAAATACGTCATCATCCATAATTTTTAATTAATATTTTAAGCGATTTGAATGTTTAACACCCAATTAGGTCAATTTGGGATTAAAAAATTTCAAAAATATATCTATTTGGTAAAAAATATTTTTATTGATAGATTTACGATCAGGATAATGATACGAGTACATAGAAACTTGTTTCATCAAATTCCGATGTCTCTAGGTCCGTATTTAAGGCGTCCAAGTTTGTTTTTTTATTTTTTAATAAATAAAATTTTGGGACGAATCTCTGGATTCGTCCCAAACTTTGGGACGAATTCCTGGATTCGTCCCAAAATTTGGGACGAATTCCTAGATTCGTCCCAAAGTTTGGGACGAATCCAGGATTCGTCCCAAAACTGAAAATAATTTTAAATAAATAAAATCAAACACCTAAGGCCTAAATATGGACCTAGAGACATCGGAATTTAATGAAACAAGTTTCTATGCGTCCGTATCGTTGAGATGATCGAAATACGTCATCATGCATAATTTTTAATTAATATTTTAAGCGATTTGAATGTTTAACACCCAATTAGGTCAATTTGGGATTAAAAAATTTCAAAAATATATCTATTTGGTAAAAAATATTTTTATTGATAGATTTACGATCAGGATAATGATACGATCACATAGAAACTTGTTTCATCAAATTTCGATGTCTCTAGGTATATATTTTTTAAAACATATATAAGTTGATACTAACAAAAAAGGTGTTTGTAGTGAATAAGGGTAAATTAGTGTCCGAAAGTTTAAATATGGACCTAGAGACATCGGAATTTGATGAAACAAGTTTCTATGCATCCGTATCATTGAGCTAATCGTAAATACATCATCTTCCATAATTTTTAATTAATATTTTCTGCGATTTGAATTTTTAACACCCAATTAGGTCAATTTGGGATTAAAAAATTCCAAAAATATTTATATTTGGTAAAAAATATTTTTATTGATAGATTTACAATCAGGATAATGATACGAGTACATAGAAACTTGTTTCATCAAATTCCGATGTCTCTAGGTCCGTATTTAAGACGTCCAAATTTGTTTTTTTATTTTTTAATAAATAAAATTTTGGGACGAATCTCTGGATTCGTCCCAAAATTTGGAACGAATCCAGGATTCGTCCCAAAACTGAAAATAATTTTAAATAAATAAAATCAAACACCTAAGGCCTAAATATGGACCTAGAGACATCGGAATTTAATGAAACAAGTTTCTATGCGTCCGTATCGTTGAGCTGATCGTAAATACGTCATCATCCATAATTTTTAATTAATATTTTAAGCGATTTGAATGTTTAACACCCAATTAGGTCAATTTGGGATTAAAAAATTTCAAAAATATATCTATTTGGTAAAAAATATTTTTATTGATAGATTTACGATCAGGATAATGATATGAGTACATAGAAACTTGTTTCATCAAATTCCGATGTCTCTAGGTCCGTATTTAAGGCGTCCAAGTTTGTTTTTTTATTTTTTAATAAATAAAATTTTGGGACGAATCTCTGGATTCGTCCCAAAATTTGGGACAAATCCAGAGATTCGTCCCAAACTTTGGGACGAATTCCTGGATTCGTCCCAAAATTTGGGACGAATTCCTGGATTCGTCCCAAAGTTTGGGACGAATCCAGGATTCGTCCCAAAACTGAAAATAATTTTAAATAAATAAAATCAAACACCTAAGGCCTAAATATGGACCTAGAGACATCGGAATTTAATGAAACAAGTTTCTATGCGTCCGTATCGTTGAGCTGATCGTAAATACGTCATCATCCATAATTTTTAATTAATATTTTAAGCGATTTGAATGTTTAACACCCAATTAGGTCAATTTGGGATTAAAAAATTTCAAAAATATATCTATTTGGTAAAAAATATTTTTATTGATAGATTTACGATCAGGATAATGATACGATCACATAGAAACTTGTTTCATCAAATTTCGATGTCTCTAGGTATATATTTTTTAAAACATATATAGGTTGATACTAACAAAAAAGGTGTTTGTAGTGAATAAGGGTAAATTAGTGTCCGAAAGTTTAAATATGGACCTAGAGACATCGGAATTTGATGAAACAAGTTTCTATGCATCCGTATCATTGAGCTAATCGTAAATACATCATCTTCCATAATTTTTAATTAATATTTTCTGCGATTTGAATTTTTAACACCCAATTAGGTCAATTTGGGATTAAAAAATTCCAAAAATATTTATATTTGGTAAAAAATATTTTTATTGATAGATTTACGATCAGGATAATGATACGAGTACATAAAAACTTGTTTCATCAAATTCCGATGTCTCTAGGTCCGTATTTAAGGCGTCCAAGTTTGTTTTTTTATTTTTTAATAAATAAAATTTTGGGACGAATCCAGAGATTCATCCCAAACTTTGGGACGAATTCCTGGATTCGTCCCAAAATTTGGAACGAATCCAGGATTCGTCCCAAAACTGAAAATAATTTTAAATAAATAAAATCAAACACCTATGGCCTAAATATGGACCTAGAGACATCGGAATTTAATGAAACAAGTTTCTATGTGTCCGTATCGTTGAGCTGATCGTAAATACATCATCATCCATAATTTTTAATTAATATTTTAAGCGATTTGAATGTTTAACACCCAATTAGGTCAATTTGGGATTAAAAAATTTCAAAAATATATCTATTTGGTAAAAAATATTTTTATTGATAGATTTACGATCAGGATAATGATACGAGTACATAGAAACTTGTTTCATCAAATTCCGATGTCTCTAGGTCCGTATTTAAGGCGTCCAAGTTTGTTTTTTTATTTTTTAATAAATAAAATTTTGGGACGAATCTCTGGATTCGTCCCAAAATTTGGGACGAATCCAGAGATTCGTCCCAAACTTTGGGACGAATTCCTGGATTCGTCCCAAAGTTTGGGACGAATCCAGGATTCGTCCCAAAACTGAAAATAATTTTAAATAAATAAAATCAAACACCTAAGGCCTAAATATGGACCTAGAGACATCGGAATTTAATGAAACAAGTTTCTATGCGTCCGTATCGTTGAGCTGATCGTAAATACGTCATCATCCATAATTTTTAATTAATATTTTAAGCGATTTGAATGTTTAACACCCAATTAGGTCAATTTGGGATTAAAAAATTTCAAAAATATATCTATTTGGTAAAAAATATTTTTATTGATAGATTTACGATCAGGATAATGATACGATCACATAGAAACTTGTTTCATCAAATTCCAATGTCTCTAGGTATATATTTTTTAAAACATATATAGGTTGATACTAACAAAAAATGTGTTTGTAGTGAATAAGTGTAAATTAGTGTCCGAAAGTTTAAATATGGACCTAGAGACATCGGAATTTGATGAAATAAGTTTCTATGCGTCCGTATCATTGAGCTAATCATAAATACATCATCTTCCATAATTTTTAATTAATATTTTCTGCGATTTGAATTTTTAACACCCAATTAGGTCAATTTGAGATTAAAAAATTCCAAAAATATTTATATTTGGTAAAAAATATTTTTATTGATAGATTTACGATCAGGATAATGATACGAGTACATAGAAACTTGTTTCATCAAATTCCGATGTCTCTAGGTCCGTATTTAAGGCGTCCAAGTTTGTTTTTTTATTTTTTAATAAATAAAATTTTGGGACGAATCTCTGGATTCGTCCCAAAACTAAAAATAATTTTTAATAAATAAAATCAAACACCTAAGTCCTAAATATGGACCTAGGGACATCGGAATTTGATGAAACAAGTTTCTATACGTCCGTATCGTTGAGGTGATCGTAAATACGTCATCATCCATAATTTTTAATTAATATTTTAAGCCATTTGAATTTTTAACACTCAATTAGGTCAATTTGGGATTAAAAAATTCCAAAAATATATCTATTTGGGAAAAAATATTTTTATTGAAAGATTTAAGATCAGGATAATGATACGAGCATATAGAAACTTGTTTCATCAAATTCCGATGTCTCTAGGTTCGTATTTATTCCTTTTGATTTTGTTCCTCTTTTATTTAAAAAAAAATAAATTCTGGGACAAATTTCTGAATTCGTCCCAGATTTTGGGACGAATCCAGTATTTGTCCCAAAATTTGGGACGAATCCATGGATTCGTCCCATTTTTAGGGACGAAATTGGGAACAAAAAATGTTTGTTCCTAAAAACCCTAGATCTACACTTCTACCCGATTCTTTTTCCCTTCCCTGCTCATTTCTTTCCTCTCTCTCCCCCGTTCCCCTTTCCAGCTGCGATTTCCTGGATTTCGGCCGCATCTCCGACCGGCGACGGCGTGATCTCCGACGATCGGCGGTGGAGGGTTTTCGTGTGGTAAGCCCTCTGCTCTCTGATCTCTCTCTGTCGGCGTCGCGGGGCTGCTTGCCGGCGTGCGTTGCCTGCGTGCAGGCGCTGCCTGGCCGCTGGTATGCGCGCGCATGGCCGCCGGCGCCAGCCGCGTGCATGGCCGGCGGCGGCAGTCCTTGTCTGGCCGCCGGCAGGCCGCTGCCTGGCCGACGTGTGGCTGCCCGCTGGCTTGCGATGGCTGGACGACGTATGGCTGCCGCCGTGCACGCACCTTCTTGAATTTAAGTTAATTTTCGAAATTTATTGTCTTAATTGATAATGTTATTTGTGCAGGTCTTATTTTGGCGTGATCTCAGTGTAGTTGAAGGGAGCTGTATTTGTTGACCTCTTTTCGGTATTCTTAAGATCATTATTATGCATTTAATAATTTGTATATAAAGTTAGCTTTAAATAATTAATTATATTATAGTTGATTAATTGCGTTCCTTCTTTTTGATTAGCTGTTGTTTTTGTTTTGTCTTCAATGATAAGATTTGTCTATAGTAACTTTTAATAATGTTTAACTGAATAGTTGAATTCAGGTAAAATGCAGAATGAGCGAAGTTGGATGTATAAGAAAAATTTGCCTAATCGTCAGGGGTTAACTCCTGAGTTTATCACTGGACTGAGGCAATTTTTAAATTTTGCATCTACTCAAATAATGTATATGGATGGCAAGAAGATAAGGTGCGCGTGTAGAAAATGTCACAATGGAAAATTTTTACCCACCGACAAAGTTGAAGAACATCTTTGTAGATTTGGTTTTACTCCGAATTATTATAATTGGACAAGTCATGGCAAACCGTTCATATCTGATGAGGATTATGGACGGAATTTTCAAGCCTCTGCTAGTGGGGATCAGAGTTATTATGAACAATTCAATCCATATTAGAGGATGGTAATTGATGCAAGTTGTCAGAATTATATTCCCGAGACGCTTGGTGCAAGTTCTAGTTTTCCTCCAACAAGTGAACAAATGTTTGCCACTAATGCATTGCCGTTGGAGGAGCCTGATGTACCAGGTCTGGATGAAATTTATTACAAATTTCAAGAAGTATTGAGTGCTGCAAATGAACCATTATATTCCGGTTGTGACAGTCAGACTAAATTATCTCTCACATCCAGATTATTAAATATAAAGGCAGATCATAATATGTCGCAAGATTGTTTTAATGATATTGTTCAAACGTTTGACGATACATTGCCACGTGATCACAATTTGCCTCTTGATTTTTACAGTATGAAAAAATTTGTGAAAGATTTAGGTCTTCCAGTTGAAAGAATTGATGTTTGCAGAGATGGTTGTATGTTATATTGGGGAGATGATGCAGATGTAGAGGTTTGTAAATTCTGTAATCAAGATAGGTATAAGACAACCAGAAGGAGTCAACAACGACGTAAAGCACACAGCCAGTTGTTTTATTTACCTTTAACTCTAGGTTACAAAGATTGTATGCATCAAAGGCAACTGCGGAACACATGACTTGGCATGCAACTCATCAAACAGAAGAGGGTTTAATGTGTCATCCATCAGATGCAGATGCGTGGAAAAATTTTGATAGAACATATCCAAATTTTGCAAAGGAGACTAGAAATATTAGATTATGTCTTTGTGCTGATGGATTTGCTCCGTTTGGTAAATCAGGAAGAAATTATTCTTATTGGCCAGTTATCTTAACGCCGTATAATCTTCCACCTGGGATGTGCATGAAAACACCTTATATGTTTTTAACATTGGTTGTACCAGGTCCGCAAAATCCAAAGAAGTTAATAGATATTTATATGCAACTTCTGATAGCAGAACTTAAACAACTATGGGATGAAGGTGTTCCTACATACGATGTTCATTCTAACCAGATGTTTATACTGAAGGCTGCTCTTCTTTGGACCATAAATGACTTTCCAGCTTATGGTATGCTATCAGGTTGGAGTATTGCTGGGATCTTGGGATGCCCAATATGTATGGAGAGATCAAAGTCATTCAGATTGAAACACGGAAAGAAACCAAGTTATTTTGATTGTCATAGGCAATTCTTACCCACAAATCATAAGTTCAGAAAGAATAAAGATGAATTCACAAAAAATAGGATCGAAAGAACACTTCCGCCATTGAGATTGACAGGTCAAGATATTTGGTACAGAGTGCATCACTTTCCCTCTGTTATTGAACAACCATATGATACAACATATGAATATGGGAGTACACATAAATGGACTAAACGAAGTATATTTTGGGATTTACCGTATTGGTTTAGTCATTTGATACATCATAATCTCGATGTAATGCATATTGAGAAGAATGTTTTTGATAATCTGATAAATACTGTGATGGATATCACTGGAAAAACAAAAGACAATCTCAATGCAAGAAAAGATATGCGACTCATATGTAAAAGACTCACTCTTGATGTCGATGAAAATAGTAGAGGACCAAAGCCAAAGGCAATTTATACATTAAATAAGGATCAAAGACGTGTCCTATGTGAATGGTTGAAATCTTTGAAATTTCCAGATGGGTATGTCTCTAATCTTAGAAGATGTGTCGATATGAAAGAATGGAAGTTAATCGGTATGAAAAGTCATGATTGCCATATCATAATGCAAAGACTGATTCCTATTGCTTTTAAGGAACTCTTACCACAATTTGTATGGGGAGCGATTACGGAGTTAAGTATTTTCCTACATGATATTTGCTCAACAGTTTTGAGACGTTCACACATGGAGAAGTTAGAGAAAGATATTCCAATTATTTTGTGCAATTTAGAAAGGATATTTCCACCCTCTTTTTTTGACTCCATGGAGCATCTTTTGATTCACTTGCCATATGAGGCCAAAGTTGGAGGACCCGTCCATTTTCGGTGGATGTATCCATTTGAAAGGTAGAGTGTCTTATTTGTATAATTCGACTGTTTGAATGCAAAAAAAAAATACTTCTACTCCTGGATCATTTATATATATATATATTTAATATAATTTTATATATCTTCAACAGATTCTTATATCATTTGAAGAAAAAGGTGAAAAATAAAGCACGAGTTGAAGCCTCTATTGTTAATGCATACATTGTGGAGGAAGTCACCACTTTTGCATCATATTATTTTGAACCTCATGTTCAATGCAAAAGGCGAAGAGCGGGCAGAAATGATGAGGGTCCTATTGATCCAAATGTTACCTCATTTTCAATTTTTAACTACCTTGGTCGACCAAGTGGACCATGTAAACAAAGATACTTAACTGGTAAAGAATGGCGAGCAGCCCAAACATATATTTTACTAAATTGTCCAGAAGTATCATCATATTACGAGTAAGTATATATTTTTATTTTTTTTTATTATTTTTTCAATTGTTTGTGTAACAATATGTTTTTTTGAGTAGGATATTTACCAACTTATATTCTGAATTATCGACACAAGAGTTCGATCGATTTTGTGAAGAAGAATTTGCTGCATGGTTTAAATCATATGTAAGTAAATAATCTATATTTTGTTGATACATATGCATACTTTTAACAATTTGTGTTTTGACCTTAGGTTCAAGCTAATCAAGCTCACCTTGAGCAAGAATGGCTAATCCATCTGTCATGGGGTCCAAATTCATGCATACGCACTTGGCCAGCATATTTCATAAATGGATATAATTTTCATACTCAAGACTATGGAATGAGCAAGAATACCATGAATAGTGGGGTGTGCGTATCGTCATCCAATGAAGGAGGTGCAAGCAGTGATTTTTATGGTTTGTTGGATGAAATTATAGAAGTAGAATACCCAGGACCACAAATGCAAGTTATATTATTTATGTGTCGCTGGTTTGACCCTGTTAGAGGGATGAAAGTGCATCCACATTATAATTTAGTTGAAATAAATCATAAGAGATTTTATAAGAGATATGAACCATTTGTGTTGGCACAACAAGCAATTCAAGTATTCTATTCTTCATATCCGAGTTTGAAACGCGATAAGATTGATTGGTGGGCTGTTTGTAAAACTAAAGCACGAAAAAAAATTGAGGCACGTTGGGAAAATATTGCATATCAACAAGAGGAAGTTTTAAACACCTTTCAGACTGAGGAATATATTATTCCAACTTTACGAGATCCCACCGGTGTAGTAATCAACGTAGATAGAAGTGAAATTGATGATGATGATGAGGAGGAGGAGGAGGAAGGAGAGGAGGAGGAAGAGGAGGAGGAGGAGGAGGAGGAAGAGGAAGAGGAGGAGGAAGAGGAAGAGGAGGAGGAGGATGATAATGACAATGATGACTTTGATTTTTGATGATGGGTAAGTTTTGTTAGCTTATTTAAAGAAATTTTCCATATTTTTTTTGTATATATTGTCTCTTTTATAATTTGATTTACTTTATCTGTTAACACATTGTATTTGTTCCTACAGTTTATCAGAGGTCACATTTCATAAATTTCCCCTCCACCCTTTTCCATAATATTTACATAAAAATGGTAAGTTTTTAATTATCCTTTGTTTTGTATCAGATCTGTAATTAACTTTATTAAATTATTGAAATTTTCAGCATATATTTCGACGTGGTGGACGTAGACGGCGACCACAGGACCAGACACATCCATCACCTGCCAGTGAACCTATGCCACCCCCTACTCAGGCAGGCCCATCCCATGTGTCTTCTCCACCGGCATCATATTCCCCTGCCAGTGTACCTATGCCACCCCTTCATCAGCCGGGTCCATCTCATGTACCTTCTGCACCGGTTTCATATTCGCCGCCACAAGTACCTTACCCAGAGCAGTTACCTGTCCACTCAGATCCTCCCGACTCAGCAAGAAACTCATTTGCTGAGTTTAGGAATGATAGAGCTCCTTTAGTCCCCATCGGTGATTCGTAAGTACTATAAAATATTTTATTTGTTAGACCTTTCTTAATTATTTAACATCGTTATTTTGTAATTTAATGCAGCTTTGAAAATCCGGTACAAGTTGTTCGAGAAATAAATAGAATTGTGAACAACCATTGGGGAGGGGATTCTTTGACATATTCAAGCACTCCATCAGCCACAAAACAACTTTGGTGGAGCGAGTTCAAAGTATATTTTCTTGAGTTTACTTCAATTTTATAGTGATTATATAATAAAATAAATTTCTATTTCAGCGCTTAAATAATTGGGACCCGAATGACGAAATGGAGATACGAAGAATATTTAAAAAGAAATGTGGCGATCACATTAGACATGTATTAAGCCACGCAAAGAGTCGGGGGAAAAAGCCAAACTTCATCACTGAAGAAAATTGGGAGAGGATCACTATATTTTGGGCAACGGAGGAAAGTAAACAAAGGAGTGACCTTAATAGAATGAATCAATCTCACAATTCTGGTGACTCAAGTGCTATATATGCGGGAGGCTCCATTAACATAGATGAGCATAGACGGAGAATGGTAATTGTTTCACTCTTTCATAAATTTTTAATATATATCAAATTATTTTATTATTTGAAATAATGTTTTTTTAGACCAAGGAGACAGGGAAGGAGCCTTCTTTCATTGATACTTTCACTCGCACTTTTAAAAAAAAAGATAATACATGGAGTGGGGCGAGAGCAAAAGCAGTCAAGGTAATATTTATTTTACCTTAATATATGGTTTAAATTTAATTAGTTATCTATCATTATTGTCTTAATATTATATGTGTTTCTATTATATCTAATCAATATCGTATGTGTTTTATAAAACAGGAAAAATATGATCAACTCGAGCTAGCTCAAACATGCTCACAAGCTGGTATCGAGAGTCAGGGGTCTGAGGAGTCTGTTGGCAATAATTTGAGTTTATGGTTAGAGGCCAGTGGAGGACCAAAAGGGGGAAGAATATTGGGGATGGGTTCCTTGAGTAGAACCCAAAGATTAGTTGGAACTTCTTCCTCCACATCAGCACTTACGACCCAAATAAATACCTTGACTGATGAGGTTAGCCATCTGAAGGAAATAATATCACAAAGAGACCAAGAAAGGGTGCAAAGAGACCTAGAACGGGCTAATTTGGAGAAAGATATTAGAGATATGCGCCGACAACAAGAATTAATCATGAAACACCTTCATTGAGCTCCGCTCAAAGTCAAAATCCTCCCAATGACGATGATGATGCCTACGATGATAACGATGATGGCGGTGATGATTTTTGATGATTTTAATAATGTATGATGAATTTTTTTCTCATGTTTACTGCTTTACATATTAATCAATGGTTTTTTAACTTTTCAACTCTGCCATTTGTAGGTTAAGTCTGTTGTCTTCTTGCACTGTTCCACTGTCAATGTATGAGATGACTTATCTTTGACGTAGACTAATCTATATGATTATTAGTTGTGTACCAGTAACAAAATTAAAGCATAACTAGGCAATATGAATGGAGTCTCTAATACTCTGACTTTATTTTTGTCCTGATTTTATAATGTTGTTTGTGCAGGTCTCAATTTGGTGTGATCTCACTGTAGTTGAAGACAGCTGTATTTGTTCACTTCTTTTCGGTATTCCTAAGTTCATTAATATGTATTTACTGATCTATATATACAGTTAGCTTTAAATAATTATGTTATAGTTGTTTAATTATATAAAGTTAACTTTAAATAATTAAGTTAAAGTTAGCTTTAAATAGTTGTTTATTTGTGTTCCTTATTTTTGATAAGCTGCTCTTTCTTGTTTTGTCTTCAATGATAATGATGCATAAAAGTTCTGAATTTGATATATCTACAATCTCAAAACTATATAAATACATAAAAGTTCTATATTTCATCTAGAATTACATCATACTATTCTAAAATTCTTTACTAGATAACGATGCATCCTTCTACTTTAATATTTTGTAAAGAGTTGTTAAAAATGTGCTAAAGTTATTCATATGAAATTGTCAACTAGTTAACACAATGAAAGGAACAATTATTTTAAACATCCTTTAGTTTACATTAAATACCAACCAAAGATAAAACTATAAATTCAACAAATTAAAATGAAAAATAAAGTTAACTAAGTGAGAAATTTGAACCCTAATACCATACTTCACAAGATCTCTCTCTTTCTCTCTATATTATGTGCCAATTATATTAGGTTGTATCATAGTTACGATACATGTATTTAGTTTCAAAATAATTCTTATAATTTTATTTACCGTTGCTATGACATGAATGATTCATATCGTTGGTAAATATGACTTTTATTAGAATTAGGGCTTTTATTAGAATGTTTAAGGAATTTCACATTTATGTTTTGTTTTTAATTATTCTTTTTACATGGCTATATCGTATAATATTTACAATCTTTCTTGTTACACATAATCTAGTTTATTTGTTTGTTGTTATGTAGGCAAAGGAGATTTTATGGGGATCAAAGATTTTGTGGCACGAATATGACTTGGGTTGATGTGTTGGGGATCAAAGTTATGTATTCTTAGTGTTGTTAGATGGATGATGGACTTGGGTTGTTGAACTTGTAAACTTTGTTGAACTTGTAAACTTTGTTGAACAAGATGGATCTTGTATGTAAACTTTGTTGAAATCTTTATATTTCTTGAATTATGAGTTGATGTTAAATTAGGATGTGTTGAATGTTAAATTAGGATGTGTTGATGTTAAATTAGGATGTGTTGAATGCATATTATTTTTATGTATTTGGATTGTATTGCAGAAATAAATTGAAGCTGGAAAAAATATTTGATATAGGGACGAATTTGGCAACGAAAATGAGTTGTCCCAATTCTATCGTAATTTCGGACAAAATTATTTTCGTCCCAGAATTCGTCCCAGATTATGGGACGAATTTTGGGACGAATCCACAAAATTCGTCCCAAAATTCGTCCCAGAATCTGGGACGAATTCTGGGACGAATCTACAAAATTCGTCCCAAAATTCGTCCCAGATTTTGGGACGAATTTTGGGACGAAAATTTATCATATGATTATAAAAAAATTTGGTAAGTTTTTGTTGCCAAATTCGTTGCCAATTTTGCAACAAATTTATTTTTCGTTGCAAAATTAGGAACAAAAATGGCAACAAAAAATCTGCGACGAATTCTGGGACAAATTAATCTGGGACGAATTTTGGGACGAATCACAAAATTCGTCCCAGAATTCGTCCCAAATTTCGTCCCAGATTTTGGGACGAAAATTTAATCAAAGAATTTGGCAACAGAATGTTGCCAAATTCATTGCCAATTTTGCAACAAATTTATTATTCGTTGCAAACTTAGGAACAAAAATGGCAACAAAAAAAATTTTGTCACCGAATTTGTCCCCAAATTCGTTGCAATATTAGGGACAAACTTGGCAACAAAATATAATTTGTCACCGAATTCGTCCCCAAATTTGTTGCAAAAATAGAGACAAATTCATTCGTCCCCAAATTCGTTCCTAAGTTTGCAACAAAAATAGTTTTCGTTGCTATTTTTTGCAACGAATTTGGGGACGAAAATTTTATTCGTCGCCAAATTCGTCCCCAAATTCGTTCCCAAATTTGCAACAATTCATAATTCGTTCCAAAAGTTGGCATCAACCATTTTGGGACGAAAAAATTTTCGTCCCAATTTTTGTCCCTAAAATTTTTGCAACGAATTTTTTTTTAAAATTCGTCCCCAATGTTGTCCCAAAATGTCTTTTTTTTTGTAGTGTTGACTAAAATAATATTTCAATCAATTGATTATTCTTCCAATTGATTGAATAATCTATCTAGTCAATTGAAGCTCAAATAGAACCTCTATTACATAGAAATTGACATGATACTTCCAAAAACCAAAATCCTTGATCAATGGAGGGAAGAGAAAAAAATAATAGCAATTGGATCTCGAGAATTATGTCCCAACTTTTAGGCAATTTAGCTTTATTTTAGGGATTGATGACTTAATCATTTAGTGACTTCCAATCTATTAGAGCATAAGTATAAAGTTTTATCATCCCAAAACAATTTCTAGTTGACTGCTATAGTATTTTTGATTCATCGTTATAGTGTTATAGTCAATTGTCAATACTACTTCAATCAACTATCGATAATATTTCTAGACTAGGCTAATCGACTTATAAGCCTCATAAGGTGTGCTATTATCTAGGACATTAGACATTAACAAAAATAACTTAGGAATATCTCAAAGTTGTTGGAACCCCAAGATTGTTTTGGTGTGATCAACAAGTTAAGTTAGGTCCTGCGTTGTTTCTAACCTTGTGTCTAAGTGTGCAGGAGCTTAGGAGCATAGGTACTCGAGCGGAAGACGCAGCTAGCGAGAAGGACGGCACGCGGTGCGTCCGAGGGATGAGGTGCTGCGGAAGAGTACACCGGCGGACGAGAAGGAAGTGCGCGCGGTGGTTCCGAGGTACGAAAGCCGGAGCGAAAGATTGCTCGGGGAGCAAGAGACGCAGCTAGCGCGAAGGTCGGCACGGAGTGCGACTGAGGGACGAAGTCTGCGGATGAGTACGCTGGTGGACGAGAAGGGACACGCGGCAATTCCGAGGGATGAGAAGCCGGAGGGAAGCACGCTCGAGAAGACCGGAAGATGGGTTCGGGTGAGCCCTATTCCGGATGTCAGAGATCACCCAAACGGAGCCGGAGCATAAAGACCCGGACCAGAGGCGAGCTGAACCAGAAGAGAGCACGGACCAAAAGTCAACTGGGTTGACTTTTGGCTCGGCGCCGGAACTATCCGGGCGCCGAGCTGTCCGGCGCCTGAACCATCCGGCGCCTGAAGGACTTTCACGGATCGAGCTTGACTGATCCAACCGCTGGGGATAAATTTATCCTGTATGCCGGAACCCATCCAGCGCTTCGACCAAGGCTATAAAAATAGCCTTGGTCCAGAAGCTTTTCAACAATTACGATCATTCTATTTCCAAACACTTGTATGCTTTAGCTGTAGTTAAGCTTCTGTTTTCTGTGCCTAAACGCTGTAAGAGGCTTCTCCGCCTGAAGGAGTTTTTGAGCTTAATCTTCCTTGGATTAACAACCTCCTTGGTTGTAACCAAGTAAACATCTGGTGCCTCGTCTTTTCTTTTATGCTTTTATTTATCTGCTTAATTCATTTTACAAGTGTTAGCTTAATCGTTCGAGGAAGGGTTGTTTGTTTTTAATTGACAGGTTATTTACCAACCCGTCTAGCCGGCCCAACGGTCCTACAAAAGTTACAAGGCTTTAATGTAGGATCGTAGAAGTGCTATAAGAGAGGGGGGAGGGGTGAATAGCACGCGTTGCTTTTTCACTCATTTCAAAGAACACAGAATACGCAGTGGAATAAAGAATGAAAAGACAAGCAATGCTAACAAGTTTTCTTTTACTTGGTTTGGAGCCTGTGGTGACTCCTACTCCAAGGCTCACGATCATTGATCGCTTTCGTTAGGCAATCACTATATATTCGAAAATTGAGTACAAGTACAAATATACAACTTACAAGTATTGCTCAAAATTAAACTTGTTATCAATGACTTGGAGAAATAAAACTTCTAGCTTGATCGTCGTCAGAGCAGCGTTTAGAGGTTTTCGGAGTACGCGCAAAAGCTCAAGTTGTTCTTCAAGAATTGTTGTCAAAGCACCTCGTCAAGCCCTCCTTTTATAGCCGAGCTTGATCTGATCCAGATCCCCTGATCTCGGGATCAGGTTTGACTCGTCGTTGATCGGTCGACCAATCCCACCTAAATCAGTCTACCTTCCGATTCTTCTACTCAAATATACTTTCTTCGTTCAGTCGACCGATCCTGCAATTCGGTCGATCGATCCCCAGCACATATGGTCCGATCAACTCAGCTCGGCCACGTCACCGCTTATCCCCGGTTCGGTCGATCGATCCCGAGGATCGTGTAGGTGCAGTGGGGTCGGCAAGAGGGGGGTGAATTGCCTGCAAAATAAAAGTATACCCTCCTCGGTTTTTAACTCAAAATAAATAACAACAATTAAAGGAAAAGACAGAATTAAAATAAGAGACAAGAAATTAACTTGGTTACAACCAAGACGGGTGTTAATCCAAGGTGGTTGAACAGCTCCACTAGAATGTCTCCTTCACTGTAAGCGGAGAAGCCTTTTTACACACTAAAAGAGTTCGCAAGTTGCTATGAATTGAATGCTTGATTGAATGATCATTTCCTAGATCCAGGGGCCTTTAAATAGCTTTTGAAAATTCTATCTCGAAAGTCCAAGGCGCCTACAAAGGTCCAAGGTGCGTCTAACCAAGTTAAACAGATAAAACTCTATCCGCGCTCAAACGGTCGAGTTGACCAGCTTGGAGGCGCCTCAAGCAGTGTTGAAGGCACCTCCATTGTTGAAGGTGCCTCCATTGTTGAAGGCGCCTTCAACACTTGTTGGAGGCGCCTCCAAGGTTGAGGACAGCGCAGGCGCCTCCATTGCTTCATTGAGGGCGCCTCCAACTAGCGTTCCAGCTCCTTTACACTTCCTTTTAGCTTCCGATGCTTCGGTAGCTTGGGTGATTGCGGTCAACTGGAATAGGACTCACCCGAACCCAATTTTTGGTCTTTTTCTCAAGCAGGCTTTCGTCCCGGCTTCTCGTCCCTCGAACGTCGTGCACGTTCTTCTCGTCCACCGGAATACTCTTCTACAGTTCTCTCGTCCTTCGGAAGCACTGAGCCCGTCGGCTCCCTTCCCGTGCCGTCCTTCTAGCTAGCTGCATCTTCTGCTCGACTTCCTGCGCTCCTAAGTTCCTACACACTTAGACACAGGGATGAGATAACAAACAGGACCTAACCTAACTTGGTTGATCACATCAAAACACCCACGGGGTCCAACAATCTCCCCCTTTTTGATGTGCATCAACCCAAGTTCAAATTAGGGTAAAAACAAACAAATAGTAATTTAAGAAAATTACTAAACTAACATTTTAAGCACAAAAAATTATAATAACTTAAGTTTCAACCTTAAAAATAGAAAATTTTTAATTTTCTTAACTCCCCCTAAACTTGTACCTTAGTCTCCCTCTTTGATCACAGCAAAAAGAATAATATGTAAAAAAAATTTCTAAGTAAAAATTTGAAATTTCGAATTTAAAATCCATGTAAAAAAAATTCTAAGTTAAGAGTATCTTTAAGAATTTTCAAGGAAAAGTTCTAATTTCAGAGAACAATTTTTAACTTTTGCAAAAAAAATATTTTTGAGAATTTATTTAAATCAAAATTTTATGCAAGAAATATTTTTCTTGGTATAAAAATATTTTTGAAGAATTTCTAGAAAAAAATGTTTTTTTTAAAAAAAAAATTCAAAGCATTATATAATTCTAATTTTAATGTTTTACCAGAAAGTTAATTAAACATTTTATTTCAATATTTTGGTTTCCAGGTTGTAGCGAGACACTAGGCCTTCTTGGTTATTGGAGCAACAACTACTTCCTTAGACAAAACTTCATAAAAAAATTGTAATGTTTAATTTTCTCGTTGTAAGCCCTAACTTAAAAATAATTTAAACTAGCAAAGATTTTGGAACCCAGTATAGGTTCCTTCCTACAGGCGGTTAGTCCTTCGGGGGATGAATGTTCGCTCCGACCATCGTCTTGATCTTTGTGCTTCAGTTGGCGGTTAGTCATTCTGAGACGGTCAGGCTCTGATACCACTTGTAGGTGTAGCGGAGCCGGCAAGAGGGGGGGTGAATTTCCTACAAAATAAAAGTATACCCTCCTCGGTTTTTTAACTCAAAATAAATAGCAATAATTAAAGGAAAAGTCAGAATTAAAATAAGAGACAAGAAATTAACGTGGTTACAACCAAGACAGTTGTTAATCCAAGGCGGTTGAACAGCTCCACTAGAATGTCTCCTTCACTGTAAGCGGAGAAGCTTTTTTACACACTAAAAGAGTTCACAAGTTGCTAGGAATTGAATGCTTAATTGAATGATCATTTCCTAGCTCCAGGGGCTTTTAAATAGCTCCTGGAAATTCTATCTCGAAGGTCCAAGGCGCCTCCAACAAAGGTCCAAGGCGCCTTTAACCAAGTCAAGCGGATAAAACTCTATCCACGCTTAAACAGTCGAGTTGACCAGCTTGGAGGCGCCTCAAGCAGTGTTGAAGGTGCCTCTATTGTTGAAGGCACCTTCAACACTTGTTGGAGGTGCCTTCAAGGTTGAGGACAGCGCAGCGCCTCTATTGCTTCATTGAGGGCGCCTCCAGCTAGCATTCTAGCTCCTTTACACTTCCTTTTAGCTTCCGATGCTCCGATAGCTTAGGTGATTGCGGCCAACCGGAATAGGGCTCACCCGAACCCAATTCCCGGCCTTTTTCTCGAGCAGGTTTCCGTCCCAACTTCTTATCCCTCGAACGCCGCGCACATTCTTCTCGTCCACCGGAATACTCTTCCGCAGCTCTCTCATCCTTCGGACGCACCGAGCCTATCAGCTCCCTTCCCGTGCCTTCCTTCTCGCTAGCTGCGTCTTCTGCTTGACTTCCTGCGCTCCTAAGTTCCTGCACACTTAGACACAAGGATGAGATAACAAGCAGGACCTAACCTAACTTGGTTGATCACATCAAAACACCCACGGGGTCTAACAGTTCGACCCACCGATCTCAAGTTCCATCGACCAATCTAGGCCGAACATCAACCTACAGAATCATTAGTCTTCCTGCAAACCAGAGTTAACACATAACAAATAATATGTAAATAAATAATTTTGACAGCTTTCAGACTGTCCGATTTTGACTTCGGATTTCCTCTGGAAACCCTAGGTCGAACCGACGCCTACTGTTCCCTCACAGGAGAACGTGTCATCACCTACTCCTCTTATGAGAAGTCACTTGTTGTTAGACCGATCCTCCAGACCGACTGGACTTTTGCTCAGCGCTCGATGCTTCTGGTCTTCATGTTGGATGTCTGCTTCACGACCTGCCCAGACTTTCACCTGGTCCGCGACCACCAGGATTTCAACCTAGAGTCCCCGACTCTAGGATTTTGCCCGAAGCACTCGACCTGCCAAGACTTTCCACCTAGGATTACCACCTCCTAGGATTTTCCACCCGCTTAACCGCAGCTAAGACTTTTCCTCACCTAGGGTTACCGCCCCGTAGGACCTAGGGTTACCACCCCCAGGATTTTCCACTTGCCTATAATCCACTAGGGCTTTTACCTAAGAACACTTAGGATTTTTTCTGCAAGCTCAATCAACCTTATTAGATAACAAGACAACTTAACTTTGGACCCTTTAACATAATCAAAACTAGGTTCAATCGTCGGGTACTTCCCGCATCAACATTTAATAATTAAACCTCAAGTAGTTGTACCATTACCCAAGTGATCACCTCATTAATTCTAATAGTGCAATCATAGCCTAAGTCATCATGATTGATTATGGATTTTAATATTTAAGCAAAAGATTTAAATTAAACCCTGATATGTATTTGATATGTGTGTTAAGTTATGCAAGAACTTGGCAAGATGCATATGAAACAGATGAAGCTTGTGACTCCTCCTTTAGGTTGAGTGTGGATGATGAGTTAGCATGGCCAAAGCAACACACTTAACAACTTGGAGGTTAGATATAGTTTTAAAAAGGTTGACTCAGGGACCATAAGACTATAATCATTGAGGTAGTGTTGAAGTAGCTCATGGAGCTTAACTTGGCATGGTCAAGTTAGTTGACTAAGTGACTCAAGGTCCACTAGAAATCGAAGAAGGATGGAATGAGACTTCTAAGAGATCATACACCAAGGATTCAGTGTATTTGAAGGATAAATGGTGGTATAAAAAGTGAATACGTTCGTCCCCAGCGCTCTCGTCAATCCGTCTCAAGGTCAACACGGAGGAGGTAAATCACGGGCAGCTACTAGCCTTTGGAATAGTGACTAACACATAAGAGAGACATTTACCTCGATTTTACCGAGATTCAAATTCCGGACCTCATGGTGGCAACATCTCATGCGCTAGCCACCATGATATCTGAAGGATAAATAACCTAGTGGGAGATGGTCTTGATGGCTAATTCAAATTGTAGAAGGTAAACTCATTAGCAAGTTGTAAGAGTTGAGAAACACGTAACCTTGAAAAAGGGTGGTTCCCAACTCATGCAAAGACTAGAGCATTAAGATGATCATAGTCGGGATTCTAATTGATTAGATGTTCCCATTCAACTAATAAGCTAAGTTGACTAAAAAGAGTTGACTCAAGCTTAGTAGCTCATGAATAAAATATTTTTATTTGAAGCCTATTCGACTGATGAATCAACAAGAAAGCCAAAATGTAGTCATTGATCTAACACACTGAAGCTACAATAGTCAGATGACCTAAGACCTACAGAAGATCAGTTGATTAATGGTGGAAGCTAGTAGACTAAGGTAATAATTGGCAAACTAAAGATTGTAGCGATTAAGAAAATAGTTGGTTGATGGTAGATCCAATTAATTGATTAGCAACATAACAACATAGTAGAAAGTGAAAGATGAAGATGTTGGAGGCTATAAAAGAAGAACTACGAGGAGCATTCAAAAGCCAACAATTTATTGATTGTGTAATCTCTTGAGCTTTTGTTGTACTTATAACAAAATCCTTTAAGCATTCACTTATCTCAATCTTATAAAGATTATTGTTGTTGTAAGAGATTTCTTCTTCTCAAGAAAGTTATGAGAGGTAAGAAAATGGATTTTTGGAAGTGACTCATTAATGAGTTAAAGGTTACAGAGTAGGAAAGAGAGTTTTGGACTATATTACACTATTGTGTCAGTTATAGATTAATTTATGAGTTTATGTTTTTCCATCATGCATAATTTATGTGCGAACTTGGTAAGGCATTAGCAACAATAGAAGTTCTTATTTGTAGGTTAACTTTCATTCACCCCTTGTAGTCATCCAATCACTTCCCTCACCAATCCTAACAAATACATGCTACTTTGAATAATAAATCAAAGATTACAACATTTAATCATCAATAGGCTACATATGTCTGTCTTTAGCTCCTCCATGATTTGTACTTTCTCCTCCCTCTAGCCGAGCTACATTTCCTTAGTCTTCCAAACTTCTCCTTTCAGCTTGGGCGATATAATTTAGAGTTTTTTTGAGTGTCTTCTTGATTATGACTACAGGACTCCTTGCTCTTGAGTCCTCCAAACTCCTCTTCAATTTGGCTTCTTACCCTTTGAGTTCTTTGAATTCCTCCTTAATTCAAACTATCTCCCCTTAATTAGATACAAACCACTCCATTAGGCTACCTACCCTCGAGCTCTAAGTCCATTCGGTACGACTAAACTTATACATTTGATGCACCAATATCAAATACACATCTAACTTAAACCATATTATCAAATTATCAAAATAATAAGGTCAATCTTAACCACAATAAAGGAACTAATGTTTCAATACAAACTACTTTAACCTAATGCCTTCTAGACAAGCTCTTCATCGAGATCTAGCCAAATTCTTAAACATAATAACATCTTAGAGGCATCCACATTATAGAGGTCAACCATGATTAAAGTGGGTTGGAAAAGTTATGCACCCTTTACAATATTAGCGTATGGAAAGCAACGATCGAGTTCTAAGATTTTGCAAACTTAAAATCAAGTACTAATATTCCTTAGTCTGGCCTATTAATGGATGGTTGGGACACACTCTATCTTATACAAACAAGGCGTGGCTTATTTCTATTGGTTCCATTGAGGCCAACAAAAGGGAGGTGAATTACCTGCAAGTATAATTTAAAACTATTCTCTTGCTACTTACTTAGCAACAAAAACACACACATTAGATAAATAAAGTAAAAGACATAAAAGGTAAGAGACACAAGGAATTACTATTGGTCTCATGCGGCTTGCAAGAGAGGGGTGAAATGTCTGTAAAATAAAAAAAATAACCCTTTTTCAATCTTTTAACTTAGTTAGATAGCGCAATTAAAATAAAGCAAAAATAAATTGAACAACTAAAAAAGGAAATAAGTAAGAAGGCTATAGCATTTTTATTTGGTTACAACCTAAGTGGTTGTTAATCCAAGGCAGTTGAAAGTTCAATAAAAATCTCCTTCGATGAAGGTGGAGAAGACTCTTACACTCTTTGAAAGCTCAAAAATAAACTAGGAAATGAATACAAGAGTTGTTGTTTATTTCCTACCTCCAGGGATCTTTTTATAGTCTCGAAAAACTCTATCCGAAGCTTGAAGGCGCCTTGAATCCAATTGAAGGCGCCTTCAATGAGATACGTTTTATTGTCAAAGATAAAACTTTATCTTCGGCTGACGGTCATCTAAAGGGGCCTTCAACAGGCTGGAAGATATCTTCAACACTATTCATGGAAGGCGCCTTCCAAGCCATTGAAGGCGCCTTCCCTGAAGCAGATCAGCTCCTTAGCTGATCTTATTTGAGTGGGTGATGTTCCAATTAACCAGAGTTGAGATCACCTGAACCCAACTCCGACCTTCTCCTCGAGCAGGCTTCCTTCCCGATTTCTCGTCCCTTGAACGTCGCTTATGTCTTTCTTGTCCATTGATGTACTCTTTCGCGACACCTCATCTTTTGGATGCATTGAACCTATCGACTCATTTCCCGTGCCATCCTTCTCTCTAGTTGTGTCTTCCGCTCAACTTCTTGTACTCCTAAGTTCTTATACACTTAGACACAAGACATTAAAGACAAACAAAACATAACTTAACTTGATTGACCGCATCAAAACTACTATGGGGTACTTACAATCTCCCTTTTTGGTGTGCATCAACCTAAGTTAAAGTTAGGGTTAAACCAAAATATAATAACATGATTATGTAAAGTAAATTGCAATTATAACGATTTAACTAAGTTAAGAATTTTGCAAAATAAGTACAAGGATAAAAACTCTAAATTTTAAAAATATCCTAACTCCCTCTTAATTTGTACATAATTCTCCCCCTTTGATCACATCAAAAAATAGGGAAAATAGTTTTAAAAAAATTAAAATAATTTTCTAAGAGTTACCATTAATCTAATATTTTTCAGAAATAAGTTTTAAAAATATTCTATTTTTACTAAATAATCTTCTGTTTTGACAAAAATAATTTAAAAAAAAACTTTTTGGTTTATAAAAATGTTAAATTTATTTTTCAAACTTAAACGGAATAATCTATATCAGTAGACAAATTTTCACAATAAAATATTATTTAATCAAACATAATTGATTGATCTCATTAGAATAACCTTATTTTCGAAAATAAATATTGAAAAATATATTTTCAACTCTAGAAATTATGCTAATTTTCTTGGATATGTAAAATATATTTTTTAATGCTAGAAAAATCAAAGTTTTCAAATTTATATTTTTAAAAAAAATTAATATTAAAAATTAACTTTTTAAAAAATAATTAAGATAATATTCAAAAAATATCAAATTTTTTTATTAAGATAGAGAACATCATGTTTTATTAATAAAAATAATTTTTTAAAAAAAATACATCTACAAAATTGATCCTGTCCGAACGCTGAGTCGACGGACGCTGGGAGCGTGACGCTCTCCTCTATCTCCAATCAGTTGCACTAATCTCCGGCGAACCTGCAAGGGAGTCGGGCCGGGAAGGGGTTCCCGGCGACGACCCTCCGACGCTCAAGTCAGGCAAGAGGAAAATATGAAGTGGCTTCCAATATCAGAGATCGCGTACCTCCGGCGAAGTATGAGGACCCTTATATAGAGCTGTGAGGAGGCTTATGCACACATACCGAGGCATATACGTGTCCTCTTACCATACCTCAGTATGGACTTGCCAGAGGAGCTTGCCTGACACCATACTGCTACAGTCCGAGCACCTCTCTGATGGGACAGTAGAACCTTCCGTCCTAGGACTCTGTGCATGACTTGGTCTTCGAACATGCTTGCTGTCAGAAGATGTTCCTTTGTCCTTTTGTCTTTTCTCTCCCCACGCCGAGCGCCCAGCCGCTCGGCAGTCCCATCACGTCTGACCGGATGCAGGTACTGGTCCGCTCCAGATATTCCCGGTCGTGTGCTCGGCTGAGACTGTTCCTTCACAGCATTGCTGCTTTTGGCCTCGGCCGAGAGGGCCACCCGCTCGGCCCGACGACCTTGTTCACCAGGAGCGTCGGAAACCCGACTCCTCGCTGGGTTGTCTTTGATTCCGCACGGACCCTTCCGGCCGGTCCACCCACCCCTTCTCCGATCGGACGGACCTCTTGCTGACCCTTTTGACCTTTGACCTCCACGTGGCGTTGACTCCCCTCCAGAGGGGGTCCCCTGACCTTATTGCCGGATCAAAAATATTTTTAATTTTCAAAAATACTATTTTTGTTATTAAATTCATAGAAAAAACTTAACGGTCAATAAAAAATTTATAATTTTTCTTACAGATAAGTAATAAAATCTTGTTTCATAGAAAAATTAACATCTAATTAATTTTGAACAAAAAGGATTAAAAAAATTTTATTTAAAAAGTTAGACAATTTTAAGCATGTAACGAAAATATTTAAGCAAATAAAAATTAGAACATGCATAAAAATTTAACCTAAGCATGATTTTGGAACTCATTAAAGCAAATAAAAATTAGAATATGCATGAAAATTTAACCTAAGCATGATTTTAAAACTCAATATAGGTTCCTATCTACTAGATTAATCAAAATTTTCTTGATATATACTTTCTTGTTATTTTTATGATTTAATCATTATGGAATCTATAATACCAATTTAGTTTTCTAGAATCTAAAATTATTTTGTGGAGCGTATGTATTTGAACACGTAAGATTTCCTTTTGATTTTAATTTTCTATCTCTTCTTTTAATTTCTCATTTTCCATTTTTAAATTATCATGCATATCTAAGGAGCATGAATTTAGTAAGTTTAATTTTAACCTAGCATTATCTTTTTCTAATTTTACCATATTTTTAGATAACATCTTAATAAATTTGAAAGACTGCTTAGGAGATATTGCTCGTACCTCACTTACCTCGTAGTTTGTTCCTTCCCCTTCATCGTTGCTTTCCTCTAAAGATCCTCCCCCTTCGTTGATGCTCATCTCTAAAGAACTTTCGGAGTGCCTCTGATGGTCTGCTATCAAGGCTAGTCCAACATAGGCTTCGATCTCAGACTCGGAGGATGACGATTCATCCCACGTAGCTTTCAAGTTCTTATGCTTTGATCTTGTTAGTCTTTTGCCCTTGTCTTTCTCCTTCTTCTTTAGTTTAAAGCAGTCATCCTTAATGTGCACTTTTTCTTGATAGTTGTAGACCGAACATTCCTTTTGCTCTGAAGATACTTTTTCAACTTGCTAAATTTATTAGTTTTAATAAATTTACTTAACTTTCTTACCATTAATGCTGCCTCGTCTTTGCCGATGGATGTTTCAGAGTCTGGATCGTCTGTTCTTGCCTTCAGGATAATTGTCTAACTTGACTCCTTTGATTCTGCATGTATAGATTCGTGAAGTTTTAAAGTGAAAAATAAATTTTCTAATGAACTTACCTCTAGCTCTTTTGATATGTAATAGGAGTCAACTATGGACGTCCATTCTTGTGTTCTAGGGAAAGCATTTAAAACGTACCTTAGTGAATCTCGATTTATTATCTTTTCTCCAAGATTTGTAAGTCTGGTGATTAGCTCCTTCAGTTTGGCATGGAGTTGCGCTACTGACTCTCCTTCTTTCAGCCAGAGGTTTGTTAGTTGGTTCTGGAGCTGATCTCGTCTCCCGAGCTTTGCTTCGGACGTTCCTTTGTGTAGCTCCAAGAACTTCTCCCAAACTTCCTTTGTTGATTCGTAATCTCTGATTCAATTGCCTTCCTTGGGTGGAAGTACGCTTAGCAAGTGGAACTCGGCTAGTCCGTTCGCTACAAAGTCAGGTTGTTCCTTGTTGGTCCATTGATACTCTTCTTTTTCAGCTCCTTGTTGGTCTTTGGAGGCTACAAGACCATATTTAATTATTAAGAGTATTTCAAAATCTGTTTTGAAAATACTTCCATGCGTTTCTTCCATATCGCAAATTCTCTCTTAAACTTTGGCAGGTAGATGCTCAGTTCGGCCATCATCTTGTTTGCTTCGATTGACGATTAGTCCTTCTGAAGCAATTGGGATCTAATATCACTTGTTGGTTCCATACGACCGACAAGAGAGGAGTGAATTGCCTGTAAAATAAAAAATAATCCCTTTCTAGATCTTTCAACTTAGTTAGATGTCACAATTAAAATAAAGCAGAAGTAATTTGAATAACTAAAGAAGGAAATAAGTAAGAAGGCTATAGTGTTTTTACTTGATTACAACATAAGTGGTTGTTAATCCAAGATAGTTGAAAGCTTAATAAAAATCTCTTTCGATGAAGTGAAGAAGCCTCTTACATTCTTTGAAAACTCAAAAATAAACTAAAAAATGAATACAAGAGTTGTTATTTATTTTCTACCTCCAGGGATCTTTTTATAGCCCCTGGAAAATTTTATCCAAAGCTTAAAGGTGCCTTCAATTGGATTCAAGGCGCCTTCAATGAGATAAGTTTTATTGTCTAGCCAACGGTCATTTGAAGATGACTTCAATAGGCTAGAAGGTGCCTTTGCCACTATTTATGGAAGGCGCCTTCTAAGACATTGAAGGCGCTTTCCCTGAGGCAGATCAGCTCCTTAGCTGATCTTCTTCACGTGGATGATGCTTCGGTTAACAGAAGTTGAGCTTACCCGAACCCAACTTCAACCTTCTCCTCGAGCATGCTTTCTTCCCGGCTTCTCGTCCCTCGAACATCGTATACATTTTTCTCGTCCAAAGGTGTACTCTTCCGAGCACCTCATCTCTCGGATGCACTGAGCTCGTCAACTCCTTTCTCGTGTCATCATTCTCGCTAGCTACATCTTTTGCTCGACTTCTTGTGCTCCTAAGTTCCTGCACACTTAGACACAATGCATCAAAAATAAATATGACCTAACTTAACTTAGTTGACCACATCAAAACTACCATGGAGTACTTACAATTAGTTAGTTTACAATCGAAGAGATTGTTAATCCAAGGCAGTGTAAGCTCACTAAAATTCTTCTTCGATGTAGACGGAGAAACCTCTTATAGAAGTTTGAAGCATGAATAGAAAACATAATTCGTAGATGAAAGTACAAGTGTCTTGTGCTAAATGAAGAAGACTAGAGCTCTATTTATAGCCTACTAGTCGAACTAGCCATTTTGCTAATGTGGCATCTCCGGGCACCTGGACTCGATCCTAAACCCTAGCTATGCACCTTATTTGCTCCCAACAGCTACGCAACGGTTTAAGGATAAAATTTTATCATTGCTCGATTGCTTGGACCGATCCGGGTGCCTAGACTATTGCTAATGTTGACTTTGATGTCATTGTCACAACAACGGGCACCCCTGCTGTGCCAGGGGGTCCGAGGGCCTAGACATGGTCTAAGCACCTAGACAAGTCAACTTCGGGTTGACTTGTCTGGCTTCTGCTCTGGTCGCTTGTGTGATTCTTCAGCTATCTAGCTAGAGTTGAACTCACCCGAATCCAACTCCGGTCTTCTCTCCTCGAGCAGACTTCCGCTCTGGCTTCTCATTCCTTAGAAGTGCTACATGCATTCTTCTCATCCACCGGTATATTCTTTTGTAGCACCTCGTCCCTCGGATGCACCGAGCCCGTCGACTCGCTTCCCATGTCATCCTTCTCGCTAGCTGCGTCTTCCGCTCGACTTCATGTGTTCATAAATTTCTATACATTTAGACACAGGATTAAATATAATAGGACCTAACTTGATCCGGTTGATTATATCAAAATTACCCAGGGTACTTACAATCTTTCCCTTTTTGATGTGCATCAATCCTAAGTTAAGTTAGGGGGAAAAAAGTAAACTAGCATAAGTATATATTGATTTTGCAATTTTACTATAAAATTTTTGCAATTATAACTAGTAAAGAAAATTTGTAAAATCTAAAACATATACCTCCCCCTAAAGTCAATCTTCTTCACCTGATCACATCAAAAAATAGGGACATACATTAAAAAAATCTATACATTTTTCCAAAGATTATTGAAGCAATGACAAGATTGAGAAAAATTTTCCAAAATAATTTTTCCAAAATTTAGATTTTTAAGAATTAAAGACCAGATTTGTCAAAAATAATTAAAAAAATAATTTTAAAATTAAAAAAAAAATTGAATTTTTTTATCATTGTTAAACAGAAATATTTGGATTAGGATAAAAATTTTCACATAAAACATAAATTTATTATAACAAAAATTATTTATTTTATACATGTATTTTTCTAGAATAAAAATTAAAAATAGGTTTTGATCTCGAAAAATCTTGCTAATTTTTCTGAGTTCATAAAATTGAATGTATATTTGTAAAAAAATAAATTTTTTAAAATTCAAATTTCAATAATTTTTATTATTAAAAAACATTTTTTTGGTAAAAAATTCATAGGAAATTCATTAATTGTCAAAAAAAATTTAAATTATTTTTATTTGAACATAATATCTACTATATTATCATTATAAAAATTTTGAACTA
Organism: Zingiber officinale; assembly: GCF_018446385.1. Taxonomy (NCBI): domain Eukaryota; kingdom Viridiplantae; phylum Streptophyta; class Magnoliopsida; order Zingiberales; family Zingiberaceae; genus Zingiber; species Zingiber officinale. Next base: position 157,301,226 of record NC_055986.1, read on the forward strand.
AAAATTCTAACAAAAAGTTTGCACGAAAAAAATATTATTCTAAGTAAAGAAATTCTAACCTAGTAAATCATTAAATTAATGAAAATTTAATCTATATATGATTTTGGAACTTAATATAGATTTCTACCTACTAGATTAATTAGAAGTTTTTGTAGTATATAATTCTAAAAATTTTCATGTGAAATCTAAAATACCAATTTAGTTGTTTATTGTATTTATCATGAGAAATATGTGAAAGTTTTGAATTTGAACTTGCATGATCCTTTTTCAATTGTTCTAATTGATTTTTTTTAATTTTTCATTTTCATCCTTGAGTTTGTTAAAAATTTCAATTAGACTTCTTGATCTTTCTTTAATTTTAGATATTTAGATATAGTTTTACACAAAAATCTACTTAGTATTTTAATACACTCATACAGTTGATCTAGAGGAAGCTTACTTACCTGACTTATCATATCGTTCTCGTCGGTAGACGCTCCCCCTTCATCATTGTTCTCCTTGGAAGTGACTTCATCTTCAGGTAGGTATTTGGCTATTAGTGTTGTGTTAGTGATCTCTTTAGTCTCGGATTCCTCTGATGACAAAGTGATGTCCATCGAAGAGTCGGATGACGAAGTGATACCCATCAAAGAGTCAGATTCTTCTTTTCTTGGTTCTTCATGGAGTTTCAAGAACTTTTCCCAAAGTTCTTTTACATATTGGTAGGCATTTATTCTTTTGAGTTCTTGAGTAGGTAGCACACTCAAAAAGTGAAACTCGGCCTTACCATTTGCCATGAACTCATCATGTTATTTTTCAGTCCAGCAATGCTCTTCGAGTTCTTCTCTATTCTTATCCTTGGGTACTTCAAAATCATATTTGATTATTAATAAAATATTAAAATTGGTTTTGAAGAATACCTTCATTCATCGTTTCCAAAATACGAACTCTCCCTCGAACTCTGTGTTGACTTTTTCGACTTCTGCTCCAGATGCTTAGGTGATTCTTCGGTCATCCATAGTTGAGCTCATCCGAACCCAACTTTTACCTTCTCTCCTCAAGCAGACTTCTGCTCCATCTTCTCGTCCCTCAGAAGAGTCGCGCTCATCCTTCTCGTCGCTGGTGTACTCCTCCACATCACCTCGTCCTTCAGATGTACCGAGTCCGTCAACTCACTTCCCGTGTCATCCTTCTCTCTAGCTGGGTCTTCCGCTTAACTTCTTGTGTTCCTAAATTTTTGTACACTTAGTCACAATGATTAAATACAACAAAACCTAATTTAATCCAATTGATCACATCCAAACTTACCTAGGAGTACTTACAATTTCCATGGTGCTTCAAGGTGTGAAATGCTTCTAGGTGTCCATCTTGCCCGTGCCTCTGGGAGGCATAGACCATATCTATAGCATTTATAGGTCTTTCATGTCGACATCTAGGCATTCTCTAGCATCTTGAGCTAATATATGTAAATCGAAGGAGGAAAGAGACTTGGGTTTCCGGGAGTTAAAGAGTTGGAACTTAGCTTTGCTAGCTAAGGTACTTTAGCGGATTGAAGTGAAAGCAGATGCTCTTTGGACCACCACTATTTAAGGCGTATAGATGTGCAGTCTTGGGTAGTAGCCTCTACATACTCCTCCTTGATTACGAAGTTATTTTTGATATGAGACTGAATCCTTTCGAATGTGGGCTCACCGATTGCTGTTGGATAAAGACCGGAAGATTAGTTCACACAGGACGGTGGAGTGGCTCGAGCATATAACTTCTTTAGACATCTTAGTCAAAATAAGGTATGAGCGAACGATGTGGAAGACTTATTTGCAACCTAATCACGCTACCACTTGTTGGATGTTGGTCTCGGGGCATCTTTGCACTAGAGATACGTTGGAGTACTTGGAGGATCGATAGTGTGCATTTTGCCGACAAGTGCTGGAAACACAGGAGTATTTGTTTTTTGAGTGTCCCCTATTGCTGAGTTATGGAGGAGGGTCCGAGACCGACTTCATATGTGGTACTTTCAGATGGACTCTGAGGCTGTTAGGGAGATGTTACCATGGGAATAGGGTATATTAATGGAGGCTCGACACTTGGCTTTGTCTTCATTAATACACTATGTGTGGAGAGCTAGAAATAAATATATCTTTGAGAATGAGCAATTGAATATTGAGCGGATATTTAAGAGTGTGAATATACATGTATATAGATCTTTAGAGGCGTACTCTAATCTGATGCTAAAAAAAACTAATAATCATAAAATGGAAGGTCTTTCGATACCATAAAGGTAACGAATATCAAAATTATAATTATCACAACACCATAACTCTTATAATAATTATATAAATTATAATTATTAAAAACTAACTAATTAGGGCATCCGTATTGATTTGAATATTAATATCTGAGATCTCTTCGAATAGCATGTCATATCATTATATTAACAACTCCTTTTTATTAACACACATTCATATTCATTTTAATATTAACATTGATGCCCCCAGGGCGTAGCACAGACGGTGGGCGCATGGTATCTCTGGCGTAATGGTCAGGGGTCGATTCTCAGGAACTGACGACCTGGGGTTTACCCCGCCATGCGCCTATGGCCTGTGTACCTGCATGAACCTCCCTCCATATCCGTGGGGCCGGCACTAGGGGGGCCGCTAAGGTAGCGGATCTACCTTTTTTAATATTAACATTGATTATTTGTGGGTCACACTATCCATTTATTCATTTTTATTCTTTATATATAAAATTTATTTTCTTAAAATTTGAATTTTTTTATATAAAATTTGCTCTTTCAAAGAATTGAATTGAACACGATTAATATACAGGTATTATAATAATCATCCACCTTGATTTATAACATTATTTAAATATTATAATACTCACATATTAACATCAATGTGTTCTTATTATATATTAGTTACGCATTAACTAATATATTATGTTACGCATTATATTATGCGTAACATAATATGCTAGTACTTTATGTCCATGCATTAAAAATGAGATATATATCACATTTAATTAACTCGTAACATAGTATGCTGGCACTTTATATCCGTACATTAAAATCAAGCATCCTTCTCAAGTGTCCATAGAAGAGTACATTAAAATGGAGCATCCTTCTCAAGTGCCCATAGAAGAGTACACTTCTCAAGTGTCCATAGAAGAAGATTCTATTGGAGTAAAGGTGAAATCGTCATTTAAGCAGTTTCTTCAAGACGGTCTTATGCTTTTTGAAAGGAATAAATCTATATTTATCCTAGCGCAATTACCTTTTACACGAGGAGATTAGATAACCAATAAGATATTTTACATCTACTAAAAAAATTAACCTTAAAATCTATTAAAATAACCATTTATGGAGCCCATAAAAGAGGATCCTAGTTAACTTCTTCGTGAGTACGTTGTTATTGTATATAGATTATTTCGAATATATTTTTATCCCATTCTATTTATGATTTTTTATGTGCTAAATCCATTGCCTAGGTATGCTTTTTTAGATATTTTAAAAATTCGAGTGCGTGATATTGCCTAAAATCAAATTACTCTCAATTATCTCGATCGTCCCTGATAATTCGCTGAGCATGATGTTCTTTCCTATACGGTGAGTTCGTCTTCCTCCGTAAGGCCGTCAGAAACTACCTGAATGCAGTTTCTCCTCTTGAGCAGATTAATCCAACAACATCGGATTAAGCGTTAAATATTTCCAGCTCGTACTTCTTTGTATCTCTCTGCCTCTAGGACGTGTATCCAATGCCAGCACTGAACAAGGGACGCTACTTACTCGTCCAATAATTAATAGTTTAATTGGTATATACATGCAATCGAGGTTAGAAATACAAAACTACTTATGAAAACAAGCATGATTATTATATTTTTTTTAGTCTCTTGTACAATTAACTGTGGAAACACTTCAGAATCGGATCATTCGCTGCTGCCAATAATGTCCCTGTACAGGCTCTTCACCTTTGCAATCAGTGATTTCCTGCGATGCATTCATATGAAGTATGAGGAGAAACAAATACCAAAAGAAAGAAATGGAACCTTTTGAATTGAGTAGTAAGTAATTACTACCTGTCAGACTCCAGAAGCAGGTTCTTATATACAAACCACTGCAAACAAAAGCAAACAACGTTACAAAGTTTTTGTGTGTGTGTGTGTGTAGGAAATTCAGTACTGCATTTGGCTCACCCCAGTGTATCCAATTCCTACTAGTTCAAGGGCACCAGGAACCAGGGGAAGCCTATCAATAGCCTGAACAAATAAACAAAAATAGATTTGAATCTCATATATAGTCAAATTAGATCACCCTTCAAGATTATGATCTGGGTTGAGTTTGCCGTACTGAGACAGCGCCTCCTGCGGTCCACAGACCAATGATTCCAGCAAAGGCCAGGGCGCTGACTGTGTACTTGTCCTCAAGCTTGTCCCACTATACATGTAGATTGCAGATAAGTTCATTTCATGGTTATCTGAGATTAAGAGGGGGACACCCCCCAAACACTTACTGATTCTTGTATTTTCCTAACAAAGTCTGAAAGCTCAGGAAGCTGATCAGCAAACTCAGCAGCAGTAGTAGTAGTTGTTGTTGCTGCTGCTGCAGCTGTTGTTATCTCAACAGTGGCCGTTGTTTCTCCTGTGGCCTTCCTAATAAACTTTTCTGCTACTCTACGGCCTAAATCACCAAAATAATTTTAATTAAAAATCTTGAATTTTGCTGGAAAACTATCAGTTTGTATAGCGTAGCACAAAGCCGATGCCGAGCTTACAGTTATAAGCAGCAGTCTTCCAAGCCTCTCGGATCTGCAGGCGGCTGGGCGAGGCCAAGTGGGGGGTGGGCCGCAGCGAGGGGAGACCGACAGCGTGGGCTGAGGACTGGCGGGGAAGCGGCTTCCCGTCGAAGGGGGGCGGCACGGCGAGGGAGCAGGCGGCGCTGTTGGCGGCGGAAGCCATGTTTATTAGCTCGCGTTGGCGTGGTCTTGGGCCTGCCTTTCTTGCTCTAATTAATTTCGGTACGTTTAAAATGGGGAGAAGCAGATAACTCGTCGGCAGTAAGACGTCCACCACTCGTTCACGGGTGAATTGGATGGTGCAGAAAGTGCAGTAAGAGGGGAGGGGGATAGAGTGGGAGCTGTGTGGCGTTCGCAATGTGTGGGTTCCGCTATGATAGATTGGTTAAGTGATCAAGAATTCAACTTCTAGGACGGTCAGGTAGGACCAAGACTCGAATTTCTCACGGGATACATCATATGCCCACCACTTAGTGATGTTAGACCGTCTAATAAAACTCATCTGTGTTTTTCAAATTTATTTTGATGATCTAAAGAAAATTTTTATAAGATCAACTGATTATTTTCAGAATTAATCAATTCAAAAAATTGAACTTCATGAGGGTTAGGATTACAAATACCTAATAATCTCCTATATCATTGCAAATGATGTTAATATTGATTTTATCTTCATTGTTATATTGTTTAAATACTTCACACGGGCCTCATCCTTACTTGAATTAACAAGTAGCATAAAATGATGAGTACAACAACCTTTCGATTATAGATGCCATTATAAATTGAATCTAAAGGTATCACACTTGAGTTCTAGCCAATAATCCCAATTTTATGAATTTGTATGAAATGTTGAAGTTGACATTGTTGGATTTACATGTATTGAATTAAATTCACTTATATGTTAAAATGATCTCAGCTGATAATTTCAAGCTTTGAGCAGGGATTGATTTTTCTCAAGTATTGTCTGCGGAGTAGTTGAGTGAACAAAGTGTCCACGCAGCAAAGTCCAAGCATCTCGGACCAAGCGTCCAAGTGTCGAATGAATAGTCGGTCGGGCCAACGGAGAGTCCGACCGGACAGAATAGCCGAGTAAGCTGAGCGGCTGGGTAATTAGGCTGACCGGGTAGAGTAGCCTAGCGAGTGACGAGAGTGGTCGGGCGAGCAGAGAGATCGAGCGGCCGAGTGAACAATCGAGCAAGTGACGTAAGCGGTCGGACGAGCAGAAAGGCAGAGCGACCGAATGAGTGGCCGGTCGGGCGAGCAGAAAGGGCGAGCGACCAAGCGAGTTGTCGGTCGGACGAGCAGAAAGGCCGAGCGAGCCAATCGGGTAGAGAAATCGAGCGGTCGAAGAATCGGAGTGGGCGAATGGACCGAGGCCTGCGAGGGTCGTAGTTTCCTTAAAACATATTCGCCCACCTCCGGCTATGCTTCGAGGCTTCCGTATAGGTCGTTTGTTTCTCAAGATACAACGGTTAACCATGATTCCCACCAAACATTGGTGGTCACGTCGAACTGAGTGGCACCCGAATTATCACAGGCACTCCGTCGAGCAAAAGTTGTACAGCAGAGGAGGAGAGAACGTAAGTGGAGAGTTTTTGTTGCTTTTCCGTGTGTCTATCTTTATCTATAATCACAACCTCCTTATATAGGAGCTAAGATCAACGACAACGTATCCTCTCTAATGGGACTAGTGGCTAACGCATGAGGTGTTGTCACCATGAGGTCTGGGGTTCGAATCTCGACAAAGCCAAGATAAATGCCTCCCTTATGTGCTAGTCATTATTCCAAAGGCTAGTAGCCGCCCGTGATTTACCTCCTCCGTGTTGTCCCTGGGACGGGTTGGTGGGGGCGCTGGGGGCGAGTGTATTCACCTTTTGCTACCATAAGATCAATGACAACGTTAATGATCGATTAATGATCATTATTTGTCAAGCTGTGAAACGCAGTGTTTCACTCTGGCTGTTTTGACTCTGAATTAATCTTACTTTAATGCATACGCTACACAAGCAGTAAAAATGTTTACATGACAAAATATTAGTTGTTCCACTTGGGCAAATTTTTCTCTGACTGGTCCGACATTTGACGCACGCAGGTCATGCTCGGACACGAGTCAACTTGGTTCAGTGCAATCCGGGCCCTGGATTTACACCCCCCTACGCACCCACACGTGAGAGAGAGTCTCTCTCTATATATTTGTTCGTATCATCAATGCATGTGAATTAATATAAACCAATCATTATGTCAAGAAATTTCCAATGTAGGGGGCCGCTAAAATAGTGGATCTATATTTTTTTTCCAATGTAGGATTAAAGTCCCATTTATAATGGAGCTTTTTCCTCTTCCATCTCTTCTCCATTCACATTACTTATATTCAAGAGATATATCTTAGCCAATCATATCATAATTTAGACGACTCGACTCTCCCTATCAATTTTTTAATGTAACAGACGTAGGCCCTGGCCACAACTCTACATGAAATTATGGCTTTAACAATGATAAATAACTTATGAAAAAAAATGATTAATCAGGCTGGGTAACGTCGAGCCTGGGCTGACCTGTCCGGCCCTACGGAAATTTCCCACCGGCCACCAGGGTAAATCGGGAAGCGCACGTGGCAGCCAACCCAGAAACCCAGCATCCTTTGATTACACCCCCTATTTGGAGGAAAAATTCCTGTAAATATGTCGTAACTGGAGTTCGAACCGAAGGTACCTGGGAGACAAAACCTAAATCTCCTACCACGACACTATGACCCCGGGGACAAAAACTAAGGTAAGGTAAACTTTTTAACATGACTAGACCCACCGCTTCGCGGCTCCATACCCCAGAAACCCCCGAAGGGATTTTTTGAGGAGCATCAATAGCACGTATCATATAGATAAAGAGTTAATAAGAGGGCACAAATTCATCACCTCAGTCAACATTGTCCCAATTGAGGACTTTTTAATTGATAAGTGCTACGTAGATGGAGGTTTGAATCTAACACCTCAGCCAATAAGTAATAATATCATAACTAGAATACTCCTAGTTCAGTTGTTTGATAAATAACACATGAAGAGCGCATGTCTAGAGGTCAAGGTGTACAAGACTACTTCCTCGATCGTCCGCAGGATTATGCCGAGTGGCTCTAATGACAACCCACCACTTTCTTAGTATCCATTGTATTAGTTTTAAGTGCAACTATGGTGAGCATACGGTTGGAGCTCTATTTAGTGAGCTTATCTTTCTGAATTGGTGCCTGTCTTTTTGTGTTTTTTCAAATTAATATTTTTTAATTTTTTTCTATCCAATGACTTCCATAAAGCCTTGACTGTTCATGTTAATTAAAAACTAAGAAAGATATGTATCAGATATAAATATAGTAATTTAGCATGATTCAGATCCTCATGTCATCCTCTATAACTCACTACAAAAATTACTATATTTTAGGACGAATTTATAAAAAAAAATTCATTGTAAAAGTTTTGGGGATGAAATTTGGGACGAAAACATTTTCGTCCCAAACAGGTTAATGCCAACTTTTGGAATGAATTTATGTTTGTTGCAAAATTGGCAACGAAATTGGGGATGAAATTCGCAACGATAAAAATTTTCGTCCCCAAATTCGTCGCCAAATTTGTAGCAAAAAATTATTTTCGTTGCAAAACTTTATACAATTTTGGAACGAATAATTTTTTGTTGCAAACTTAGCAACGATTTGGGGTCGAAATTTTTTGTCGAATTTTGTTTTGTTGCCAAGTTTGTCCCTAATTTTGCATATAATTTTCCAACGAATAATAATTTTTTTTGCAAAATCGGCAATTTGCAACAAACCATATAATTTTGGGACGAAAAATTTTTGTTGGAAACTTTACAATGAATTTGGGGACGAATTCAGTGACGAATTATTTTTGTTGCCAAGTTTGTCCCTAATTTTGCAACGAATAAGATATTTGTTGTAAATTTGGCAACAATTTTGGCAACAAAATTTGGCTGGCAACGAATTACGTTTTCGTTGCCAAATCCGTTGCTAAATTTCATTAGGTATTCTCAAACGAATCTGCAGTGACGATAGAATGACAACAAATCATTTTTGTTGCCAAATTCGTTCCTAATAACAAAACTAAATTCCAGATACAACTGATTTCTACAATTCAATTCATACATACATATACAACAAATTCAAATCATTTACGATCAGGACAACGATACGAACGTATAGAAATTTATTTCATGAAATTCCGATGTCTCTAGGTCCAGATATAAGCCTTCTGTGTTTTTTTCCTTTTTTTTTTTAAAATAATTTCAATTCTAGGACGAATCCACGATTCGTCCAGATTTGGGGACGAATCCTGGATTCGTCCCAGATTTTGGGATGAATCATGGATTCGTCCTAGATTTTAAAAAAAATTTAAAAAAAAAGAAAAATAATCGGAAGGCTTATATCTGGACCTAGAGACATCGGAATTTCATGAAACAAATTTCTATGCGTTCGTATCGTTGTCCTAATCATAATTATGTCACATAAATATTTTTGACCAAATATATTGATTTTTGAAATTTTTTTATCCTAATTTGATTTAAAAATTTGAATCACTCAAAATATTAATTCAAAATTATAGATGATGGCATATTTACGATTAGGACAATGATACAAACACATAGAAATTTGTTTTATGAAATTTCGATATTTCTAGGTCCAGATATAAGCCTTCCGTTTTTTTTTCCTTTTTTATTAAATAATTTCAATTCTGGGATGAATCCAGGATTCATCCCAGATTTGGGGACGAATCTTGGATTCGTCATAGAGTTTGGGGACGAATAGATAGATTCGTCCCAAAATAAAAAAAAAAGATAAAAATTAGAAGTCTTACATATGGACCTAGAGACATCAGAGTTTCATGAAACAAGTTTCTATGTGTTCGTATCGTTGTCCTAATCGTAATTATGTCCACATAAATATTTTTGACCAAATATATTGATTGTTGGAATTTTTTTTCTTAATTTGACTAATTTGATTTAAAAATTTGAATCACTCAAAATATTAATTCAAAATTATGGATGATGGCGTATTTACAATCAGAATAAGGATACAAATGCATAGAAATTTGTTTCATAAAATTCCGATGTCTCTAGGTCTAGATCTAAGGCTTCCGTGTTTTTTTTCCTTTTTTTTTAAATAATTTTAATTCTGGGATGAATCCAGGATTCGCCCCAGATTTGGGGACGAATAATGGATTCTCCCCAAAATTTAAAAAAAAATTAAAAAAAGAAAAAAAATCGGAAGGCTTACATATGGACCTAGAGACATCAGAATTTCATGAAACAAGTTTCTATGCGTTCATATCATTGTCCTAATCATAATTATATCCACATATAAATTTTTTACCAAATATATTGATTGTTGGGAATTTTTAATCCGAATTTTACCTAATGCGAGCTAAAAAATTGAATCACTCAAAGTATTACTCCAAAATTATGGATGATGATATATTTATGATCAGGACAACGATATGAATGTCTAAAAACTTGTTTCATGAAATTCTGATGTCTCTAGGTCCATATGTAAGTCTTCCAATTTTTTTTTCTTTTGTTTTAAAATATTATCAATTCTGGGACGAATCCAGGATTCATCCCAAATTCTGGACGAATCCTGGATTCGTCCCAGATTTGGGGACGAATTTAGCAACAAAATTTTTGTCTGTTGCGAACTTGAAACGAAATATTTTTGTTGCAGATTTCGTTGGTAATTTGGGTCGATATTTATTTTTGTCGCTAAATTTGTCCCAATTTTGGGACGAATTTTTTCCGTTCCAGAATTTTGCCCATAAATTAGTGTTCTTTTGTAGTGATTTATTTAATAAGTCATATCTCGAAAATATAATTAATTTATTAGAAAACAAAATTGGAGAAACCTTGTGCAAAAGTTGTTATTCTTGTACAAAGACATAACAAGTAAAACACAAAGAAAACTTGCAAGCAAGAAACAAAACCTTGAGAGAGCTTAAAAAATAGAAACCTTAAGCTCCTGGGGTTTCATAATACTAATAAAATTGAACAAGCATGGATTTAGAGCATAAAATAATCTTATGATCGTTGCTTGATGGTTGTTGGTTGAGCTTTCCTTGCCTCTCTATTTATACCTTTCAAACTAAGCTTGCATATGCTTCACACAACATTTTGTTTAATTTGAATTAACTCAAAATTTTCTCCAATCACTAGAAATATTGAAGCCGTATCTTCTAACTACTATCTTCAATCAACTCAATTCCCGTTCGATTGACAAATATATTCTATTTAACTCAACTCTTATCGGTTAACTCAACAAAAAAAATGTAATTTTTATTGACCCAAATTATTTTTAGACAACTCAAATTCACAATTGACTCAGATGACTATTAATGTAACCTATACTTTCACTAGTCAACTAAAGATCTCTTCAATTGACTCAATTCGACTATGAATGGATTCTTTCTAGCAATTGACTTCTAGTTAATTAAAGTCGCTTTAGTCGATTCAAGTTGAAATAGAACCATTCTATTTCTAAGCAAAACTTATTGAGTCTACCAAGTCAACTCAGTTGTTTAGTCGAGTGAACTTAACTTTCAGCCGACGGATCTACTCGTCAACACTTCAATCATTGATTACAACCAAAACACTTATTTCTTAATCAAGAATACTCTTAGATAAAAATTTACCCAAAGTCAAGATTACAAGTCGTTTGTAATATCTCACATCTCACATGCCAAGAGACCTTGCCTCCAAACCTTTTTCTATCTGCGAAAAGATCTCTATCTTTGAATCTTCCTCATATGTCAATTGGTCTCACCTCTAGATCTTAATTCTGTTGGACGTTTAGGCGTTACTGGAGACGAAAGGGTTCGTCCCTTTCACTGCTGCAAACTGATGTTTACTGCAAACGCTAGGGAGACGAAGGAGTGTCCTTTCCCCTTCGTCTTCCTCAGCCTTCTTGTTTAAGGTGCGTCCAAGCACAGATCCGAGAAGAAGGTGAACAGTGAGCAAGCGATCGAGATGATCAGAGGAGCAACGGAGGTGATCGTGTGAGAGCAAAGGGAGAACATCCATAGGTTGGGATTTGGCTCGTGAACCTTGAAGCGTTTTCCGGCAGTTCCATGATTGTGCTTCTGACAGTGGCAATCTCTTCATCGATCGGCGTCTTCGGTTACGGTTCTTCGGGAGATCACTGTGAGTGTTTATGGTTTCCGCATTGTTTTATCTTTATTTAGGTTTAGTTTCATGCTCTCAAAACTACCTACAATGATATCAGAGCATGCATAGTTTTGAAAGCATGGAAATCGACGCGAAAAAGTTCGCATTTTTCTTCTTCTGTCGCGAAGAAGACGATACTGTTCATCAATTGAATCGATTAATCAATCGATTCAATTGGAATGAATCGATTGAAATTGTATTCCAATCGATTCAAAATCACAACAGAGAAAAAAAATGCACAGAATCGATTCAACACTATGAATGAATCGATTAAAAAATACTGTGCATATACTGAATCGATTCATTAATCGATTCAAAAAGTTTAATCGATTCTTCAATCGATTAAAGAGAGAAAAAATGATATGAACAGTACACAGTACCGTTCGTTTCTTGCCTGCATGAACAGTAGTGCACAGTTGAAAAAATCGTGTAAAAAAAAAATGAAAACGTGTATATAAAAAAAAATAAAAAATAGGTGATGCATGTTTCATTTTTTCCTTCACGTACATACTATCTTAAATTTAATTAAATATTTATTAATGAATTAATAATACATATCTATATGTATTTAATTAATTAATAAATACATTTAATTAATTTATGGTTCAATTTATCGAAAACCCTACCAACTTGATCAATCAAATCCAGGTCTAGTTTAAATTATTAATTGATTTAGGCAGACTAATTTAATTCAATGATACCTAAAGCTGGTTTAAATTATTTGTTGGTTTAACCAGTTCGGTTTATTATTGAATTAATTAGGGTGATCTTGATTACAGAAGTTGGGTTGATCAAATATGACCGGATTAATTCTGGTGTATCAGATTTGATCATAAAAAATTATATTTGTTCTAATGGGTCAGATTTAATCCAATGGGCATTGGATGAATCAAACGGACCTAAGTTTGATCAATAAGTCTGAGGTTGACTCAAATGGGCTTAAACAATAACAGAACAAAGGTCCAATTAGATTAATTCTAATAAGGAAATTAGACTAAGTTTAACATCCGGACTCCTGATTGATCGGTCTAATGGGTCAGTCGACTTAAACTCTTGAAAATCGAGAAGATTTGTTTTTCTTGATTTATAATGATGGTATACCTGTATAAATTGAATTAAACTGGTTTTGTACTGGTTAGTCGGTTTTGTACTGACTTATTTAAATTCAATTTTTCAGATGGCACGGACGATTACCACATTGACTCGTCACGAAGTGCGGCGAAACCAGCTCCGAGAGGAGATTCAGGAGATAGGGTATAAGTCTGCTTATGGAGTCGACGGACATGTTAGACGGCTGGATAGACTATTTTGAAAACTTGAGCAAGAAGAGTTTCCAGTCCTGGATAGTTATAGGATCTGGGCATTGATGCATTCATTGCCAGAGTATCCCAAGATAATAGCAGACTATGTATGGGGGCGTCATGAAGGGCGTGTCACATATTCAGTACTGTGTGAGCAACTACTTCATCATATGGGTGAAGAAGAGCCTAAAGAGTCTGAAGAGGACCAGGAGATGCTCGAGGAAGATCCAGAAATGAATCTGATAGAGAATCCTGAAGCTGCCCCATCTGAGATTATCCTAAATAAGTCCAGGTTAATAGGGACAGTGTTGGCTGCTACACTAGTGTTTGTCCTAGTGGGAGCAGTGCTGGCCTATCTAGTTTATTAGTGTTCTGTTTACTGTCGTTATGTACGAACAGTGTCAGCTCGTCTGGTTTTTGAGTCATGTAATAATTTCTGTCGTTTTGTACGAACAGAATTAAATAATGAAAAGTTATGTTATATGTTAACTAATTACTTGGAAATGATTAGTTCATTTCATGATATGATTAGTTCATATAAATATGATTTGTTCATATTAAATGATTCGTTCATTAGTTGGGATATGTGTAATATAATTGATCAGTGTTGATTAGATTAGAACATACAAATGATGAGTGGAAACAATGTTATCACTTGATTTTGTAAACTAACTCTAATTTACACTGAGTCAATAAATAGTTGCACATATATGAATTACATTGAAATAATAAATAATTTGTTTATTTATGTAGATCATGACAACTAAAAACATCATAGCTGAACTCAATAAGGGTGAGAAATTATATGGGGATAACTACAAAATCTGGCACCTCAAGATACAATATGTTCTTGAGGAACAAGAAGTTCTAGAGGAACAAGAAGTTCTAGAGGCTGTAAACCAAATTATGGAGGAACCGGTTGAAGGTTCTTCAGCTCAGCACAGACGTGACCTTGATGCCTATAAGGCATGAAAAAGGAAGGACTCCATTGCTAAGGACATATTGATTAGTTCAATGGTAGATGACCTAGTATTTGAATATGAGCCATTACCATCGGCTCATACTGTCTGGGTAGCCCTTAGAGAGAAGTACAGTGGAGTCAGTCTAAGTAAGCTCCGTCAGCTAACTATCAAATTTGATAGTTGTAAGAAGCGCTCGAATGTTACCATGGCCCAACATCTCAGGGAGATGGGTAACATAATTCGAGAGCTTAAGACTGCTGGTTATACGTTGACCGATGAACAACAGGTTCAGGCAGTTATCCGTTCCCTTCCTGATTCTTGGGAAATGATGAAACAGAACCTGACTCATAGTGAGAGTATCAAGACTTTCACTGATGTCTCACGCCATGTGGAACTTGAGGTGGAGAGGATTGAATACGCAAGGATTTCGGGTCAAGCTTTTATAGCTGAAGGTTCTGGTTCCAAGAATAAGAACAAGTGGTTTAAGAAAGGAAAGGGGAAAGGAAAGGAGGCTAATGCTGTTGCTGCGAAAAACCAAATCAAGAAGAAAGGAAAGAAATATGGACAAAAACCTAAGAGTAGGTTGACTTGCTTCAACTGTGGCAAGAAGGGCCATTTTGCTCGGGATTGTACTGAGCCTAAAAAGGTAGATCAATTTTTATCTTCTTTCCATGAGCAATATGTTGCAAGTACAATATTGTTAGCTGATTCGTATCCTTTGTGGATTGTAGATTCAGGAGCAACGAACCGCGTAGCTCGAGATCGAGCTACATATGTGGAGTACCGTCGGGTACCAGCTAGCAACAAATGGATATATGTAGGAAACAATGCAAGAATTGAAGTCAAAGGAATTGACACTTGCAAGCTCAACCTACATGGTGGAGGCACCTTGTTTCTACATGATGTCCTGTACGCTCCTGAGATTCGACGGAATCTGGTTTCCGTTATTTGTCTTCTTGATTTAGGTTACAATGTAAATTTTTATAGCCGTTGTGTGGAACTTCAAATTAACTCTGTGTTAATTGGGTATGGTTTTGTAACAAATGGTTTTATGGTTCTTGATGTAGAACCAAATAATGATGATGGTTGTTTTTCAAACATTGCTCTTACTAGTAATGCTGATGTTAATGATGAAATTTGGCATGTTAGATTGGGACATATATGACAAGAACGAATGAATAGATTACCTAAGGAGGGCCTATTAGACACTCATGCTAAGATTAACTTGTCTATATGTGAGCATTGTCTTGCGGGAAAGACGACTAGAAAACCATTTGGTAAGGCTATTAGGGCTAAATTACCATTGCAATTAATTCATTCGGATATTTGTGGTCCAATGAATGTGAAGGCTAGAAATGGGAGTTCTTATTTCATTACATTTATCGATGACTTCACACGTTTTGGTCATGTGTATTTGATTTCTCATAAATCTGAAGCATTGGATTGCTTTATTCGTTACTTGAACGAAGTTGAGAATCAATTGGAACGTAAGGTTAAAACCTTGCGCACTGACCGTGGAGGAGAATATTTGTCTGATCAGTTCAAGACAATGTGTAATGAGAAAGGGATTATTAGACAGCTAACTGTCCCTGTAACTCCACAGTAAAATGAGGTTGCTGAAAGAAGAAATAGGACTCTTCTTGAAATGGTTAGGTCTATGATGGCGCAAGCTAATTTGCCAATCTCCTATTGGGGAGATGCATTATTAGTTGCGACCTATATACTTAACAAAGTACCTTCAAAGTCAGTTCCATCTACCCCACATGAACGTTGGACAGGCAGAAAGTCGAATTTAAGTAATCTGAGACCTTGGGGGTCAGCTGCCTACGTTCATGATAAGACTCACGAATATGGAAAATTAGGACCCAGAGCTAAGAAGTGTATCTTTATAAGGTACTCTGAGACTTCTAAGGGTTATGTTTTTATTGGTGAGCGACAAGATGGAACCATCTCTGAGATAGAGTCAAGAGATGCTACTTTTCTAGAAACTGAGTTCCCAATACGATGTGAAGTTGATAAGACAATTCCTTTATATGAGATAGAGGAGGAGGATAATGTTCCTTTATCAACGAATCAGGAGATGCCTGAATCTAGTCAACCGAGTGGGAGTAATTTGCCACTGAATGAGTCAGTTTCTCAATAATCTAACCTTCGAAGAAGTAGTCGTCAGATTATTCCTCGGAGAAGGTTTGATATTGAGAATGAGGCATTAATGGTTCTCCCAGTTGACAATGAGGAACCTCGAACAGTTGAGGAAGCTTGAGCAGCTCAGTTAGAAAAGAATGGAAAGTTGTAATGGATGAAGAAATTGAGTCAATGAGAAAAAAATCAAGTTTAGGATTTAGTCGATCTTTCTCCGAGCCGAAGGGCTATTGGGAATAAGTGGATTCTCAAAGTAAAGAGGAAAGCAGATGGATCGATTAATCGATACAAAGCTCGATTGATTGCAAAAGGATATACCCAAATGGAGGGTATTGACTTTGAAGAAACATTCTCCCCAGTTGTGAAGTTTGTGTCAATACGTGCCATCCTAGCTATAGTAGCACACTATGACATGGAATTACATCAGATGGATGTAAAAATGACTTTTCTTAATGGTAATCTTGACGAAGAAATCTATATGGTACAACCAGAAGGTTATGTTGCTGAAGGTCAAGAGAAAAGAGTATGTAGACTTCGGAAGTCTATATATGGGCTAAAGCAAGCGTCAAGATAATGGAACATAAGATTTAATGAAGTAATATTATCTTATGGTTTCAAAATGATCAATGAGGATCATTGTATTTACCTAAGAAAGTAAAAAAGGAAAGCTTGTCATTTTATCATTATATGTTGATGATATGCTAATAGCTGGAAGTGACATAAAGAGTGTGATAGAAGTCAAAAGTTGGCTTTCATCATAATTTGACATAATAGATATGGGAGAAGTAGAGTACATCTTAGGAGTGAAGATCGTTAGAGACCGATCAAAGAGGCTTTTGGGTCTGTCTCAAGAAGCTTATATTACTAAGATGCTACAACACTTCAATATGTCAGATTGCAACATTAAACATACGCCTATTGCGAAAGGTACTGTCTTGAGCAAAAGTATGTATTCCAAGACTCCTGAGGAAATAGCTGAAATGAAGAAAAAACCATATGCCAGTGCTATTGGTAGTTTGATGTACACTATATTGTGTACTCGTCCCGATATAAGCTATGTTGTTGGCTTAGTTAGTCGTTTCCAGTCAAACCCAGGATCGAGACACTGGAAAGCGGTGAAGAGGATATTCAGATATCTTAAAGGAACAGCTGATTATTGCATCTGTTTCCAAGGATCAGATATGAGGCTAAGTGGCTACTCAGATGCAGATTGGGCAGGGGACCTTGATGACAGAAAATCTACATCTGGTTATGTCTTCTTGCTGAATGATGACGTCATCTCATGGAACAGCAAGAAACAGGCTTGTGTAACCTTGTCGACAATGGAAGCTGAGTATGTGGCTTGTGCAGCGGCTGTACAAGAGGCTGTCTAGCTAAGAAGATTCCTAAAGCATCTGAAGATTGCTGAAGATAGTGGGAATCCTGTTACTGTGTACTGTGACAGTCAAGCTGCGATAGCTTTTTCCAAGGATCCCAAATATCACAGCAAAGGCAAGCATATAGAAATTAAATATAATTTTGTAAGGGATATTGTTGACAAGAAAAAGGTTATTCTTGAGTACATCCCTACACAGAATATGCTTGCTGATCCTTTTACTAAGTCATTGACTAAAGAGTCATTTCATGGGCATATGAAGTCTTTGGGACTTCGAAGAATGTAATAATTGTAAAGACATTTTGATAAATGAAAAATGCTATGATCTATTCAGTGTATATGTCTTGGTTACATTCGAACAAAAAGTCTCGATAAGCATGTTGGCAGATTGGGATTGGTCCACGCACATGGACAATCATCTCTATTGGTTAAGTACGAATAGAGGTAAGACCGTTGCTTATGAGACAACTTATGTAGCCGTGAATAGAGACATACCAATAAGTTAAGGTCGCCTTGATATTTGTGTCAAGATGAGATCATTCGTGTAATGATTGGAGTAAATGCACCCATCATTTACTGAATCTGCTTGAGACCAGATTAGAATTCATATGTTGAATTCAGGATTAGATATTGGGAATGTCTAGATCGAAATCTGTATGATGTTAAATTTTGGGAAAAATATGCACTCTTTTTGGAAACGAGAATAAAATCGTAGCATGTGATTCATACCACATGTGCTATGGCGACAAGAAGGGTAGTAGGAGAATGGATCCCTGCTTCTCTATTATGTGAGACCCTTGAGATTATAAGTTAATCTCGATTTTATCCTAAGTGACTATTTAGCTGTCTACTTGAAGTTCTGATTAGTGTCTGCTACTTTAGCATGTTTCCTATTGGCTATGGATGATTCGGTCTATGGAGCATAACTAGGAAATCGACTGATTAGAATGAATGGATTCTAGCTAAAAAGGAAGATTAAGATTGATTTACATCTGTGACATTTATTCACTGGTACCAGTTACATTTTTAGTTCAGTACATAAAATATAATTGTGAATAATTTGTTTGATTGGAGATGTTGAACATGCTCTTGACATATGGTCAATATGAGGGATTAGAGATGTTCATGATGATGTAAATAATCTAATCTGGGGTAAAAGCAAGCCATTTATGTCTTTGATTCGTTCTATGGACATTTATGTCTCTGATTTGTTATATGGGGCAGTTAAGTAAGGTGTGACAATCTTCTTAGCAATTGAATGATCACTGTGCTTGCTGTCGTACAAACTATTTTCCCTAATATATGGAATGGACGTTCTTATTTGGTCTTTGTGACTAAATTTTGTTCTGGTCTTTGTGACTTGATCCTCATAAAGTCTTTGTGACTTATTTGGTTTTTGTAACTAAATTTTGCTCTGGTCTTCGTGACTTGATCCTCATAAAATATATGTGACTTATTTAGTCTTTAAGACTAATTTCGCTCTGGTCTTCGTGACTTGATCACCTTGTAGTCTATGTGACTGACATGGTCTATGTGACCATATGGATTGACTTAGACGAGTGGGAGATGTTGGACGTTTAGGCGTTACTGGAGACGAAAGGGTTCGTCCCTTTCGCTGCTGCAAACTGATGTTTGCTGCAAACGCCAGGGAGACGAAGGGGTGTCCTTTCCCCTTCGTCTTCCTCAGCCTTCTTATTTAAGGTGCGTCCAAGCACAGATCCGAAAAGAAGGTGAACAGTGAGCAAGCGATCGAGGTGATCAGAGGAGCAGCGGAGGTGATCGTGTTAGAGCAAAGGGAGAACATCCGTAGGTTGAGATTTGGCTCGTGAACCTTGAAGCACTTTCCGGCAGTTCCGTGATTGTGCTTCTGACAAAGGCAATCTCTTCATCGATCGGCGTCTTCGGTTGCAGTTCTTCGGGAGATCACTGTGAGTGTTTATGGTTTCCACATTGTTTTATCTTTATTTAGGTTTAGTTTCATGCTCTCAAAACTACCTACAAATTCCTCATCCACACTTGCCCAACCCAAGCATCCTACCAAGATGTTATTGATCTTCTCCATTTGCCAAGTTTCTCATGGACTTTGTTCTTTGCCAACACCTATTGAATTTCTTTATCTATTAAGGTCCTTTTGGACTTTTTCCTCTCTTAATTAACACTAATTAATCTTCTTCATCTATCAGCACATGTCGAACTTCTTCATCTAACAACACTTGTTGAACTTCTCTATTTGCCAAGATCTTCTTAGACTTCTGCATATGCCAAACACCCCTTGGATTCCACTTCACTCGATACTTAGTCAACCTCAACAACATATATTATCCTTACACCAACAATCTATTTTCTCTGGACACATGTCGAGTCATCTACCTATCAAGTGTTTTACACTTGAACATTTGACATACATATTAATAAATATAACATAAATTTAGATGTTTTTTTTGAGTATGCATAAGTTGTGCTCCGGGCTTATTTGGTAGACGAATCATGAGGAAAGGTCATTTACCTAATATAAAAAAATACAATATAAATCTAACTAAATTCTTTGTCAACTCTATCAAAATATTTTGTTCAACTGCAAAAATTTAGCACATGATTACGTCAACAAGCTATTGATCTTGTATAGGCACAAGTTCATGATCTCCCTCATGTCTTAGTCATTTGCACTAATGGCTAGTAGTCACCAGCGATTTACCTCCTCCGTGTTGACCTAGGGACGGATTGACGGGGGCGCTGAGGGCGAACGAATCGCCTTTTTACCACATGTATAGGCACAAGTTGGCAACACATTTTATTGTTGCGTCTTGAAATCAATTTTGGAGAACTCAAACTATTCCCTTAGATGAGAGGATCCACGATCATTATAATATCATCTTCAAAATTTTATGAAAATACATATAGATTTTTCTGATAGGTTGTGATGTTGTTCTCACATTTTAGGCTTGGAATGACAAGTTAATTGGTTGACGATGTAGATCATGATTCTTCAATTTGCATATGCATCCATTGGGATAATCAAATTAAAGCACTATTTTAGATCAACCTAACACTTAAAATTGTCAAGGCACCCCTTGTAGGTTTTAAACATGCTTTTGAGTAGCCACATTCCTTCTGGTAGTCTAGTATTTTAGATCAAACTCAATCAACATACCTTTTAAGGGGTCAATGCACCCTTAGAAGTTAGTTATTCATATTGTAGCTAGTTGTCAAACTTCATTAATTCATCATTTGAACTAGTCATAAGGTCGAAGTGAAAGTTGGATGTTATCTTTTTAAGATGATATTGATGTCCCAAATATTTATGTTTGATCAACAATCATCTCTTAAAACATAATTACCTTGTTTCAAAATATAAACACTCTAAAGTTAAGACATAGTTTAGGAAATTAAAGTTCAATATCTTGGATCTCTTATGGAGGAGAAGAACCTAAAAGATAAAAATAGCTTGAGATCTTGAGTGTCTTAGAATGAGAGTGTCTTTAATAGAGGGATGAGAGAGACAACTGATGGAGGCAAAAACTGAGATGCATCCCTTAATTTCAAATTTAAAATATTAGAAGGGAAATAAACTCAGAATGTTTTATTAGATCGTAGATTGGAAGCCCAGTTTCACGGGCTATTACCATGAATAGAGTTAAATTGGGCAGGGTTGTGCTACCAACCTAATAAACTAGGATGCTACTGGCCCATTTGGGTGTTCTTTCAGTCCAATTTTATAAGTCAAATGCATAATTCTTTTCCTCTAATTAGTCCAATGCATATTATAATTTATGTGTACTTAGGTAAAGTATATATATCACCATTGCATTAGGATAAAATACACTTATAATTTATCTATTTAAAATTTATCATGGTATTAATGATAAGCTCTTGAGATATACGATATAACTTTTTTACTTTAATATATGAACTATATTATGATTTATTTATTTATATTTTATTGTGAGACCAGATTGTTTGGGCAACTAAGATCACGATTTGCTCTAATACATGTTCTGATATATGGACTATGCTCTTACATGATTAAATAATTTGAATAAAATTAAATTCGTAGTTGACTTTTACTTCGTTATATTAGTTTCTTATTCAGGTGATAAATACATTTAAAATAATAAATTAGCGAAATAAATCATCTATTATTCCTACTCTATCTAATTAATAATGAAAATTAATTTTTAACAGTTGGATAGGACAAACTAATAATAACTCATTATTGACATTTATTAGAGTTAATGTCCGTGCTCGTTAATTGTCAAACCAAAATAACATTTAAATTTTCACTAGAATACCTAAGTTTGCAAAGTACTAAAAATCACACGCTTTATTTTTAAGTTATTTTTTTTTTCAAATTAACAAATTATGTATCTAGGAAGGGCCAGAGTCGTACCTGTGCTTGATGGGACCTGAAGCGTATATTAAAAAATGATTTTTTTACTACGATAAATAATAATAAAGTTTAATTTATAAATAACATATATACTAAATATATAAATAAACTAAAAATAATTATATTACATCAATTAAAAATTAATAAATATTTAAAATAATTATATAAATACTATTCGTCGAACTCTTTCTTTCTCAATTGATAACATTGATAGCTCATTTAATATATCTTGTAACATTGAGACCAATGCAGTGGTCGCAAGTAGTAGCGAGACGACAAATAGTAACCACTATGTAATTAGGTCGCAATTCGCACAAGCGACTGAGGTAGCGTGTGACAACCTTGTGCTACGCAGTTAGGTCACGCAAGCAAAGACCAATCGCCAGCCCGCGTCGAGTGAGATATAGTCATTGTGAGAATCGACACAATTAGGTCGCACAAATGATTCTTGTTGCACAATTAGGTTACAATTAGTGTCACATTTTACAAGATGAAGAAGATGATCGAAGAAGAAGATTATGATTACCTCTTGTTCCTTGGATCCGTGCCTTGGTAAAAAGAAAGCCGGAGAAGAAATCGCGTGCAAAGAAGAACAACACCGGAGAAGAAATTACGTGCAAAGAAGACTCATGGGTCGTTACGTGCCTCGGAGCTGTGAGAATAGGTTTAACGACCATTTAAGGTCCATGTCTCTCATTTTTTTTAGTATAATTAAAAAAAAATTAGCTCTTCATCGGGCTGGCCCTGAGGCGTTGCCTCTCTGGCCTCATGGAAGTTACGGCTCTGGGAAGAGTATCTTCTCTCTCAATCAAAATATCCTGTCTCAGAGTTACGATGTCACGATAAGATATTTAAATTATTATTCAAATATTCATATTTCAATTATATATATATATATATATATATTAAATCAAACATGTAATCAAAGGATGTTAGATTTTTGGGTTGTCCCCCGTGCGCATTTACCGATTTATCCTAGTAATCGATGAAAAAAGTGCATGGGATTGGACTAATCACCCGGGGATAGTTAATAAAGTTAACTGAGATTATTATTATTTTTTTAAAACAGATGATTGAGGTCTCAGATTCTGGTGTAGTGATAAACAAATTTTGGGATTCTTCATGTACTAGGATTAAAAATTCAGGAGCATAAGGAATTTGCTTCTCGTGTTTAAATTAGTAGGACTACTGGATCTGGATTGTCATTTATACTTTTAAATTTAATACCGATAAATCTTTCAAGACCGGATTGATTACCTCTAATATTAATTAGACACCTTGGTACTTAGATTTAAAAAAAAAAATCAAACAGGTGATAATGGTAAAATTATGGATGAGTTGGCCGAGCGACTGCTTAGCCGTAAAGTCACAATTAATATCAATCAGCTCGGCTGTGATTAAGCACCCACGGTCAAACAAAGGAAGAAGCCCGATGGCAAAGAAATAGAGTATTTGAGAATCCAATGCCCGATAATAATTTTTAAAAAATAAGGTGTGTGATTAAAATATTTTAAAATTTTAAATGTTTGGTTCATAGTAAAGAACTGTTTCAATCTTATTCGCGGGTAAAAGCTGCACATATACTTTTTCTAACGAACACTTCCAACCCAAGATTTCTAGGCGCAAGGGTAGAGA
Organism: Zingiber officinale; assembly: GCF_018446385.1. Taxonomy (NCBI): domain Eukaryota; kingdom Viridiplantae; phylum Streptophyta; class Magnoliopsida; order Zingiberales; family Zingiberaceae; genus Zingiber; species Zingiber officinale. The sequence continues at coordinate 157,325,003 of NC_055986.1, forward strand.
CTGAAGTGCAACGTAGGGGATTTCGTGGTTAAAGCACTTGAAATACTTTCCAACCAAAGCTAGAAGAGCCCAAATCTTTCTATTAGCAAGGGATTCGATTTGCACAACATACAACACGTTGAAGCTTTAACGCCATCAACCAATCCTCAGGATTATGATACAATGGTAAAAATATTTAGTTATTTTTCAGTTATTCATAGTATAATTCATAGTTATAACATGTTTATTGAAATTTTTCTTTCAAATAAGACTTGTAATTAAGTAATATTGATTTTTGGATCGTTCACTATAAGTATTTTATGATTTATTTTTATATAATTAAATTTATCATCTAGAGTCGACGTTACTCTACCAACCAGTACATTCCAGCATTAATGATTTAATGCATTTATTATTTCCTTTTAACTAGAAGAAAAAAGGAAAATTGAACAAGGCATGGTAATCTACTGGTTCAAGGACCTCAAGTCAATCAGTTGCCCAACTCGATTAGTGCACCGCCACATGGGGGTGTTCCCCTTGAGAATATTTCTTCAAACATGTCAGTCAGATACTTGACAGCAGATTGAAGTAAAATAAGAGAAGACAGGTTCCAGATATAGACGACACCAACAGATCTAATTAGCAGCGCTGGTTTCAAACAATATAGAGGAAACAAAAGGCAAGGACAAAATAATACAATTAACCAAGCTGAAAAGTGACATGCATGTCCCAAATTTCTAAGGGGAAAAAAAGACAATGGGAGGTAAAAATAGACTTTTTTTTTCATTCAATATTTGATAGAATATTACTAACTTCTTAATTATATGCTATTAATTCTACATTTTCTAACCACTCACTTTAATATTTTTTAATTTACATCGGATATTCAACTCTTTAGATCGATTAATCTTAGGATAACTGATTTGACATCATAAAATTTTTTTATCGACCATCAAAATAATCAAAAAGCACTCATGGTCCACTCAGACGGCCAACATTCTTAGATCCATTTTTTACTAAAAAAAAATCTCTTATAATACACCACAATTGAAATTCAAACTTAGATCATTTGATTATCTATTGAAGTGCCTAACCACTATTATCCAAGGCAAACTATATATCTACTAATTTAAATACATTGAACATGGACTTTCTTTAACCATGATGACTAATTATGTCTACAATCACTAATTATCACCATGATTATTTTCTTTAATCACTATTACCACTAATTGCCAAATCATCAACCGATTAATTGAATTTTGAATCATTCTTTAACACTCTCCCTTGATTCAAAATAACAAATACGAAGTCGTAATCTAAAATAATAAATTTATCTTCTGAAGGGACTTTGTCATAATATCTTCCATTTATTCATGTGTGCTACAGTACTTCTATATAATTTTTTTTATTTATGATCAAGTCTCAAATGAAGTGTAGGCAAATATCGATATGCTTAGTTCTTCTATGGAAAGTTGGATTTTTTTTGTCATTACAATCGTTACTTTGTTGTCACAAAAAATATCAATTACATCTTTTTGTTGTTGGTAAAGATTTGTAAGAATTCTTCTAATCCAAACTGTTTGACATGACACTAAAGTTGTTACTACATGCTTTGTTTTTGGAGAGGATAGTGCTGTAGTATCTTGCTTCTTAAATTCCATGAAATTGCTCCTAACCCAATATTGAAAACACTAGCTCAGGGGCCCTTTCTATCATCCACTCAACTTGCCCAATTACTATCAATGAACCCTCAACCAAATTATATAATCCATGGTTCTAGCAACATAGCATAAAATCTTTTTGATACTCAAGATAATGTTTTGTGGTAATTTGCAAGAATATGAAAATTATACCAACATAGAAAGCAATACCTAATATAGTATGAGTTAAATAAATTAAACCTCCAATCAAGATTTTGAAAATTTTTTTACATTAGCTTTGTCTGAACAATCTTATAATAGTAACTTTTCATTTATATTCATAAACTTAGTAGTTGGATTGCAATTAAGTTGAATCTTTTAAGAAGATTTGTTGCATATTTTCTTTGTAAAATAAAAATCTTATCAACTCTTTACTTCACTTTAAAATCAAGAAAATAATGCAATGATTCCATATCTGACATCTCAAATTTCTTCATCATATTAAATTTTAAATTAGCCATAAGACAACTAGAGGAGTTTAACTTCTTCACATAAAGAGTGGGTTCATTTTCACTTCTTGTAAAATCATTTGTTGAAAGTATCCAGCAATCTTGTTATACCATGCTATAGGGCTTGTTTTCTCAACTTGTACACCTTTGTTTCCTTGCCTTCGATTATGAAACCTTTAAATTGAGCTATATAAGCTTCTTCTTGCAAGTCTCCATTCAAAAAAAGTAGATTTGACATCAAATTGATAAACAAACTAACATATTTATTAGGACATTGTGAGCTAGAGGGAGAGGGGGGGGGGGGGGGGGGGGAATAGCTCTGATCAGTTAGTCTATTGAATTTGCATAGCAGAAACTTTAAAATGAAACTAACATAGCACAACACAAGGCTAACAAGTTTGTTTTACTTGGTTCACCGACTCTTCCATTACCTCTATTGATTTCCTCCTTCTCAGACAAAATATGAAAATAGAGAAATCTTTTATAGTATGATTACAACACAAATAGAAAAATGAAGCAAGGAGAGTTTATAATGATTTACTTGAGATATTTTGCTTCTTCTTCTTCTTCAAAGCTTGCACCAAGAATGAATGTTCAACTCAAGAACTTCTGAACAAAAACTTAGCATGAAAAACTTTGGCTTGAGATGTAAGCTCTGGCTACAAATGGAATGTTTTTACTTCTTATATGAATGCTTGACTCAAATAGAACTGCATGCCTCATTTTAGACATCAGTCGACTAATGCACATTATTAGTCAATTGATATGGTCTCTGACAACTATTTCTCCTGTCGAACGTCCCCTAATGCTTTTGAATTCTGTCTGATTTTGTTGATAATTTGAACATTAGTGATGTGTATAATCCACAAGTGCACGATTGTCGTCAAATAATAAAAATATCGATCCTATAGTGACTGTTGATTAAACACTAATTAACTTTACACGGTGAATTATCTAGATAATTGTAAGGTGGTTTACGGTCACGTACGCTAGAAGAGAAAGAGAAAGCAAAAAGAGAGAGACAATTAGTGTAGGTAAGTGAAGGATGATAGATTATAGAATTTTAATTTCACTATGATGCTAATTAATGTCCCGATGTATTGTTCATCTACCTAACACCATGCTTACACTCGTGTAGGGATTCTAACTAAAATCTGACACAACTCCGCACAAGTCGTACTATAGAGTTTACTCAAGTTTTAATGCTATTAAGTAAAGAATTAACTCTAGAAAGTCTGGTTAAAGTGATATTCGAGGGCCCCCTTGGTCATACAATCGTTAGAGTTATCCTATTTACTTTCTAACGATAGATTGCTGTAATTAAGTAGAAGAGATAACCTAGACAATGTCCTTCTATCATAGACATCTAGATTGATCAATTGAGGCATAGACCGTGTCATCCTCTAATCAATCTATGTCTTGAACTCCAAGTTGACTTACTATAATCAAATGAGCTCAATATCTCATATTGACTCATTTGAGCATGACCATGCACTTAGTGGTCTCACTCTATCAAGAATCATGATATTACTCCCGTCATATAGGAGGGATAGATCCCATCTACATCACTCACATCCCCCCTCTATCGATTCTTCATGATCTAACATTTTGTGTGTGGAGCTTCCTCGTCTCCGGGTCTTCATCTACCCTTGCATCTGATCACATGATTTGCTCAGGTTTCAATCTTTTGCCAACAACCTGGTTTCTTCTTGGACTTTTCCTACACATTCGTTACACAAGTGAGATCTCATTTCATTCGCCTTAACTTAAATGCTATCAGACATCAAAATTATATTTCCTAGGTATGATTGCATCAATAGTAGTTGTGCAACTAATGTTAAGATAATTCTCATTGTTTCCAATTGAGTGATCTGAGAAAAGGTTTCTTCTAAATCAATACTTTGCTATTGTGAATATCTATTTGTCACGTGCCAAGCCTTGTGTTTTTGAGCGGTTCTATTAGCATGATATTTTATTTTAAACACCCACTTCAGACCAATTACATTCTTATTTTCAGGTAAATTCACCATCTCTCATGTTTTATTATTTAGGTTGCCATTAAGTCTTCTTTCATTGCATTCTGCCATTCTTTATTTGTTACCACTTATTCAAAAGTTGTAGGATCTATAACAAAAAGAACAATAATGACTTGATTCACATTTTTCTCTCAAGGATCTAACATATGCCGAAGGTGTTTCATTAGAAGATTCTTGTAGAGAGGATAGACTGCTACTTCTTAAATTTAATGGTGAGGAAGTTGATGATTTCAAAAGAGATAATTCAACACCTTTAGTTGTTGGAGTTTTGTTCTCCATTAAATTATGAATTTGACTTTCTTCATCTTGTGTATTCCAATTCCAACTCAAATCTACATAAACAACTATATTTCTCTTTATAATTAATTTGTCATTAAGAGAATTAATCAACCGTTATGCTTTGGATTGATTGTAATATCCAATAAAAATGTAATTTTTAATTTTTTTCCCAAGTTTATGACGAAATTGAGAATAAATCAAAGCATAGACAATATAACCAAAGATTTTTAAGTGATTTGTCGATGATTTTATAATTAACAATTCTTCATATAGTGTTTGATTTAAGACAATCCTTATTAGAGAAATATTCTACAAGTAGATGGATGTTGCCATTGATTCGTCCCAAAAAAGATTTGAGAATCTTTGAGGTTGTAGCAGTTGTAATTTTTATGAAAATCATCTCATGTACTATTTTGTTGAAGGGTGGATAATACTTTTTAATCTCTCTTCCTATTCTCCCTTAATTGACTTCCATTGATATTCTCATTGTCAAAGTCTCTCTACTAAATTATAAAGATCTTGAGAGCTAAATACAATCTTCATTTTGATACTCAAACTCAAAACACTTTCTTTAAAAATGAGAATAAGAGATTGAAAAACTACATTGATTGTCATTGCAAATTCAAGATATTTAGACCTGCTTTGATACCACTTTCTAGAAGAAAAAAAATAATGGAAGGTCAAAAATAAGATAAGGATCATATTTTTTCCATTCAATATTAATAAAATTCATAGCCTATTTATATATTAATTATATAATTTAAACAACCCACTAACTATTTAATTTTAATAACACACACGTTGACTAATCCTAGGAATGACTGATCTGATCCTACGAAAAATTTTCATCAGCTATCAAGATAAATCGAGAAAGGTTTACAATGAGTAGCCTATCAGCTCAGCGTTTTTAAGTCAATTGTCTATTAAGAAAAATTCATCTATTAATTTATTGAAATTGAGATTTAATTCTTAGATGTCTAAAAAATTAAAAAGACGTTGCTGCATCGTTACCTTGGGTACTATATATCTACTTTTAAATACATTGAACATGAACAACTTTCTACTATCACTAATTATTACCATGATAATTTTTCTTAGCTATTATCATCACTAATTACCAATTCATCAATCCACTTATTGCCACCTACTCAATCATTCATTTAGAATCATTCTTTAACACCAACAACAACAATAAAAAACCATTTAACTAGCACGAAGGGTGGTGGACTACACGAGTTAGTGCCAGCTATGCGGGAGTATCGGGGCAGGGAAATGTGGGAGCGTCGGGGCAGGTTTCCCTGTCCCTTTTGAAGAGTTCGAGGCAGTGCTCTTGGTCCAGGTTCCTGCTCCAGAACTTCTTGTAGTACTCGTCGTAGGTGTAACTACGGTAGACGGCTGGGCTGCCGTCGGCGATGAGCTTCTCGGGAGGGCTGATGAGCACGCTGTTGCAGGGGCAGAGGAAGGACGCCACTGACATCCTTTCCTTGTTTGAGTTGACCACAGCTCGATGCCACACACTCTTGTACCTCCCATTACTCAATGCCTGCATGCAACACGATCGCTGAATTTATATAATCACTTTCATTACGTTAAAGAGGGTCGAACGGCCTGTTTACAAATTGTCTGTATTATATCATAGATACTATAAATTGGACTTTAAATACTGTGAGATTAATTATAATTTTTTTTTAAAAAAAAACAAATTTGCATGATCATGGGCCTTCATGTCATTCAAGTGTGGGGTGTCACCTGTAGCTGGTCCCCGATGTTGATGACGAATGCGTTGGGTTTGGGATCCACCGCGATCCATTTGCCGTCTTTGTGAACCTGTAAGCCGGACACATGGGGATCCTGCAGAAGAATGGTGAGGGCGTTGGGGTCGGTATGCGCTGGCAGGCCGTAAGTAAGCTCCGGCTCCGGGCACTTCGGATAGTAATTCATGGCCATATGTTGCTCTTGCTCCCCCAGCACTCTCACCAGGTACTCCTCCTCCAATCCTAAGCTCAACGATATGATTCCGAGAATTCGTAATCCAAGCTGGCGAACTTGCTTACAGTAACTGCCGAACACATCCCTGATACAGATCAAGAAATTCAATCACGAACAAATAATAGGATGTAGCAGAGACTCTTTAAATTAATACAGGTCTCCGGCCGCTGTCCCTTAACCTACCTTCGTTGTTAATTTAATGTGACTTACATTACATGTAAGGATACAGTATTTTGGTTTGGGTTGTAAAATCCAATATATTCAGAAATGATTTTGCCTGATTTCTCTATTTAGAGTTTGGCCTTCCCACACAATTCAACTCGTCCTGTCTTGGTTTTCCAATGACCCTTGGCATGTTAAATAAACACGGAAAGACGACTTCTAACCGCGTGACCACGAGTCCACGACCCATGGCAGGCTGTAGGAATGAATTGATGTAACAGGGCAGACGACTGACACGTTTTGACCAGATTCGGCGCGCATGTTTTACATCGACGAATATATTTGGTAAATTATTTTTCCCACCCTCTGACAGCACACCCCCTCTCTTTTCCCTTTTCCTTGTTAAATGACCTTTTTACCTCTCTTCTTTAAAATAACAAGTTATTTTATTTTTTTCTAATTTTATTTACTTTCTTAATTTTATTTTATTTTTCAATTTTATTTACTTCCTTAGTAATTTTAATTTTATTTATTATTTTTTCATCAATTTTTTTTATTTTTTATCCATATTTTACTTTTAATTTTTTTATAAATAATAACTCATAAAATCTACTATTAATAAAAACAAAGATTATAAGATATTGAATCCACTATCTCAATATCACATGTCCCCGTGTCTCACTCATTGCCTCAGTTCATCATCGGTGGCACCGCTGGCAACCTTCGACCACCGCTTCGATTAAAACTATATCCTAGGAGGAAGGTGAATGCGGTCGCCATCGACGCGATCAATCCCGAAATTCGGTTGGATTTGAGTAAACTTTCCTTTGTCGACAATATGAGTCCCTATTTAAATTCGGCCAAATTTCGACGTCGATCACCCTGATAACAACCCCCAGATTCACCTTCCTTTAGGGTATAATTCTGGTCGGGATGACGACCAGAGGCCGCTGGTAGTGGACTGGAGGCGATTAGTGGGAAAAGAGGACAGAGGACAAAGAAAATTGAGGATAAAAGATCCAATTTCATATTACAAATATAAAAAAATCATGATATTTTATCGAGAAAATACTTTAAAAAAATAAAAAAATGAAATTAAGGTAAATAATATGATGGGACTGGAAAGGGAGTGTGCGACTAAAAAAATAAATAAAAGATTATAAATATATAATAAAAAAATTAAAAAGACTTAAAATTATAAAAAAACTGATTAAAAAAATAAAAATCAATAAAATAAAACAAAACAAAATAAAACGTGGCAGTGCCAACAAAACTTAAAAAAATTATAAAAAAAACATGAATAAAAAAACGTGAATGAGGAATAAGGAAAGGGATAGAAAGGTAAATATTATTATATTTTATGATGGATCCGGGGAGGAGGGGTGTCAGCTGGGATGGAAAAAGCAGCTCTCATATATTTGATGTTAGATTCGAATAAATTTAAATACTAATGAATTCAATTTATTAATATTTATAAATAATATTAGTGAATAATTTGTGGTCGTATTCATGAATAAATTTATTTATTAATTTATATAAAATTTAATTCTCTAATATATATGAAAATATTCATGAATATTTTTATCAATTTTTTTATATTTTTTTTTTGAATCTAATTAATAATAATAATAATAATAATAATAATAATAATAATTTTATAAATAAAAAATATTGATATTAATATTAATAATTGAACTCGATTAAAAACTTAAAGAAACTCAAAGTTCATTTCGAATTCTATAAAAATGAGAAAGGAAAGAAAGAGGACTCACTTAAAAGAGGATGGATTGGAAGGCCAGTCGGGGACGAATTCCTCGAGCGGGTAGCAATGAAGGCGGAGGTAGTCTCTCCAGTTGTGGACCGTCTCTTTCCTCACATTAAAGCTCGTGGACAGGCGAATTTTCTTGGCGGGATCGTCGGAGTAGAGCTTCGCTTTCTCCTCCGGCGGGAGGCGAAAGAACTCCAGGGTGATGGCCAGCACCTTCTTGATCAATTGGGCGTCGATTCCATGATTGACGACCTGCAGCGGGAGGGCAGTCAAGGAATAGCCGCTTAAGCAGAAGAGATGGCAAGTAACGATCGAGTACCTGAAAGAAGCCGTATAGTCGACAAGCCTTCTCGATTTGGGAGATGATTTGGGACTTGTCGGAGGCGCCGAAATCGACGACGGGGATGTTTGCGTCGGCGATGACGTGGTCGAGGTGGGGTCGTTCGTTCTCCGGCCTCACGTAGTTGCTGGGGATGGTGTCGTGGACCCCGGTCGAAAGAAGCATATCTGCCATGGCAGGCAGCGAAGGGAACGGAGAAGTGAACGAGAAGAGGCGAGGAGTGAAATTGGAGATGAATCAGGACTTAGAGGGCATTTATGTATTTACGTTCATATCCCATCCAAAACAGATTAAACTGACGTTGAACGGGTGATTAGTCTCATCCTATAAATTTTTTTTATTAGGACGTATTAAGTTTTAATTCAAGATTTTATACGATAATACCTCATATCTTAACCGTATAATTTTTTTTTCAGAAACATATGTCGGTTGAAAATTAATACTATCCATTATAAAAATTTTAGGATAATACTAAATGGTTATGCCAACCTCTTTTCTAATTTGTAAGATTATTATTAAAAAATATATAAATAATATCATATTTTATAATTTAATTATATTCTTCTCCACCTATTTTTATATTTAATTTTCTAAAATTATCTCTTCCTATATTAATGATTAATTATATTTTAAAAATAATATATCTTACTATTTTATTAAAAATCTCCCCCCTTTACTAACTAACACTTTGGTGAAGCCTAAAATGAATTTACGTTAATATCCTTTTTTCTATTCACACTAAAAATAATTCTAAAATTTATTAGTAATTCCAGAAGCGAAAGAATTAGTGATCTAGAGTTCGAGATTCAGCTATGACATATTATTATGAATTTTTCTCATCATTAATTTTCTCTGATTGTTTTATATAAAAAATATAGTTCTTTTTAGTCCCACGTCTTAGAATTGACAATACTATGATTAAAGAAGCTTCTATAAATATTTTAGGCCGACAATGTTAAAAAATATACTTTTCTTAGTTTTTTTTACTAAGATAAGTATAATATTGAATTAAATTAATTTTTTTATAGAGAAGTCATAAGGGCGACACTTGAAAATCCAAATAATTCGGATTTTCAAAGACCCAAATAATTCAAATTTTTAAAAGTCAGGTACTTTACCCTAATGACTCTACTTTAGTATTTTAATACTAAAATATTTTAATTAATATATAATTTCATTAAACAAGGTATATTACACACGCGACGCGTGTGCACGATCACTAGTATTAATTAAAAACCTTATATTCATTTACTAGCGGGCAACCATTAAAATTTATCAAAAAAGTTGTCACTTAGATACCCATGGTTCGAGCCTCAACTATGACAAATTTATAAGAATTTTTCCTCTAAATGGGGCACACAACTAAAGGATGCTGGGCTCCTGAGCTGTCCGCTGCGAGCGTTTCCCGATTTATCCTGGTGTATTTATTATAGTCGGTTGATTTGTTGACGTTAGCCGTTATTACGTCGATATATAAGGGGTATATTCAATCAAGAGTTTTAACTATTTTCATTGATTTTTTTTAGTAATAAATTTTTATAGAGTCGATAAATTTTTATTGACTTTTATAGAATTGTACAAAGTTATGAAAATAATTTCATAGAGTTTTATAAACTTTTTTTCAAAGATTTTTACATATATTTATAATTTTTTTTAATGAAAATTTATGAATTTCATAATTTAATAATATCTTATAAGTCATTATTTAATACTCCCGTCGAATATGATTACCAGGATGAAAAAAAATTATTTTTTATATATTTTTTAATTTAAAAATTATAAAAAAAAATATTTAGAAAAAAAATAAAGTAGAATTTTTCCATGATCAATTTTGTTTTTTTCTTTTTAATTTCACGCATTTTGATACTCTTCTGGCAACATCAAGAGATACAAATGATATTTAATTTATCGAAATCAAATTTTTAATTAGACATAAATAATTAATTAATCAATACAATATCAATATCAAATGTCCAGATAATAAAAAAGTATTAAGCATTTGTGATATATTTTTAATAGTCTTTTACGGAAAAAAAAATCTAAGATTCATTATTGTCAATGAACATCCCTCGATTCACTATTGTAACAGTGAGTTAAAGCACATGTTGTCAACTTTAACAACATAAACAATCACATTACCAATAATAAAGTGCAACGAATTACAAGAAGGCGATAAACTACTTTTACAAGACTTTTGCGTCAAGCAAATAACGACTTGTGGCTGTATCTATTATAATAGTCGAACAAATAGCCATTACAAACAAAAAATAGGACGTGGAAAAGGAGAAAGATGTAGCTTGAGGCTCTCCCAATTCAAATATGGAAGACTAAGGTGGCGGCTTTCACTCGTTGATACTTGTATGTAAAGCTCGATAGAAGCCCAAAAGAGGCTGAGAACAGCTGAGGAAACAACTTAGATTTCTATATATTCTCTACAACCCAAAACTTCAGCAGAAAAGATAGAGGAATCAAAAGAAAGTAGGAAACAAGACGGACTAATTGCACAAAAACGAAGCAAGATTGGACTTTTCCTCCATATACTTTCTGTTTCTCCTTTTCACCCACGGCTTGTAACTTGAAAGTAAGAAAACGTCGTCAAGATAACACTACATAACACGAAGAAAAACTAGGTATCCTATACCACACCAAAAATTCATCCAATTGACGAAAGAGAAAAACATGAAAAAATATTAATTTTTACCATCACACATACAAACAAAATACGTACAAACAAATCATCGATCACACAATAATCAAGGTAGTTGATGCTCAAATGAGAGTAGATACTGTTGGTGTAGGGAGCACCAGACAATCAAACTTAAGTTCTGATTATGGCAAAGGGCTCAAAGTTAAGGTTTCTTATTATCTAACAAGTTGAAATGAGTGTGTAGGAAAGTTCTAAGTGATCTTAGGCAAGGGAAAATCCTAATTGAGACTAGGCAGGTGAAAAGTCCTAGCTGCGGTTAGGGACGATGAAACCTTGGTCTGGGGGACTGGGTAAAGCCTTGGCAGGTTGAGGATGTTGGGCGAAATCCTAGTGTGGAGGATACTAGGTGAAAATCCTGGGCGTCGCCGAGACCCGGTGAAAGGCTGGACGGGTCAGGGATCGGACGTTCAGTATAAAGTCCTGACATCTTAGACGCTGAGCAAAAGTCTAGTCGGTCTGGAGGACCGGTCTGACAAAAGGTAATTCCTCTTGAGAGGCGTAGATGAGGACGCATTCCTCGTTAAGGGAACAGTATGCGTCAGTTTGACCTAGGGTTTCTGGGAAATCCGAAAGTCAGAACCGGATAGTCCAGAGACTCAAATATTATTATTCATATTTTATTGTGCTAACTTTGTCTTACAGAGTATACTTTGTATTTGAACTAATATGTCTTGCAAAAAGTGAGATGCACAAAGAAATGCTCGAATGAACGGTGTCCGAGGTGCCTCCGGGGCTGTTGGAGGCATCTCAGTTGCTTTGGCCAAAGCTTCGTGCGGAGAGGAGCCAAACACCTTCTAGGCGCCTGAATGCGCCTTGGAGCAGGGATGGAAGACGCCTTCCATGCGCTTGAAGGCACCTTTGAAGGGATAACTTTCGCAGATTACGGAAGTTATGATCTCCGACGTTGCGAAGATAGGCTGCATCGCTGGAGGCACCTTCAAGGGGGTTGAAGGTGCCTTCAACAACCCATAAAAGGTTGTTTTGAGCAGAAGGATGAATACAACTCATTATCATAATCCTTCACTTGTGCACTGCTTCAAGGATGATCCTACGACTCTGCGATGCAACTCTGACGACTGAAAGCACGACTTTCTGGATCCTTATTTGTCGGTATATTTTACTTAATGTAAAGTTGTAATTCAATATACTTGTAATAATTGAACTGATAGTGGATTGCCCAACAAAAGCAATCGATAATCCCGAGACTTGGAGTAGGAATCGTCAAAGGCTCTAAACCAAGTAAACCAAAAGTGTCAACATTTGTTTGCTTTTTCTTTTCTTTCATTTCCACTGCATTATTCTCTATTTTCTGAAAAGTGTGAAAAAGCCCGAGTGCTATTCACCTCCTCTAGCACATCTCGATCCTATCATTGGTATCAGAGCGGGGCCGTTGTGAATCGGTACAACTACTGTTCAAGCATTTTAGTCGCTTTTTATCCATTTTTATAAAAATAAATTCTTATGCCTTTTTCTATTTAAAATCAGGATTGGTCAAATAACCTCTCCTAACAAATTTGTCAATTTGTCAAATTTTTTCTCGAAATTGGTGCAATACCATTCGTGTCGATTTATTACCTTATTTTCCACCACACTACTAATCCAAGACTAAGTCTTGGAACAAGTTTCATCATTTTTGTTAGAGTCTTTTTCTAAATGGTCCACCAAGAAGGTTACATCACTACATGACCATCACTATTCTCCGACGAGGATTTCGGCTACTGGAAGAATTGAATGGAGTATTGTTGGAACCCCAAGGTTATTTTGGTGTGATCAACAAGTTAAGTTAGGTCCTGTGTATTTTAACCTTATGTCTAAGTGTGCAGGAGCTTAGGAGCACAGGTACTCAAGCAGAAGACACAGCTAGCGAGAAGGATGACAGTCCGAGGGAGGAGGTGCTGCGGAAGAGTACACCGGCGGACGAGAAGGAAGCGTGCGGTGGTTCCGAGGGACGAAAGCCGGAGCGGAAGATTGCTCGGGGAGCAAGAGACGCAGCTAGTGAGAAGGACGGAACACGGTGCGTCCGAGGGACGAAGACTGCAGATGAGTACGCCGGCGGACGAGAAGGAAACACGCAGCAATTCCGAGGGACGAGAACCCGGAGGAAAGCCCGCTCGAGAAGACCGGAACTTGGGTTCGGGTGAGCCCTTTTCCAGATGGTAGAGATCACCCAAGCGAGCGGATCCGGAGGAGAAGAACCGGACCGAGGCGGGACTGAACCAGAGAAGAGGTCCCGGACGAAAAAGTCAATGTCTGTTGACTTTGGGCTCCAGGGCGCCCGGAGCCCTCCGGGGCGCCCGGAGCCCTCCGGGGCGCCCGGAACCCCTCCGGATGCCCGGACCGTGAAGTTTGACAAGATTGAGTCAATCTCGATCTGGACGTTGGGGGATAAATTTGTATCCCCCCCAGGGCGCCCGGGACCCTTCCAGGAGTCCCGACCAAGGCTATAAATATAGCCTTGGTCCAGAAGCTTTTTCAACGAACTCAGAAATTTACATTCCAAACACTTGTAAACTTTAGTCTAGAGTTGAGCTTCTGTTTTTTGCACTTCAACGCTGTACGAGGCTTCTTCGCTAGAAGGAGTTTTTAAGTGAACTTAATCTTCCTTGGATTAACAATCACATCGGTTGTAACCAAGTAAACCTTTTATGTCTCGTCTTTTTAATGCTTTATTCATTTGCTCTGCTTTATTTATGCAAGTGTTAGCTTAAAGAGTTCGAGAAGGGTTGTTTTATTTTTTTTTTTGCAGGATATCCAACAATCCCCTTCCAGCCGGTCGCAACGATCCTACAAGTGGTATCAGAGCCGAGACGCCTCAGAAGGACTAACCGCCGTCTGAAGCAATAAAACGATGGCCGGAGCTAGCGACTACCCACCAGCATTCAAGGGGGAGCTTGCTTCTTGGAAGCAACAAATGAAGGTATTTCTTAACTCTGATATTGATATTTCTTTAATAATGAAATATGGTTATGAAGCACCAAAGAAAGCAAATGGAGAAAAGATCGACATACGCCTCTGGAACGAGAAGCAATGCGACGAGTTTATGGCAAACGGTCGGGCAGAGTTTCACATTCTAAGCGCAATACCAACTAAAGATTTCGACAGAGTCGGAGAATATAAAAGCGCAAAAGAACTTTGGGAAAAGTTCTTAAAACTCTACGAAGAACCGGTTGAAGCCGTCTCCTCAATAGACATCGAGCCATCATCAGAAGAATCCGACACGGAAGAAATTACCGAGACAACCCCAACAGTCGAAGTACATCCCGAAGCTACAAGCTCATCCCAGATGAGCATCGATGAAGGGAGAGAGACTTCGGAAGAAAGCAACTCGATAGGGGGAGAATCAACTACTGACAAGGTAAGTCAGATATGGTCTCCACCTTCTGAACAATTGATTAAGTTGCCTGAAGATTTTTTTAAATTAGAATTTTTGTTGTCAAAAAATTCTTGCGAATTACAAAATATTTTGTTGAGTGAATTATACAAAATAGAAAAATTACCGAAAGATTTTTTACCTATTATTTTACTGAAAGAATGTTGCCAAATAAAAGTATTGTCAAAAGAGTCTTGCAAGTTACAAAATACTTTGTCAAACGAATCTTGCAAACTTGAAAAATGTTTGAAAGATCTTTTACTAAATATCTTATCAAAAGAATTTTTTGCATATTTAATATTATTTACTTTAAATCTGAAAAAGTGTGATTTAAGAAGTTATGATATATTGAAATGGAAATTTAAAACTTTCTGATAAAAGTATTAGAATAAAATAAATAAATGTATAGAAAATTTATTAATATTATCAATATTCTTAAATTTTCTTGCATAAAGTTTTGGGCTTAGAAAATTTTTTATGATGAAAACTTAGAAATTTTCCAAAAGTTATTCTCAACTTAGAAATTTTTCTCTGATATTTTGAGATTGCTGTTGTGAAAATTATTGCAAAATTTTCAAAGTTCTCAAAATTTACTAAAAAAAAAAAATCTTAATTACTTGGAAATTCTTTTTTCTTAGAAATTTTCATTGACTTAGAAATATTTTTTTAAAATATTTTTTTTCTAAGTCTTTAACCCTTAGATTGTTTTTCTTGAAACCCCATTTTTTTTGTGATCAAAGGAGGAGAAGGGAAAGTATAAGTCTAGGAGGAGGTAGATAGATTTAATTTTTTCTATCTTTTTGTACTGAGGTAGATAGATTTAATGTTTTCTATCTTTTTGTACTTAAATTGCAAATTAAGTTAATTTACTTAATTTTATTTATTGTCTATTTTAACCCTTGCTTAACTTGGGTTGATCACACCAAAAAGGGGGAGATTGTTGGAACCCCAAGGTTGTTTTGGTGTGATCAACAAGTTAAGTTAGGTCCTGTGTATTTTAACCTTGTGTCTAAGTGTGCAGGAGCTTAGGAGCACAGGTACTCGAGCAGAAGACATAGCTACCGAGAAAGACGGCAGTCCGAGGGATGAGGTGCTGCGGAAGAGTACACCGGCGGATGAGAAGGAAGCGTGCGGTGGTTCCGAGGGACGAAAACCGGAGCGGAAGAATTCTCGGGGAGCAAAGAGACGCAACTAGCGAGAAGGACGGCACGCGGTGCGTCCGAGGGATGAAGACTACGGATGAGTACGCCGGCGGACGAGAAGGAAACACGCGGCGATTCCGAGGGACGAGAAGCCGGAGGGAAGCCCGCTCGAGAAGACCGGAACTTGGGTTCGGGTGAGCCCTTTTCCGGATGGCAGAGATCACCCAAGCGAGCGGATCCGGAGGAGAAGAACCGGACCGAGGCGGGACTGAACCAGAGAAGAGGTCCCGGATGAAAAAGTCAACGTCTATTGACTTTGGAGTCCGGGGCGCTCGGAGCAGTCCGGGGCGCCCGAAACCCCTCCGGGTGCCCGGACCGTGAAGTTTGACCAGATTGAGTCAATCTCGATCTGGACGTTGGGGGATAAAGTTTTATCCCCCCAGGGCGCCCGGAATCCTTCCAGGCGCCCCGACCAAGGCTATAAATATAGTCTTGGTCCAGAAGCTTTTTCAACGAACTCAGAAATTTACATTCCAAATGCTTGTAAGCTTTAGTCTAGAGTTGAGCTTCTGTTTTCTGCACTTCAACGCTGTACGAGGCTTCTCCGCCAGAAGGAGTTTTTAAGTGAGCTTAATCTTCCTTGGATTAACAACCATATCGGTTGTAACCAAGTAAATCTTTTGTGTGTCGTCTTTTTAATGCTTTATTTATTTGCTCTGCTTTATTTATGCAAGTGTTAGCTTAAAGAGTTCGAGAAGGGTTGTTTTGTTTTTTTTTTTGCAGGATATCTAACAACCCCCTTCCAGCCGGCCGCAACGGTCCTACAAGTATCACCTCAAAACATAAGTCAAAATGTGGATCATCATCCAAACCAGCTTCGCACTTCCTCTCAATGGCAATGGAAAACTAGCATCATGCAAAAACGGGGACTTAAGTCTAATGAAGAAGATCGAGGCTGACGCCAAAGCAACTAGACCCTCCAATGTGGATTGACCAAAGAAGAGTTGAACTGGGTGGGCTCCTTTAGCAGCTCTAAGGAATTATTGCAAAAGATAATTGAGCTGTATGAGGGCACCTCCGACACTAAGGTAAGTAAGAGAGATTTAATTCTTAATAAATTGTATAACATCAAAATGGAGGATGGTGAATCGGCAAGTCAGCTACATACTTGAATCCAAGATCTACTTAATGACCTCCACACGATCGGATAGAAAATAGAAAATTGCGACATTATCAAGTACGCATTTAATTCCTTTCTAAGGAATACTTTGTGGGCATCCATGGTAGATGCTTACAAAGGATCTAAGGATCTTTCATTAATTAAATTAGACGAGATATTTTCAAAATTTAAACTTCATGATCAGACTAATTCACTGCTGGTAGAGAAAGATATTACTTTGTATGCAGGTACAAGAAAAATGCGGGAACCAAAAATTAAGCGCCGAACCGAACTTGAGCTCGAAGATGAATCAGACTCAGAAGACGATGACGAGATTACCACCGAGGTCGTTAACCTTGTATGAAAATTGTACAAGAAAAAGAAGGGCTTCACAAAATGTGAGATAAAAAAGGTGATCCAGTCAAAGATGAAACAACCAAGCCCAAACTTAAAAACAAAGTTTAAAGTCACCTGCTATAGCTGCAACAAGAAGGGACACATCAATGCGAATTGTCCAAACTAGAAGGAAGCGAAGAAGCAACGAAAAAAGAAGGCACTACAAGAAACATGGGATGAATCATCATCGAAAGACTTTGATGAAGATCTTGAACAGACAAGCTTCCTCACACTTCCGGCCCGAGAAGTTGTCGAATTCGAGTCTGAGACAGAATCAAAAGCTGAGTCCGAGCGAAGCCACGGATCCATATCTAGTTCAGAAGGTCCCCAAACCAATGTAAGTATATCTTTAATTAGATCATATAACTTAATTTCCTACTTGTCGAGTAAGTTAGCTAAGTCCAACCTTCGGTCAAGTCATTCCAAGAGGAGGTCAAAGCCCTCAAGGAAGTAATTAACCCAAGATCCTTGACTGAATCGGTTCAAGATGGAACTTCAACTCAAGTCCAACAACTTGAGGAAGAAAATTCTAACTTGAAAAGATAAGTCAAGAAACTTAGGGACTCGTTGGAATGATTCACTTTAGGTTCCAAGAACCTTGACCTAATTCTTGGAAAACAAAGGGCCGTATACAACCGATCCAGACTTGGGTATAAAGCTAAACAAAAATTTAAACCCTACTTGTCTCTTGTTAATCGAACAAATAGAAAAGTAGTCCAAGCATGGGTCCCCAAGTTCAACCTGATTAATTAAGTTGGACTTGATCAGTATTGGATCCCTAAGGATCAAATTTATTACCTTGATAGACCTTATCGAGGCTATGATCCAGTGGGAGCCAATAGAAAGATCATCTTTATTAAATAAATTTGTTTAATTCTTGATTTACTGCTTTCCTTATACTTGACTAGATTAGGGTAGATAAGGACTCAAGATTGATCGACACTTGTTTAGCTAGACAAAGGATTCTCAAAAAGGAAATTAAATATTTAATTTCTTTAAAAGACTTTGTCTAGAAGTAGTTGTTGCTCCAATACCCAAGAAGGCCTAGTGCCTCATCACAGTTTGGAAGTCAATTATTGAAATAAATATTTAATTGACTAACTGTTAAATCTTAGTCTAACTCAAATATAAATCAATCATTAGATTTTAATCTAAATTAAATATTAAAATAACCAATTCACAAAACCCATAAGGTTCCCTGATTAATAATCTTGAAAAGGGTGAGTTGGAGTTAAGTTAAATTAGTAAAATAAAAATAAAAATAATCAAATCAAATTAAAATAAAACTAATTGAATCAAATCAAATCAAATTAAAACTAATCAAATCAAACCAAAATCAAAACAAACCCAAATTAAATCTAAATAAAATCAAACCTAAATTAAATCTAAATCAAATTAAACTAAAATTAAATTCAATTAACCATCTCACAATCACCCATAAGTATAATATGATTCATAACTTAGACATGGTGTCATGAAAAATTAAGGGGTTGAATTCAATCAATCTATCTTATAATATGTCAAAATTGGATTCAAATCAAATTCTTTATGTGTAGGAATATAATGATTTGGACTAATGGATGTTGCATAGTGGATGCTCCAGACACATGATTGGAGACAGATTGAAGTTCACCAAGCTAAAATTCAAGAATTTAGGGTCAGTTGTATTTGACAATGACGAAAAACTTAGATAATTGGAATAGGTAATATCGAGCTGAGTTTCGATTTTATTATTCAAAAAGTTCTATTAGTTGATAAGTTTAATTTTAACTTACTTAGTATAAGTCAACTGTGTGACTCTAGATACTTAGTAATATTTTTTAACCTTGAATGCTTAATTTAAAATATTGAAAACCCTGAAATTACACTTAAGGGAATTAGAAAAAATAATATTTACACAATTGACCTATCAACCTCCTCACTAAAGTGTCTCTTGACACAACAAGAGGAAACCAAATTATGACACAAAAGATTGGGTCACACTCACATTAGACTCATTTCAAAGATGAGTCAAAATGGTTTAGTTAGAGGTCTAACTAAATTAAAAAATTTAGAAAATATAATTTGTAATGCTTGTCAACAAGTTAAACAAACTAAGTCAACCCATAAACTAACAAACCTAAATAGTACCAACTCAATACTTGAGTTCTTGCACTTAGACTTATTTGACTTATATGGAGCCAAGTCACTAAGTAGAAACTAATACTGCTTATTAATAATTGATAATTACTCAAGATTTACTTAGATAAAATTCCTAAAAACTAAAGATGAAACATTTGAAATCTTTAATAATTTCTATAAATTAATAGAAAATAAAAAATATACAAAAATTAAAAGACTTAGAAGTGATCATGGGGTGAATTTAAAAATTATAAGTTTATCGAATTTTGTCAAACTAATAGATATAATTATGAATTTTCATGTCCTAGAACTCTCCAACAAAATGGTCTAGTAGAACGTAAAAATAGAATATTACAAGAAGCTGCTAGAACCATACTAAACGAATATAACCTAAGTAATCAATTTTAGGTAGAAGCAGTAAACATAACATATTATATTCAAAATAAAATATTAATTAATAAATTTTACAATAAAACCTCTTATGAAATATATTATAATAAAATTCTTAACTTAAATTATTTAAAGGTATTTGGGTGTAAAGTCCACATACTAAACACTAAAAACTATTTAGATAAATTTACATCAAAATCAACAACATGAATCTTTTTAGGGTACTCCACAACCAGTAGGGCTTATAGAGTCTATAACAAAAATACTCTAAAAGTTAAAGAAACAACCAATGTAATTTTTTATGAATAAAATAATTTACCTAACTCAATCAATGAAAATATCAATGAAAATATAAGAAATATAGAAGATGATGAAGATAATGAAGTTAGACCTAAATCAAGTGAATCACAAGAACTAAGTGTTAACCTTGAAATAAGACCACCTAGGGTAAGAATCAACCACCCACCTGACTAAATTTTGGGTAATCCAACCCTAGAAATTTGAACTAGATTATCTTATAGAAACTTAAGCCAAATATCCCTTATCTCTAAAATTGAACCCAAAACTATAGAAGAAGCCGTACCTGACATAGATTGGATAATTGCAATGAAAGAAGAACTAGCCCAATTTGAGTGAAACTAAGTTTGGGAACTAGTACCTACACATATAAATAAATCCATAATTGATACTAAGTGGGTCTTTAGGAATAAACTAGATGATAAAGGTGAAATAATTAGAAATAAAGCTAGACAAGTGGTGAAGGGGTTCAGCCAAATAAAATGATTAGATTATGATGAAACCTATGGACCAATAGCCAGACTTGAATCCATTATGATACTGCTAGCCTATGCAACAAATAAAGGACTCAAGTTATTGTTGGTGCAGCGGAGACCGGCAAGAGGGGGGTAAATTGCTATAAACAAAAATGAAACTACCCTCCTCGGATTTCAACTCAGAATAAATCCAGTAGTAAAATAATAAAGACAGAAAATAAAAGCAGAAACAGAAGTTTAACCTGGTTACAACCAAGAGGGTTGTTAATCCAGGGCAGTGAAAAGCGCACTAAGAAAATTCTCCTTCTCTGAAGGCGGAGAAGCCTTTTACACTCTAATTGCTCAGAACTACTGCTAGGAATTGCTTACAGATTGATTGCTTGAGTTGTTGTTAAATTCCTAGCTCCAGGGGCCTTTATATAGCTCCTGGAAAGTCTATCCCGAGGGTCCAAGGCGCCTCCAACAAGATTCAAGGTGCCTCCAACAAGATTCAAGGCGCCTCCAGCTCGGTCAGCGGATAAAACTTTATCCGCAGCATAAACGGTCAAATTTGACCTGTTGAAGGCGCCTTCATGTTGGAGGCGCCTCCAAGCTGGCAACACAATTTCCAACTTAGTTTTTCCAGCTTCCGATGCTCCGTTCTTTTGGGTGATTGCGGCCAACCGAAATAGGGCTCACCCGAACCCAATTCCCGGCCTTTTCCTCGAGCAACCTTCCGTCTTGACTTAACGTCCCTCGAACGCCGCGCACGTTCTTCACGCCCACCGGAGTACTCTTCCGCAGCTCTCTCGTCCTTCGGACGCACCGAGCCCGTCGGCTCCTTTCCCGTGCCGTCCTTCTCGCTAGCTGCGTCTTCCGCTCGACTTCCTGTGTTCCTAAGCTCCTACACACTCAGACACAGAGATCAAACACAGCAGGACCTAACCAACTTGGTTGATCACATCAAAACTACCACGGGGCCCAACAATCTCCCCCTTTTTGATGTGCATCAACCCAAGTTCAAGTTAGGGTTAAAAATATACATAAACAGTAATTTTAAAGAAAAAATTACTAAACTAACAAGTTAAGAATAATTTTTGTAATTAGTAAAATTGCAACACTTTTTATAAAAAAAACTCCCCCTAAACTTGTACTTTTCTCTCCCCCTTTGATCACAGCAAAAATGGGGTCTTAAGTAAAATATTTTCAAGTAAGATTAAATCTTTGTAAAAAAAATTTTCTAAGTAAAAAAAAAATTCTAAGCAAGAATGAACATTTTATAAAACAAATGTCTAAGTCTAAACTGAAAAATTTCTAAGTCAAATGAAGTTATTTAGAATTTTTTTAGGAAAAAAAAATTTCTAAGAAAAAATAATTTCTAAGTTAGAATTTTCAAGAAGAAATTTTTTTTTAAGGAATTTTCTAAGTCAAATATTTGATAAACTTTCAAAGCATTATTTAATTCTTGTTTAATGCTTTTTCAGAAATTTAATTAAACATTTTCTTTCAATATTTTAGCTTCCAGGTCATGGCGAGGCACTAGGCCTTCTTGGTTATTGGAGCAACAACCACTTCCTTAGACAAAGCTTCCATAAAGAATTTCAATGTTTAATTGTCTCACTGTAAGCTTTTAATTTTTGAAAAATTAATTAAGCACAGATTTTGGAACCCAATAGAGGTTTATTCCTACAGGATTATTCAGAAATCTAGGGGGTACATAGTTTCTTGGTATTTTCCTAAGTTGACCTTGATGCTTCCTTATATACCAATTTAATTTACCATAAATTCTTAATTTTGAATTTGGAAATTGCTTTAAGTATGCAGCAGATTTTAGTTTTTCAATTTCTAATTTTAATTTATCATTTTCTGATTTTACACTATCATACATTTCAAGTGGACATGCTTTTGCTAATTTCATTTTTAATTCTTTATTTTCTTTTTCTACTTCGAATAAGTCTTTAGAAAGCGATTTAATAAATCGAAATGACTGAGACGGGGTTAGATTTCATACCTTACTTACATGATCTGGTGACGCTCCCCCTTCATTACTGCTTTCTTCTTCTGATGTTCCTCCCCCTTCATCGATGCTCATCTCTGAGCTTGAGTCTTCTTCCGGTTGATGGTTCGCCAATAGCGCTAACCCTGAGAATTCTTCGATGTCCGACTCAGAGGTTGACGAATCTGACCAAGTAGCCTTCAGATTCTTGTGCTTGGAGGGTTTTGGTTTCTTGTATTTTGGCTTTGCCCTTTCTTTCTCCTTTCTCTTTAGCTTTGGGCAATCATCTTTGATGTGTCCCTCTTCGTTGCAGTTGTAGCAGCGAACCATTCTCTTCTTTCGATGATGCCTCTGCGATTTAAATTTATTAGTACTAAAAAACTTATTGAAGCGTCTTACCTGTAGTGCCGCTTCGGATTCGTCGACTGAGGCTTCGGAGTCAGAACTGTTCATTTTTACCTTTAAGGCAATGTTCTGACTTGTCTTCTCTGCTCCGTTGGGTTCTGAAACTCGAGATTCGTGAAGTTCAAAAGTCGAAAATAATTATTCTAATGTACTTACCTCGAGGTCCTTAGAGATGTAGTACGCATCTACTAAGGAGGCCCATTCTGGAGTTCTCGGGAAGGCATTGAGCGCGTATTGGATAGAATCCCGGTTGGTTACCTCTTCTCCGAGGTTTGTTAGTTGCGTTATCAACTCCTTGATTCTCGCTTGGAGTTGCGCTATCTTCTCGCCTTGGTTCATCCGGAGGTTTGTTAACTGGTTCCGGAGAATATCGCGCTTCGCTAGCTTCGCTTCGGAAGTACCTTCGTGAAGCTCCAGGAATTTTTCCCAGAGATCTTTCGCTGAGTCGTAGCTTCCGATCCGATTTACCTCATGCGGCGGTAGAACGCTGAGTAGGTGGAACTCAGCCTTTCCGTTGGCGACGAAATCTGCTTGCTCTTTTTTCGTCCAAGTATTTTCCTCCTTGTCTTTCGGAACTGCATAGCCATATTTCATTATTAACAGAATGTCAAATTTGGTTTTAAAAAATACCTCCATTTTGCGTTTCCATG
Source organism: Zingiber officinale (assembly GCF_018446385.1). Classification (NCBI taxonomy): domain Eukaryota; kingdom Viridiplantae; phylum Streptophyta; class Magnoliopsida; order Zingiberales; family Zingiberaceae; genus Zingiber; species Zingiber officinale. Next base: position 157,348,796 of record NC_055986.1, read on the forward strand.
TGGCGAAGTCTCCGTCGAACTTTGGGGGATGGATGTTTGCTCCGGCCATCGTCTTGATCGTAGTGCTTCAGTTGGCGGTTAGTCCTTCTGAGGCGATCAGGCTCTGATACCACTTGTTGGTGCAGCGGAGACCGGCAAGAGGGGGGTGAATTGCTGTAAACAAAAATGAAACTACCCTCCTCGGATTTCAACTCAGAATAAATGCAGTAGTAAAATAATAAAGACAAAAAATAAAAGCAGAAACAGAAGTTTAACCTGGTTACAACCAAGAGGGTTGTTAATCCAGGGCAGTGAAAAGCGCACTAAGAAAATTCTCCTTCTCTGAAGGCGGCGAATCCTTTTACACTCTAATTGCTCAGAACTACTGCTAGGAATTGCTTACAGATTGATTGCTTGAGTTGTTGTTGAATTCCTAGCTCCAGGGGCCTTTATATAGCTCCTGGAAAGTCTATCCCGAGGGTCCAAGGCGCCTCCAACAAGGTTCAAGGCGCATCCAGCTCGATCAGCGGATAAAACTTTATCCGCAGCATAAACGGTCAAATTTGACCTGTTGAAGGCGCCTTCAACAGGGTTGAAGGCACCTTCATGATGGAGGCGCCTCCAAGCTGGCAACATAATTTCCAGCTTGGTTTTTCCAGCTTCCGACGCTCCGTTCTTTTGGGTGATTGCGGCCAACCAGAATAGGGCTCACCCGAACCCAATTCCCGACCTTTTCCTCGAGCAGCCTTCCGTCCTGTCTTAACATCCCTCGAACGCCGTGCACGCTCTTCACGCCCACCAGAGTACTCTTCCGTAGCTCTCTCGTCCTTCGGACGCACCGAGCCCGTCGGCTCCCTTCCCGTGCCGTCCTTCTCGCTAGCTGCGTCTTCCGCTCGACTTCCTGTGTTCCTAAGCTCCTGCACACTCAGACACAGGGATCAAACACAGCAGGACCTAACCAACTTGGTTGATCACATCAAAACTACCACGGGGGTCCAACAGTTATACCAAATGAATGTCAAGTCCTCATTCCTCAATAGATTCATCAAAGAAAAAGTTTATATAACTCAACCCCCAGGATTTGAGGATTTAGACCACCCAAACCATGTCCTTAGGTTAAAGTAAGCTTTATATGGACTAAAACAAGCACCTAGGGTCTAATATGAATGACTATCAACATACCTAGTATCTAAGGGATTTAACCAAGGTCAAATAGATCAAACTTTATTTGTTAAAATTTTAGAAAAAGGTATTTTTATAGCTCAAATTTATATAGATGACATAATTTTTGGCTCAACCAACACTAAAATTTTAAAAGAATTCACTAAATTAATGGAAAATGAATTTAAAATGAGCCTAGTAGGAGAACTTAATTTTTTCTTAGGTTTACAAATAAAACAAACAAAAGAAGGAATTTATGTTTTTCAAACAAAATATACTAAAGAATTAATTAAAAAATTTGGAATGAAAAATTACAAAAACATAAATACTCCTATGACAACCAATGTTAAAATTGACTCTGATTCAGAAAGAAAATTAGTAGACTTAAAATATTATAGAAATATAATTGGAAGTCTACTATACCTAACTATAAGCTGACCTGATATTTTATTTGCAGTAGGTATGTGTGCTAGGTACCAATCGTGTGCAAAAGAATCACACTTAACTAATGTAAAAAATAATACTTAGATGTATTAAAGGAACCCTAAGTGTAGGACTTTGGTACCCTAGAACTAGCACATTTGACTTAGTTAGATACTCTGACTCAGACTATGTTGGGTGTAAACTAGATAGAAAGAGAACAAGTGGAAGCTGTAAATTTCTAAGTTAGTGTCTAATAAGCTGGTCTAGTAGAAAATAACATTATGTTGTTTTATCTACTACTGAAGCAGAGTACATAGCCATGGGAGAATGTGCATCTCAACTATTATGGATGATGCATACTTTAAAAGATTATCAATTAAAATATAAAAATACAAAAATATCAATTGATAACATAAGTTCCATTAATTTAACTAAAAATCCAATCCATCACTCAAGACCTAAATACATAGAGGTTAAGCATCACTTTGTAAGAGATCATGTCGCTAGGGATGATATTGTACCTGCCTATGTTGAGTCTAAGTTGAATTTAGCTGATATTTTCATAAAACCCTTGCCTGAACTCAAGTTCAGTATACTTAGAAGACACTTAGACATGTGCTTAGTAGAATAGATTCAAAATATTTTTCAAATTCTATTTTTTTAAAAAGTTATGGTTATTCAAAAATACTTTTCAAAATTAGCTTGATTTTAAAATTTTAGGATGAATTTTTTTTATTTTCTTTAAAACTTTCAATTTTATTAGTGCTTTTAAAGATTGGACTTAACCTAGGTCTTTCCCCCTAGAAAGCATGTACCCATAGGTTTCAGCCAGAGTATTTCACAAGTATACTAGGAATACCTTGCTTGTGTATGAAAAATACTTAGAATGGTGTGAGATGCATAGGGTACTGCTTAGACTTCAAAATGCTTATATCTATGCATCAACATAAGTCTGGACAATAAATACTAATTTAAATTGATCAAGTTAAGCCATACCTTTTAGTCAAACTAACTGGATCACTTACTTAACTTGACTAACTAAGTGAACGCTACTACCTTATGGTAGACAGTTAGTAGCTAAAGGTTAGACATTTATTCTAAGGAAAATAGATTTTTTTTTAAGTTTGTTTTTCAAAAGATGCCCTTTACTTTGATCTTTCAATGCTTGGACTCTATGATAAATACTATTTACTTTAACTATCCCCTCAGACTAAAAGCGCTTAATTAATTTTTTAAGCACTAATAAAGGGAGAGTTTACAATTAAAATTTTCTTTAGTTAATTAGTTTTTCAAAATTAAAGTCCTAATTCTCTCTGTTTGAAATTCTATTTGATTTATATCAAAGAAGGAGGAAATGTAAGTTTTCAAAGTTATGTCTTTCCTAAGTTCTATTTTCAAAGTCAAGCATTTTTCTTAAGTAGTTTTTCAAAAGTTTAAAGTTATCTTTTTAAGAATGTTTCAAAAAGTAAAGTTATAATTTTTGAAATTGATATTTCAAATATATAACTAATTTGTTAAGCTTAAAAATTAGCCTTTTTTTTTTTTTTTGAAAAAATCTAAGTAATTGACATTTCAAAAGTATAATTAAAAGCTAAGTCATTTCCAAAAGCTTAAAAGTTAGCTAAGTTTTTAAGGCTAAGTTTTGTTTCAAAACTAAGAATTCAGCTAAATTTTTAAGCTAAGAAAGTGTTATATTCCAGGGGAGCTTAAAATCTCAAACTTAGAAAATCTTATCTATTGAAATAACTCTTCTAAAATTCCTACTTATTTACTTGTCCCTAACTTGTTTGAAGTATTGCATACTTGCTTAACTTAACTTTGAATTATGTTACCATAATCAAAATGTGAGAGATTATTGGTGCAGGGAGCACCAAACGATCAAACCTAAGTTTTGATTATGAAAAATTACTTAAAGTTAAGGTTTCTTATTATCTAACAAGTTGAGCTGAGTGTGTAGGAAAGTCTTAAGTGATCTTAGGAAAGGGAAAGTCCTAGTTGAGGCTAGGCAGGTGGACAATCCTAGCTACGATTAGGTGACGATGAAGCCATGGTCCGAGGGACTGGGCAAATCCTTGACAAGTCGAGGACGTTGGGCAAAATCCTAGTGTCGAGGACACTAGGTGAAAATCCCGGAGATCACGGACACCATGTGAAAGACTGGACGGGTCGGGGATTAGACATTTAGCATGAAGTCCTAACATCTCGGATACTGAGCAAAAGTCCAGTCAGTCTGGAGGACTGGTCTGGTAAAAAGTAATTTCTCCTGAGAGGAGTAGGTGATGACGCATTCCCCGTGAGGGAACAGTAGACATCGGTTTGACTTAGGGTTTCTAGGAAATTCGAAAGTCAAAACCAGATAGTATGGAGACTGTCAAATAATTTATTATTCATATTTTATTGTGCTAACTTTGTCTTGTAGGGTTTACTTTGTATTTTCACTAATATGTCTTGCAGGAAGTGATATGCACAAAGAAAAGCTTGGATGAACAGTGTTTGAGGTCTGAGGTGCCTCCAAGGCTGTTGGAGGTGCCTCGACTGCTTTGGCCAAAGCTTCGCGAGGAGAGGAGCCAAGGTGGCACCTTGGAGCAGGGATGGAAGGCACCTTCCATGCGCTTGAAGGCGCCTTTGAAGGGATAACTTTTGTAGATTGCAGAAGTTATCGTCTCCGACGCTGCGGGGATAAGCTGCACCACTGGAGGCGCCTTCAAGGGGGTTGAAGGCACCTTCAACAACCCATAAAAGGCTAGTTCGAGCAGAGGGCTGAATGCAACTTATTCTCGCAATCCTTCACTTGTGCATTGCTTCAAGGACGATCCTACGACTCTGCGACGCAACTCTGTCGACCGAAAGTGTGACTTTCCAGATCCTTTGTTGTTGGTATATTTTACTTAATGTAAAGTTGTAATTCAATATACTTGTAATATTCAAACTGATAGTGGATTTCTCAACGAAAGCGATTGACGATCGCGGGCCTTGGAGTAGGAGTCATCAAAGGTTCCGAATCAAGTAAATCAAAAGTGTCAACATTTGTTTGCTTTTTCTTTTCTTTCATTTTCGCTGCGCTATTCTTTGTTTTCCAAAAAGTGTGAAAAGCCGCGAGCGCTATTCATCCCCTCTAGCACATCTTGATCCTATAGATGCTTCCAGTAGTAGATTCAAAAAAATACAAGACATCATGATTTCTTTTGGACGAATCAAAATAATAAAGCCAAATGGTGTAATCCCAATAGATGTTTACTTGCCTGTGAGAGAGAGAGATCGAAGAAGAGCCGAGGAAATGGAAAGAGAATTCTTGATTAGCAGATGGAGCTCGGATTCAAAGGTGGAGGAGGTCGATTTAGGAGCAAGGAAGAGGCAGAATCGTGGAAGAAGGGAAAAGAAAGGCGACGACAGTCGAAAAGAGAGAGATATGTTGGATTAAAAATCCATAGAAATCTTAATAATAAATAGATGACTTTTTCTTTTATTTTTAAAAATTTATCCAGGATTTAAAGTTTGTACCTAAAGAATTTTAAAAGAATTCATGAAAATCATACAAATTTGAATATCAAAAGATTTTTTATAGAGTTTTATAAAGTCTATTATATAAATTTTAAAACTTTATAAAAATTTAATTTAGATATCATTAAATTTATATAGAGTTTATAAAAATTTAGATTGAATATATTAACATTTTTAAAATTTATAAAAATAATTAAAATTTTAAGATGGAATACACCTCCTAAATTTATTCGGCAGCTTTATGACGTCCACGCGGACTCACAACAACATGCTGGCGACGTCAATGGTCAATCCACGTGGAGTGGGACCGCGTCGACCGGAGAGAATGTGTCCTCCCAAGCTCCCACTCTCTGCGTTGGAGCGCGTTTTTTATTTAGGGCTCATTCAAGATATTCTCTTATCAACAATTATAATATCAAGTTTTTTTTTAAAAAAAATTCGAGCCAAAATATATTATTAAATCTTTAAAATCAGCATAATAATATTCTAATTTACAGAACGTATTCCTTCAAAATAAGCAGTATAATATTCTAATTTCTTCAACTAAAATAGTGGTGTTAAACTTTATAGATAATGTTAGACATGTTATGAGCGGATCTAGAAATAATGTAATAAGTGATATAATAATTAAAGTTAAAGGGAGGTAGTGATCAAAATTAGAATGAGGTGACAGTTAGAATTAGAGTATATATAGTTGAACGAGTCATCTTCACCAGGGCTCAGCTTGTCACTCAACACCGGGGCCTTTAATACGAAGTCAGTCGTCTCAAGAGCTGGTTGGGCTTAAGGAACTTTTGTAAGTATCCAGTAGTGATTTTGATATGATTAATCAAATCAAGTTAGGTCCTGTATATTTGATCCTTGTGTTTAAGTATACAGGAGCTTAGGAACATAAGAAGTCAAACGGAAGTCACAAACTAGCGAGAAGAATGACACGGGAAGGGAGTCGACAAACTCGATGCGTTTGAGGGATGAAGTATTGCAGAAGAGTATGTTTGCGGACGCAAAGGAAGCATGCGACATTTTTGAAGGACGAGAAGCCGGAGCAGAATACTACTCAAGGAGAGAAGACTGGAGTTGGGTTTGAGTAAGCTTAACTCTGGAAGGCCAGAGGATCACCCAAGGAGAAGGAGTCATCGACCAAAGAAGGCGTCAAACAGTCAGCCTGAGGCTGACTGATCCAAGTGCCTGGGCCGTTTGGGAGCCTAGACAAGATGGTCCGGGCACCTGGACCACCAAGGCGCCTCACATGCGCCTCGTCGTAGTGCTGTTGCTGTGGATCACCTTCGGGTCCATGTTAGCAATGGTCCGACCTCTCGGACAGGGTTCAGGCGCCTGAGTTATTATGTCAGTAAATAGCTAATTTCGACCAGTGAGCTATAAATATAGCCATGGTATTCTACATTAGACATAACATTTTCTATATGCGAGTTTTTCATTCTGTTCTTCGAAGTTTTGTGCCTTCAGCGTTCTGTACGAGGCTTATCTATCTTCGACTTGTATCAAAGAAGGAGTCAACTAGTTGAGCTTCAATTTCCTTGGATTAGCAACCTTCCAAGCTGTAACACCCACGAAATTATAAGATAAGTATATGGGTGTTATTTTCTTTAGAGCATAAAAATAAGAGGAATCAAAAAGGAATAATAGAAATAAAAAGAGAGAGAGGTGAAGGTTTGAACCTTGAACCTCTCACAAATAATAGAGATAAATTGATGTATGATAACCACTAGGATAATGAATAACATATGGATAGAAAGGAAGGAAAATTGTAGTTAAAGGTGAGAAGAAAAAAAACTAAGCAAAAGAACAAGAGAAAACCAAGTTGCTTACCTCCTCTTCCTCTTGGTTAAGAGAGGGAGCAAGAAGAAGGCAAATTGCCTTCCAAGAAGAAGGCAAATTGCCTTCCTCCCCTTTTCTTCTTCTCATTTTCGTGGGAATCAAAGAGGGAAGGGATAGAAGAGTTAAGGGAGGGATTAATGAAGACATAATTCACTCTCATGATGAATAAATAGGATTTAGAGGAGAAAAGAGAAAGAAAATTTCCAATTTTTCTTCTTCCTCCTTCTTCCTCCTCTTTCTTTCTCCACCGAAACTTGGAGCTTTTCCTTCTCATTCTCAAGGGTCAAGTTAGGGTTTCCTCTCTAAGAAAACCTTATTTCCAGGAAGGAATCTCAAGGTTTACCTCTTACAAGAAGAAGAAAACAAAAAGGGAAAACTAGGAAGAGAAGTTCTTCTTCCTCCTCACAAGGGTATTATTTTTCTTAAGGAACAACAAACGAAAAACTATGTAAGTTTCCCCTCACCTGTGGTACAATAGCTTATGTATTTTCTATGAGATTAGGTTGCCTAAAAACCTAGGATACCTTCATGGAATTTTCGGCCAAGACAAAAAAAAAAAAGAAGAAGGACCTAGGAAATGTAAAGACCCAAATTTGACATGCTCAATATGTTTCTTGTAACATGTATCTTATGGTAGGGGATTTATCTAATGTTTATATGTTAGAATGTTTGGCTAGAACTTAGAGCCATGTCCCTAGACTCTCGGCCAAGCATGAATAAAGGAAATAAGTAAGTTAAGACTCAAACCAAGTATGCTCCTTTTTGTTTTATGATATGTACCTTATGATGAGAGAGTTGTTAACATGATATGCTCATGCCTATATATTGATTGAACTTTATTCCATGCTCATAAACAGTCGGCCATGGTAGGTTAAAGGGCCTAGGAAATTTTAAAACCTAAACTAAGCATGCCATGATCTTTCTTAAGATAAGATATGAAGTTGATATGATATGCTCATGTTTATATGTTGGGTTGAACTTTATTCCATGCTCATAAGCATTCGGCCATGATAGGATTAGGGGCCTAGAAAATTGTTAAACCTAAACTAATCATGCCACGATCCTCCTTAAGACAAGATATGAAATTAATATGACATGCTCATGTTTGTAGTGTGGTTAGAACTTGTTTTCATGCTCCATGAACTTTCGGCCACAACAATTCTATAAGCCTAGGAAACCTAGAACTAGAACTAAACATGCTCATGATGTTCTTGGTAATAAATACTATGAAAATGGTTTAGGGTTTCCACGCTTTTATGCCACATGAAACCTAGTTTCATGGTTTACAAGTTTCGGCCATGGTAAGTTAATAAGCTTAGGACACCTAGAACCTAAACTAAACATGCTTATGTTGTTCCTCATGATGTATGATATGATTTTTTTTGGTTTAGAGTTCACATGCTTGTATATTGATTTTCTAGCAAATATGATGCTTGATGATATTCGGCCATAACAAGTTTATAGACTTAGAAAACCTAGAACCTAAACTAAACATGCTTATGTTGTTTCTCATAATGTATGATATGATTTTTGGTTTAGAGTTCACATGCTTATATATTGATTTTCTAGCAAATATGATGCTTGATGATATTCGGCCATAACAAGTTTATAGACTTAAGAAAACCTAGAACCTAAACTAAACATGCTTATGTTGTTTCTCATGTTGTATGATATGATGTTGGTTTAGAGCTCATATGCTTGTATATTGATTTTCTAGCAAATGGGATGCTTGATGATATTCGGCCATGATGAGTTTACAAGCTTAGAAAACCTAGAACCTAAACTAAACATGCTCATGATGCTCTTTATGATACTTGATATGATAATGGTTTAGGGTTCACATGCTTGTATGTTGATTGTTAACCTAATTTACAACCATGTGTTTCGGCCACTATATGATACTAGGGCGGAGACCTAATTATGATTTCCATGTGCCTTACATGCAATGTTTCATGATGTGATAAGAGCTTGCTATGCTTCTATGTTTATTTATGTATGCTTATGATCTATGCATGTTGATAACCCTTATGATGTGCTGTGTGCCCAAATTCTGCATGCTATTTATGATGAGTTGTGTGCCCAAATTATGCATGCTTTTATGATGAGCTGTGTGCCCAAACTATGCATGTAATTATGATGTGCTGTGTGCCCAAATTATGTATGCTATTATGATGAGTTGTGTGCCCAAATTTTGTATGATATGATACGTTAAGAAATATGATATGCATGAAATAATAAGAACCATGATATGTATGACATGCTACTTTACTTTATATGGCTTGTACCAAGGGTGGGCTCCATAAGCGTCCCGGGGTCGATGGACTAAGAAACGGGCCTCGTTAGGGATGGGCTCATAAGTGCCCCTAGGTCGATGGACTAAGAAACGGGCCTACTATGTATGCCTTGTAGGGTTCAAGACTTGCTACCTTGGACCTACATAGGACACGCGCATTTATGTATGTGGTACAAGCCGGGGCCCTAATCATGTTGAGATTATGTTTAAGTATGTATGTAATAAGTTTTCAAAAGACATGTTGCATATATTTTTCATGATACATGTTTTTGAAAGTCATCTCGCATAATACTTATGACTATGTTATGATATGCCAGGATGCACTTTATGATTATGCCATGATATGCCATGATACTTATGATTATGTTATGTTATGCTAGGATGCACTTTATGATTATGCCATGATATGCCATGATACTTATGATTATGTTATGTTATGCTAGGATGCACTTTATGAATATGCCATGATACTTATGATTATGTTATGTTATGCTAGGATGCACTTTATGATTATGTCATGATATGCTATGATACTTATGATTATGTTATGTTATGCTAGGATGCATTTTATGATTTTGTCATGATATGTCATGATACCTTACGATTATGTTACGATATGATGCTTCTATACATGATATGATGAGTTGTCTTTATGCTTTATGCCTTATGAATATGCTATGCTTTATGGTTTTTGTGAGTAGGAAGGATCTTACTGAGCCTTGTGTGCTCATAGCTTACTTTCCTTGTATCACAGATAAAGGCAAGGAATGGATTTTCTAAGGGAGCAGCAGGAGGGGCAAGAAGGATGTGTGTAGTAGTGGCTCGGCTAAAAGAGAAAGACCTGCTTTTATTTAATAAGAATTATGCTTATGTCGTTATTGCATGACTCCATGACATTTCATCATGCTTATTAGTATTATGGCTTAAATTCATGTTAAGCATGCTATGTGACTTTATATGATAGGTAGTTAGTGATGATGATTTGAAAAGTAAAAGAAAAGTTTTAAAAAGAAAAAAAATATACTATAAACAAGACTTCCGCTGTTTTAAGTAGAAAAGATTATTAACAAGCAAGTAAGTAAGTTAAGATAAGAAGAAAAAGATAAGTAACCCCCGTCAGCTTGAGCAGGAAGGGGCGGGGCGTTACAGTTTGGTATCAGAGCTAGGTTTAGCCTTTTCACTACACACATGTCAAGCCTCATCCTGCCGCTCCAAGTAAGAATCTATATGCTTAATTTAATTCTTTTATGATGCTTTAATATTATGCATGTTTACTTATTCTTTTGATGATGATAAGTCACAGTTCTAGTTTAGGTATGCATGATGGTAGGATAAGAATGATAATGATCTTATGTTAGCCTAGATAGAAATAACGATAATTTATTGTCATTTAATGAAGATAAGCATGACTAGGAGACGTACTACCCGAGGAGACGAGACAACGACTCCACCAGATCTGACCCAGGTAGTTACCGACCTCCAGCGTCAGATCACGGAGCAACAACAGCTGATCACGACTTTGATGGGTCAGCAAGAAAATCCTGCCACCCCGCCAGTAAATCAAAATGCAGTGCCCGTCATACCAGTAGTTGCACCAGTACTACCGGTAGCCCCTGCCCCAGTGGTCCGACAGGAGACCTACTTGATACAGTGGCTAAGACTGAAGCCGGAGAACTTCTCGGGTACTTGCGAGCCATGGGACGCCCAGGCCTGGTTCAAGACAGTGGAAAGCATAGTGGAATTATTGGACTGGCCCGTATCGGAAAAGATCAAATGCGTATCATTCTGCTTTTCCGGAGACGCAAGAATGTGGTGGGAAAGAGTGAAGGCAAAGAGACAGATTAACCTGATGGACTGGACGAACTTTGAGACAGAGTTCTTCGAAGAGTTCTTCCATTTGCAAGTGACGAACCGGCATTACGACGAGTTCACCGAGTTCCGGCAAGGTGACTTATCATTGAACGAAGCGGTAAAATGCTTCAACCGTCTGACACGCCTTTGTCCAGAGTTGGTCCGCACGGAAAGAGAAAGGGTTAGACTGATGCTGAAGATGCTTCGACCCGAGATAACACTGAACGTGGCCAGCGGAATTAATAGACCGCAGACTACAGAAGAACTAGTCAGCAGTGCCCTAATCACAGAACATTATCAGAAAGCGATGAAGGAGAATAAGAATCAGGCACGAACAGAAGGACTGAAACCTTCAGGTACCAGAACAGGCTGGAAAGGAACCTCTACCGGAAAAAGGAAACAATGAGACAATGCTAAAAGTGGTCCAGTGAATAAGCAACCGAAATACCCTCAGTGTACTATTTGTGGGAAGCTGCATTCCGGAGTATGCCACAAGGGTACAAGAAAGTGCTACAATTGCGGAGGAGAAGGACATCTGGCCAGAGACTGCACTAACCGATTTCAGGCACCACCCCAGCAGAATAACCAGAACAAGAGTGCCCCCTCACAACTACATCAGATGCAAGCTGCTATTGAAGGAACACCGATTAGCCAAGGGAGATTGGAAGCCACGCCAACTACAACGAACGCCAGGGTTTTCTCGCTTACCAAAGAAGATGTGGCGAGTGCCTCTACTGTCGTCATAGGTCAGTTACCTACTTTTAGTCAATATGCTAAAACTATATCTGATGCTGAAGGCGAACTAGTGTTCGAAATTATCGGGAAACCGAGAGACATTACGAGTCATTGGATTGAAAATATGTCCGAACAGCTCTCTACCATGACCATAGCACCCACATTATTCGACAACCTATTGGAAAAACAAACCAGTGACCAAAGCCTCCAAAGGATTAAACAAGAAACCCTAGAAGGAAAGAATGACGGATTCTAGATCACGGGCAGTGGAATGTTATACCTCAGGGATTGATTATGTATTCCCGGGGATCCAGAGTTGCGAAGAAGGATACTAGAGGAAGCTCATTCAACGCCCTATGCAATGCATCCAGGATCCACCAAAATGTACCAGGATTTGAAGAAGAAATTCTAGTGGTCCAGTATGAAAAGAGATGTGGCTCAGTATGTCAGTACCTGCCTGACTTGTCAGAGGGTTAAAGCAGAACACCAGAGGCCTGGAGGATTACTGCAGCCTGTCCAAATTCCAGAATGGAAATGGGAAGATATCTCTATGGACTTTATATCAGGATTACCCAAGACAACAAACGGCTATAACGCCATATGGGTAATCGTGGATAGATTAACCAAATCCGCCCATTTTCTAGCAATCAAGATGACTTATTCAATTGAGCAACTGGCTCAATTATATGTCAAGAAAATTATTAGACTACATGGGATTCCTAAGACCATCATTTCAGACAGAGATGGTCGTTTTGTTTCATATTTTTGGGAATGTGTCCAGAAGGCTCTTGGTACGAAGCTATTATTCAGTACTGCCTTCCACCCTCAGACCGACGGACAAACAGAAAGGGTTAACCAAGTATTAGAAGACATGTTGCGGGCATGCGCATTAGACTTCAAAGGGAGCTGGTGCCGATATTTATGCCTAGCGGAATTCGCCTACAACAATAGTTACCAGGCTACTATTGGGATGACGCCCTACGAGGCTCTGTACGGGAGGAAATGTAGATCCCCTATATGTTGGTACGAAGGCGGTGAAAAGAAAGAGATGATATTTCAAACCGAGTTCATCGATAACACCACCCGTGCTATACAGAACATCCGCCAACGAATAGAAACTGCTCAGAGTCGACAGAAGAATTATACGGATAAGCGACGAAGGCCATTGGAATTCAGTGTCGGAGACTCAGTATTTCTCAAAGTAGCTCCTATGAAAGGGGTAATGAGGTTCGGTAAGAAGGGAAAGCTAAGCCCATGTTATGTGGGACCATACCGAGTTCTGAAAAGAATCGGCAAAGTAGCTTATGAAATAGAGCTGCCTCAAGAGATGTCAGCGATTCACAACGTGTTCCACTGTTCCACGTTTAGATGCTAAAGAAATGCATTCCGAGCACGGACCAAGTGATCGAACCACGGGCAGTACAAGTGCAAGAGGACCTAACCTACGAGAGCCGACCAATTCAGATATTGGATCGAGACGTCAAAAGACTAAGGAACAAAGAAGTACCCTTAGTAAAGGTCCTGTGGCAAAATCAACGGTACGAAGAAGCCACGTGGGAACGGGAAGATGATATGAAACGGAAGTATCCGTCGCTATTCTAAGTTCGAGGACAAACTTTCTATGAGGTATGGGGTACTGTAACACCCACGAAATTATAAGATAAGTATATGGATGTTATTTTCTTTAGAGAATAAAAATAAGAGGAATCAAAAAGGAATAATAGAAATAAAAAGAGAGAGAGATGAAGGTTTGAACCTTGAACCTCCCACAAATAATAGAGATAAATTGATGTATGATAACCACTAGGATAATGAATAATATATGGATAGAAAGGAAGGAAAATTGTAGTTAAAGGTGAGAAGAAAAAAAACTAAGCAAAAGAGCAAGAGAAACCAAGTTGCTTACCTCCTCTTCCTCTTGGTTAAGAGAGGGAGCAAGAAGAAGGCAAATTGCCTTCCTCCCCTTTTCTTCTTCTCATTTTCGTGGGAATCAAAGAGGGAAGGGATAGAAGAGTTAAGGGAGGGATTAATGAAGACATAATTCACTCTCATGATAAATAAATAGGATTTAGAGGAGAAAAGAGAAAGAAAATTTCCAATTCTTCTTCTTCCTCCTTCTTCCTCCTCTTTCCTTCTCCACCGAAACTTGGAGCTTTTCCTTCTCATTCTCAAGGGTCAAGTTAGGGTTTCCTCTCTAAGAAAACCTTATTTCCAGGAAGGAATCTCAAGGTTTACCTCTTACAAGAAGAAGAAAACAAAAAGGGAAAACTAGGAAGAGAAGTTCTTCTTCCTCCTCACAAGGGTATTATTTTTCTTAAGGAACAACAAGCGAAAAACTATGTAAGTTTCCCCTCACCTGTGGTACAATAGCTTATGTATTTTCTATGAGATTAGGTTGCATAAAAACCTAGGATACCTTCATGGAATTTTCGGCCAAGACAAAAAAAAAAAAAAAGAAGGACCTAGGAAATGTAAAGACCCAAATTTGACATGCTCAATATGTTTCTTGTAACATGTATCTTAGGGTAGGGGATTTATCTAATGTTTATATGTTAGAATGTTTGGTTAGAACTTAGAGCCATGTCCCTAGACTCTCGGCCAAGCATGAATAAAGGAAATAGGTAAGTTAAGACTCAAACCAAGTATGCTCCTTTTTGTTTTATAATATGTACCTTATGATGAGAGAGTTGTTAACATGATATGCTCATGCCTATATGTTGATTGTGTTGGATCGTGAAATGTCGAAAGAGGGGGGGTGAATATCGATTCGAAAAACCAGCGTTAATAAGAGTTAAGTGCAGCGGAATAATAAAGACTGAGACAAACTGAACACAGTGTTTTTTACTTCGTTCGGAGCCTGTGACGACTCCTACTCGAAGGCCCGTACTCCATGAGTACTTTCGTTGGGCAGTTCACTAGCAATTCGAAATAATGATTACAAAAGCAGTACAATGAATGCTAATGAAAATTAAAACAAATACCGACAAGAAAGAAAAAGGAAGGAGTGTAGTGTCGGAGCTTTGTTAGTGTCGCAGAAGCGCAGAGCAGTAGAAGACTTTTCTTTTTCCATTGTTGTTCTGAAGCTTCCCTCTGACCCTTCTTTTATATGATGCTCGGGGCGCCCTGGATTCATTCCGGGCGCCCTGGTGAGACGTGGCAAGTCCAACCAGCGAGCTCCAAGTGGCGACGTGCGATCAGGATGATTTTTGCCTCCAGGGCGCCCGGATCCCTTCCGGGCGCCTGGACCTCCGCGCGCCCGGATCCCCTCCGGGCGCCCGGATCCCCTCCGGGCGCCCGGACCACCTTTTTCCAGCGAACAACTTTCCTGCAAAACAAGGTTAGTCTGAGACAAGTAATTGCTGCAAAATAAAGTGTTAGTTCAGTCTTATGAATTTAGTATAAGAAGTATGACTTAGATTCCGTCTTTCCGAGACCGGAATCTAGTCACGATCTCGACTTAGATATCCGAAATGGATCTAAGCCGGATCGACGCCTAATGTTCCCTTCCCGGGAATGCGTCCTCGCAGTCACTCCCCTCTAGTGACTTACCTCACTTACCTGCCAGACGTCCGGTCAGCCCTTCGACCCGTCTGGACTTCTCGCCAGCTATCTGGTCAGCTCGTCGACCTAGCTGGACTTCTCGCCAAGCGTCCGGTCAGCCCGTCAACCCGCTTGGACTTCTCGCCAGCTATTCGGTCAACCCGTCGACCTAGCTGGGCTTCGTGCCAGACATCCGGTCAGCCCGTCGACCTGTCTGGACTTCTCCTGCATACTCGATCAGAGTGTTAGACAACAACAGACTAACTTAACCTGATTTGTCATTCATCAAAATCTGCGTTAAATCGTTAGTGCTAACCGCACCAACAATCTCCCCCTTTTTGATAGGATGACAACCTGGTTAAGTTAGTGAAAACATATGCACGAAAAGACAAGTATTTAAAGGGTTTTTAAGTTAGTTTGTATTTTTAACTCTGTTTTAGCTAACTTAACCACCCAACCCTCCCCCTTTGGCATTCATCAAAAAAATAAGCATTGATTATACTAGCATTGATTTTTGAAATGTCAAGATAAGCAGATAATGAGAAGTAATGTCAAGATAATCTGGGGGAGTTTAAACTTTTGAAAAACTTGTTTAAAGCATTAGCTTTTAGATTTTAGAAAATAGCTAAGTCTAAATGGACAAAATCTCAAACACAAGTGTATAAGTTTTAAATTTCAAGATTAAAAAAACTAGTTTCAATTTTGAAATGCTTTTCAAATAAGTTTTTGAAACTCAATTTTGAAACTTAATTTGAAATGCTAAGAAATTTATTTTTCAACACTAAGTAAAAGAATAAAAAAATGATTTTGAGAAACTTAGGTTTTGAAAAACTTTGATATCCACAATTTTCAAAGCAATTTTGAAACTAACTTTCAAATTGTCACAATTAAGTAAAATCAAATTTTGAGAACTAGATTTTTGAATTTAATTTTCAAAACTAAGTTAAATCTAATATTCAAAATCAATTTAAAAAAATGAAACCTCAAAACAACTTGATTTAGTTTGCAAACATAGTTTTAAAATATTCAAAGTAGACAAAGGAGTTTTAAAAATTCTTTTTCGGAATCTACTTTTCAAAAAATTTGCATATTTTTAATCAAGTTGAAAAAATAAATTTAAAGTTTAATTTGAAAAACTGAAGTCGTTTTATTTCTCCCCCTGAACTTGACATTAAATCAAATGTCTAACCAGTTTGTTACTGACTGACTTATCAAAAGATAGCAGCTTTCACTTGGTTAGTCAAGTTAAGGTCAACCTTAACTTGATTAATATATATTTTGTATTTAACGCCCAGACTTATGTCGATGCACTGAAATAAGCATCTTAAGTCTTAGGCAAGTGGCCTATGCATCTCACCCCTTTCTATGTTCGTCAAACACAAGCAAGGTAAGCCTAGGATTTTGGTGAGATGCTCAAAACTAGTCCTGTGGGTACATGTTCTCTAAGGATTTTGAACTAGTCTAAGGCTAAAACTTTATTTAAAAATCTAAAAATAGGAAAGTTTTGAAAAACAAATATGTTTTATCCTATAATTTGAAAACAATCATTTTTGAAAATGTTTTTGAAATTTGAAACTCCTAGTCTATTAGACACATCCCTAGTTTTCTACGTAAATGGCTAAATTCATTTTCAGGGAGTGGTTTAGTGAATATGTCAGCTAAGTTTGACTTGGACTCAATGTATTTGAGCTCAATGTCACCCTTAGTAACATGATCCCTGATAAAGTGGTGTCTGATTTCAATGTGTTTGGTTCTTGAATGATGCACTGGATTTTTTGTTAAATTTATTGAGCTAATATTGTCAATTAAAACTTTTACATTTGTGATTTTTAAGTTGAAATCTTTTAAGGTGTGCATCATCCATAATAATTGGGCTACACATTCTCCTATGACTATGTATTCTGACTCAGTTGTAGATAGTGCAACACAATGTTACTTTCTACTGAACCAGCTAACAAGTGATGGGCCTAGTAGTTGACATCCACCACTTGTGCTTTTGCGGTCTAATTTGCATCTAGCATAATCTGAATCAGAATATCCTATTAATTCAAAGTCACTGGTTCTAGGATACCAAATCCCTACGTTTGTTGTTCCCTTAAGATATCTAAAAATCCTTTTGACTTGAGTCAAATGGGATTCTTTAGCACAGGTTTGGTATCTTGCACACATACTAACTGCAAATAAGATATCAGGTCGACTTGCAGTTAAGTAGAGTAGACTGCCTATTGCACTTCTATAATACTTTAGATCTACTGGTTTTCCATTTGGGTCATTGTCTAAGATTGTGTTTACTGCCATGGGTGTTTTTATTTCTTTTGTATTTTCCATTCCGAACTTTTTAAGTAATTCTTTAGTGTATTTTTATTGATAAATGTAATTTCCTTCATTTGTTTGTTTAATTTGTAATCCTAGAAAATATGACAATTTTCCTACTAAACTCATTTCAAATTCTTGTTCCATCAGGTTGATAAATTCTTCTAAAAAGTCTGAGTTAGTTGAACCAAATATTATATCATCTACATATATTTGTGCTATAAATATGTCACTTTTTAGTAATTTAACAAACAAGGTTGGGTCAATTTGACCTTGGTTGAATTCTTTGGATGTTAAGTAAGATGTCAGCCTTTCATACCATGCCCTAGGTGCTTGTTTAAGTCCATATAATACTTTCTTTAATTTTAAAACATAATCAGGATGTTCTAGATTTTCAAATCCAGGAGGCTGACCTACATAAACTTCTTCTTTTATTAGTCCATTGAGAAAGGCTGATTTAACATCCATTTGATATAGTTTGAATCCCTTATGGGCTGCATAACTAAGTAACATTCTAATGGATTCTAATCTGGCTACTGGGGCATAGGTTTCATCGTAGTCAAGTCCTTCAACTTGACTGAACCCTTTGGCAACTAGCCTAGCTTTATTCCTAGTGATTTCCCCAGATTCACTTAATTTGTTTCTAAATACCCATTTTGTTTCTATTATTTTCTTGTCTTTAGGTGGTGGTACTAGATCCCAAACTTCATTACGCTTAAATTGAGCTAGTTCCTCTTGCATAGCGATGATCCAATCTGGATCAAGCAGGGATTCAGCTACAGTTTTGGGTTCAATTTTTGAAATCAGGGAAATTTGACTTAGGTTCCTAAATGATGATCTGGTCTGAACCCTTAGGTCTGGGTCACCAATTATTTGATCAGTTGGATGGTTAGGGTTGATTCTTATAGTTCTAGGAGGTTGATTTGTTTGAGTGTGTTCGTCTTCTTCATGATCTAGGGATTGATTGGTTTCTTCAGTATTATTATTTTCAACAGGTTGAAGTTGAGTTTGTTCTTGGGTTTCTTCAAATTTTACATTTGTGGTTTCCTCAATTTTTAGCGTAATTTTATTATATATTCTGTAACTCCTACTGTTTAGAGAATATCCTACAAAAATTCTATTTTCTACTTTAGAGGTAAATTTTCCTAAGTGTTCTCTAGTATTTAAGATGTAGGCTGGACATCCAAATACTTTGAAATATTTTATGTTGGGTTGTTTGTTATAGAATATTTCAAAGAAGGTTTTATTATGTCTTTTATTTAATGTTGTTCTATTTTGCACATAGCAGGCTGTACTTACAGCTTCTGCCCAAAAATATTTAGGTAGGTTATATTCATTTAACATAGTTCTAGAGGCTTCTAGTAAAGTTCTATTTTTTCTTTCTACAATTCCATTTTGTTGGGGGGTTTTAGGACACGAAAATTCGTGATGGTAGCCATTCTCAAGACAGAACTTGTTGAAATTATGATTTTTAAATTCTCCCCCGTTGTCACTTCTAATTCTTTTAATTTTAATATCTTTTTTGTTTTCAATTTGTTTGCAAAAGTTTGAAAAGATTTCAAAAGTTTCGTCTTTATGTTTTAAGAATTTAACCCAAGTAAACCTAGAGTAGTAATCTATTATTACTAAGCAGTATAAGTTTCCATTTATGGATTTAACCCCATGGGAGTCAAAGAGGTCTAAATGTAGAAGTTCTAATATCGAGTGGGTTTGTGGTTGATTGGTTGGTTTGTGAGTGGATTTTGTTTGTTTACCTTGTTGACAAGCATTACATATGGTTGAATCTAGGTTAGGTAATTTCGGTAAGCCTCTCACTTGTCCATTTAACTTGCTTATATTTCTAAAATTGGTGTGAGACATTCTCCTATGCCATAACCAAGTCTCTTCTTTTTGTGTTAAATAACACTTAATTGAAGAGGTGGTTAAGTTGATAGCATAGATGTTGTCTTTTCTAAACCCTTTTAGGTTTATAGTAGGATTATCTAGATGTTTGATTAAACACTCTGTGGATAGAAATTTAACCTTATACCTAGTATCACATAATTGACTTATACTCAGGAGATTGTATTTAAAATTCTCGACAAGTAGAACATTTGTAATTATGAAGTCTATTTTTAATTCAATATTACCTATTCCGATTACCTTGAGTTTGCCGTTGTTTCCAAATGCAATTGTTCCTAAGCTTTTGTAAGTGAGTTGAGTGAACTTGGTGTGATCTCCAGTCATGTGTTTGGAGCAACCACTATCCAAAATCCACTTGGTTTCCTACAATGAGTAAGAATTAAAGTTAATAATTTAAAATAGTTTTTAAAGTTAATTAAAATAATTTTTAAATTTAATTTAATTTTTAAAATATTTTTTTAAAGTTAATTTAAAATAATTTTTAAAGTTAATTTAATTTTTAAAATAATTTTTAAAGTTAATTTGGTTTTAGAATTAAAAGTAAATTAATCGTAATTCATTTTAGTTATTTAATTCGAAATTTGATTAGTTCAAAATTTAACTTAACTAATTCAGTTCGAAATTTAATTTGATTAATTTAATTAAATTAATTTAATTCAAAATTTAATTTAAGTTTGAAATTCGAATTTTAATTTTGATCCTTAGTCATCTCACCCGATTTAAGTTTTCAATCAGGGAATCCTATAATTCTGTGAGATGAGTTGGATTTTAATTATGGAGTTTTGGCTTAACTTGTGTTAGATTCAGTTTTAGCTTTGGTCTCTACAAACAGGCATTCTTCGGATAAACTTCTAAGCTTGGTGAGTCACATGGACGTCATTAGAAGTAACCAACCTTTCGAGGTTTTCCGAATAGTCCTATCCACGGAGCTTAGTACTAAACCTTGGTCTAACTGGTTAGGATTCATTTAAGGGTAGCTTCGGTCAGTTCCACTTGGCCAAATGCACCAGATCGAAACCATATCTTTCTAGACATGCGATGCCCAAGCTTCCCTAACGTACTATCATCCAAAAACTTTACCAGTACCATGATTCAAGTTAAACTTGGTCTCTTTTTAACTAATCCTGATTACCCTGCCGGGTTAGTTTGTTTAGGTTACCCTGTCGGGTAAGTTAGTTTTGGAGGTGCCAGCTATTCTGGAGCCTCCCCCTGAATTATTGGCCATTAATTTAAATTTTGGTTTTAGGTTTGTGTTGATTCCTTTTATAGTTATAATTAACTTGGTGATAATTTATATTTTGTTGAGTTTTAATATTTTTAAATTTTGTTTTCTTTGATTTGTGTTTTGGGTTTTGATTTAGTTTATTCGAGTTAATATAGTATATTTTTTCTTTAGGTATGTAATATTGATTAATTCCTACTTGCGTGGTCAAACATGCTTTAGGAACCCAAGCTTGATTAGTTGATTTGTATTGGGTTATTAATGATTTAAAAGTTTTATTTGAATTCGACTTGTACCCAAGTCCGGTTTTATTATAACATGCCTTTTGATTGTTCAGGATTAAGTCTAGTTTTTTTGATCTTGTAGTGAATTTCTCTAGTATTTCTTTTAAGTTATTAATTTCTGATTTTAATGTTGAGTTCTCTTCAAGTATTATATCTTGAGTTGGATTAAAATTTTTTATTTGTTCCTTGAGGTCTTGATTTTCCTCAAGGAGTGATTTGTTTTCATTTTCTATTTTAATTAACTTACTATTTAAGCAAGAAATAATTTTAAAGAATTTTTTGTTTAAATTAAAATATACCTCATCCGGGCCTTCGGAAACGAGTACGGACTCGTGGCTTGATTCGGGTTCAGACCCGTCTTCATCTTCCGACTCATCTTCTGTTTCAGCTTCGCGGGCCATCAGCGCGAGGTGGCTCTGGTGTTTCTGCTCTTCTCCCTCCGATTAGTCCGAGGAGTCGTCCCACGTTGCTTTGAGGGTCTTCTTTTTGGTTGGCTTCGGTTTGTCGAACTTCAGTCTTGGGCATTCGTTCTTGTAGTGCCCCTTTTTGTTGCATCCGAAGCACGTCACGTTCTTTTGTTCCGAGGGAGAACTGATCTTTTGAAGGTCCTTCTTGCTGAAGCTTCTTTTTCTCCTGGTGAACATTTTTCTTACCAGGTTCACCAGGTGTTCTTCGTCTTCGGAATCTTGATCAGAATCTTCTTCAGATTCAGGCTTGCTCTTCTTTTCTTTGGATGAGCCTGCAAGTAAAGCAATACCTTTCTCGGCTCCAGCATTAGTTTGTTCATGTAATTCTAACTCACAGAAAAGCTCGTCTAATTTTAACTTAGATAAATTTTTCAGAATTTTGTAGGCATCTACGATTGATGCCCACAAGCTATTACGAGGAAAGGCATTTAGTGCGTACCTTATTAAGTCTATGTTTTCCATCTGGTGGCCTATCGCGTGGAGTCCGTTAAGGACATCCTTGATTCTTGCATGCAGTTGACTTGCCGTTTCCCCTTCCTGCATTTTTATATTAAACATTTTATTTAAAAGTAGGTCTCTTTTTGTTACCTTCGCGTCGCTTGTCCCTTCGTGCAACTCGATCAATTTGTCCCACAATTCTTTAGCATTCTGATGTGGTCCGACCCGGTTCAGCTCTTCTCGTGTTAGGCCACAGTGTAGCGTATTGATCGCCTTGTTTTCTGTCGACACCTTTTTCCTCATGTCCGGAGTCCACTGTTCCGTGTCTAGTGGATTTCCGGAGTTGTCGGTTGGAGCTCGGTAGGCCTTTATAACGCTGAACCACTGATCGTAGTCTGTCTTTAGGTATACTTCCATTCTTTTCTTCCAGTACGAGAAGTCATCCCCGTTGAATAAGGGAGGTCGTACTGTGCTAAATCCTTCTAGTTGAGACATCCTGCACACAAGTAAACAAAGAGAAAAAAATATTCCAAGACTTGGTCTTGGATTAGTAGTGCGGGAAAAATAATAGCTATATCTAAATTGGTATTGCACCAATTTAGATTTAATTGCAACGAGAAGAAAAGTTTCTAAATTAATAATAATATCAACTTAGAATTAGGCGTAAAGCAAAAAGAAAAAAATATTTCCACCCCCTGTCTGATTGGTGGTTGCACCAAATCAGAGCGGTACCTGCTCTGATACCACTTGTTGGATCGTGAAATGTCGATAGAGGGGGGGGGGGGGGTGAATATCGATTCGAAAAACCAGCGTTAATAAGAGTTAAGTGCAGCGGAATAATAAAGACTGAGACAAACTGAACACAGTGTTTTTTACTTCATTCGGAGCCTGTGACGACTCCTACTCGAAGGCCCGTACTCCGTGAGTACTTTCGTTGGGCAGTTCACTAGCAATTCGAAATAATGATTACAAAAACAGTACAATGAATGCTAATGAAAATTAAAACAAATACCGACAAGAAAGAAAAAGGAAGGAGCGTAGTGTCGGAGCTTTGTTAGTGTCGCAGAAGCGCAAAGCAGTAGAAGACTTTTCTTTTTCCATTGTTGTTCTGAAGCTTCCCTCTAACCCTTCTTTTATATGATGCTCGGGGCGCCCTGGATTCCTTCCAAGCGCCCTGGTGAGACGTGGCAAGTCCAACCAGCGAGCTCCAAGTGGCGACGCGCGATCAGGATGATTTTTACCTCCAGGGCGCCCGGATCCCTTCCGGGCGCCTGGACCTCCGGGTGCCTGGACCACCTTTTTCTAGCGAACAGCTTTCCTGCAAAACAAGGTTAGTCCGAGACAAGTAATTCCTGCAAAATAAAGTGTTAGTTCAGTCTTATGAATTTAGTATAAGAAGTATGACTTAGATTCCGTCTTTCCGAGACCGGAATCTAGTCACGATCTCGACTTAGATATCCGAAATGGATCTAAGCCGGATCGATGCCTAATGTTCCCTTCCCGGGAACGCGTCCTCGCAGTCACTCACCTCCAGTGACTTACCTCACTTACCTGCCAGACGTCCGGTCAGCCCTTCGACCCGTCTGGACTTCTCGCCAGCTATCTGGTCAGCCCGTCGACCTAGCTGGACTTCTCGCCAAGCGTCCGGTCAGCCCGTCGACCCACTTGGACTTCTCGCCAGCTATCCGGTCAGCCCGTCGACCTAGCTGGGCTTCGTGCCAGACATCCGGTCAGCCCGTCGACCTGTCTGGAATTCTCCTGCATACTCGATCAGAGTGTTAGATAACAACAGACTAACTTAACCTGATTTGTCATTCATCAAAACCTGGGCTAAATCATTAGTGCTAACCGCACCAACAGATTGAACTTTATTCCATGCTCATAAACATTCGGCCATGGTAGGTTAAAGGGCCTAGGAAATTTTAAAACCTAAACTAAGCATGCCATGATCTTTCTTAAGATAAGATATGAAGTTGATATGATATGCTCATGTTTATATGTTGGGTTGAACTTTATTCCATGCTCATAAGCATTCGACCATGATAGGATTAGGGGCTTAGGAAATTGTTAAACCTAAACTAATCATGTCATGATCCTCCTTAAGACAAGATATGAAATTAATATGACATGCTCATGTTTGTAGTGTGGTTAGAACTTGTTTTCATGCTCCATGAACTTTTGGCCACAACAATTCTATAAGCCTAGGAAACCTAGAACTTGAACTAAACTTGCTCATGATGTTCTTGGTAATAAATACTATGAAAATGGTTTAGGGTTTCCATGCTTTTATGCCACCTGAAACCTAGTTTCATGGTTCACAAGTTTCGGCCATGGTAAGTTGATAAGCTTAGGACACCTAGAACCTAAACTAAACATGCTTATGTTGTTCCTCATGATGTATGATATGATTTTTTTTGGTTTAGAGTTCACATGCTTGTATATTGATTTTCTAGCAAATATGATGCTTGATGATATTCGGCCATAACAAGTTTATAGACTTAGAAAACCTAGAACCTAAACTAAACATGCTTATGTTGTTTCTCATGATGTATGATATGATTTTTGGTTTAGAGTTCACATGCTTGTATATTGATTTTCTAGCAAATATGATGCTTGATGATATTCGGCCATAACAAGTTTATAGACTTAAGAAAACCTAGAACCTAAACTAAACATGCTTATGTTGTTTCTCATGATGTATGATATGATGTTGGTTTAGAGTTCACATGCTTGTATATTGATTTTCTAGCAAATGGGATGCTTGATGATATTCGGCCATGATGAGTTTACAAGCTTAGAAAACCTAGAACCTAAACTAAACATGCTCATGATGCTCTTTATGATACTTGATATGATAATGGTTTAAGGTTCACATGCTTGTATGTTGATTGTTAACCTAATTTACAACCATGTGTTTCGGCCACTATATGATATTAGGGTGGAGACCTAATTATGATTTCCATGTGCCACACATGCAATGTTTCATGATGTGATAAGAGCTTGCTATGCTTCTATGTTTATTTATGTATGCTTATGATCTATGCATGTTGATAACCCTTATGATGTGTTGTGTGCCCAAATTATGCATGCTATTTATGATGAGCTGTGTGCCCAAATTATGCATGCTTTTATGATGAGCTGTGTGCCCAAACTATGCATGTAATTATGATGTGCTGTGTGCCCAAATTATGCATGCTATTATGATGAGCTGTGTGCCCAAATTTTGTATGATATGATAGTTAAGAAATATGATATGCATGAAATAATAAGAACCATGATATGTATGATATGCTACTTTACTTTATATGGCTTGTACCAAGGGTGGGCTCCATAAGCGCCCTGGGGTCGATGGACTAAGAAACGGGCCTTGTTAGGGATGAGCTTCTAAGTGCCCCTAGGTCGATGGACTAAGAAACGGGCCTAGTATGTATGCCTTGTAGGGTATAAGACTTGCTACCTTGCACTTACATAGGACGCGTGCATTTATGTATGTAGTACAAGCCGGGGCCCTAATCATGTTGAGATTATGTTTAAGTATGTATGTAATAAGTTTTCAAAAGACATGTTGCATATATTTTTCATGATACATGTTTTTGAAAGTCATCTCGCATAATACTTATGACTATGTTATGATATGCCAGGATGCACTTTATGATTATGTCATGATATGCCATGATACTTATGATTATGTTATGTTATGCTAGGATGCACTTTATGATTATGCCATGATATGCCATGATACTTATGATATGATTATGTTATATTATGCTAGGATGCACTTTATGATTATGCCATGATATGCCATGATACTTATGATTATGTTATGTTATGCTAGGATGCACTTTATGATTTTGTCATGATATGCCATGATACCTTACGATTATGTTACGATATGATGCTTCTATACATGATATGATGAGTTGTCTTTATGCTTTATGCCTTATGAATATGCTATGCTTTACGGTTTTTGTGAGTAGGAAGGATCTTACTGAGCCTTGTGTGCTCATAGCTTACTTTTCTTGTACCACAGATAAAGGCAAGGAATGGATGTACTAAGGGAGCAGCAGGAGGGGCAAGAATGATGTGTGTAGTAGTGGCTCGGCTAAAAGAGAAAGACCTGCTTTTATTTAATAAGAATTATGCTTATGTCGTTATTGCATGACTCCATGACATTTCATCATGCTTATTAGTATTATGGCTTAAATTCATGTTAAGCATGCTATGTGACTTTATATGATAGGTAGTTAGTGATGATGATTTGAAAAGTAAAAGAAAAGTTTAAAAAAAAATATATATACTATAAACAAGACTTCCGCTATTTTAAGTAGAAAAGATTATTAACAAGCAAGTAAGTAAGTTAAGATAAGAAGAAAAAGATAAGTAACCCCCGTCAGCTTGAGCAGGAAGGGGCGGGGCGTTACACAAGCTGTAAACCAAGTAAATTCTTTTTGTCTCATGCTTATTTTATGCAATTTAGTTTCGTTTATTAAAGTTTTTGTCTTAATCAAAGTCGAAATTTTCAGAAAGGGTACTTTTGTTATTTTAGGCAATTCACCTCCTCTTGTCGGTCGGAACAAGACCAACAAGTGGTATCAGAGCAAGGATGCTTTAGAAGGACTAACCGCTGACTGAAGCAAAGAAATCAATGGCCAAAATAAGCCTCAACTTTCCAAAGTTTGAGGGGGAGTTCACGCACTAGAAACACTGAATGGAGGTATTTCTAAGAACAGATTTAGAAATTCTTTTATTAATAAAGTACGATTTTGTAGTTCCTAAGGATTAACTAGGAGAAGAGAAAGAAGAAAATCTTTGGACGAAGAAGGAACAAAGAGACTTCTTAGGCAACAGTAGAGTGGAATGTCGCTTGCTAAGTGTATTACCGCCTCAAGAAATCAACCGCATTGGAAGCTACACCTCGGCCAAAGAACTCTGGGAGAAATTCCTATAGATCCATGAAGGCATATCCGAAGCAAAGCTTGTACGATGGGATATTCTTCGGAGTAAGCTAACAAACCTTCGTTTAGAAAAAGGTGAGACAGTGGCTTAACTACATGCGAAGATCAAGCAGTTGATCATCAGACTGATCAATCTAGGTGAAACAGTAAACAACTGGGATTCAGTCCGCTACGTGCTCAATGCCTTTTTCAGAACTCTGGAGTGGATCTCGATCATAGACGCCTACATATCTATAAGGATTTGGATGTAAGTATCCTAGAAGAACTTTTTTCAACATTAGAATTACATGAATCTAAATGTGTATGTACAAGAATGGAGTCAAGCCAGAACCTGGCACTGAGAGCCAATAAGAAAGACAAACCAGAGTCAGACTCACACCTTGATGCAGACCAAGAAGCATTTATGGTAAGAATTTTTTTTTAAAAAAATAAATATAACAAGTTTAAAGAAAAATAGACAAAGAAAAATCCAAGAAGCAAGCGAAAGATTTGATGCTACAATTGTCAAAAAGGACACATGAAGAATGACTGCCCGAAGTTCAAGAAGGAGAAAGATAAAGGGTCAAAGAACAACAAGCACAAAAATCTCAAGGTCATTTAGGATGAAAGTTCGTCATCCAAATTTGAGAAAGAAGCCTATACTGGACTAGCATTGATGGCTAGTCACGAAGAACTAAACAACTCAAAAGCTAGCATCGATAAAGGGGGAGTTACATATGAAGAAAGTAGTTGTGAAGAAGAAGAATCCAGGTTCAGATTAGATCTGTAAGTGAGGTATGCCTGCTACCACCTGACTAGTTATATTATGCTATAAAATCAATGTTCAAATTTTTATGTACGCTTAAAACCAAGAATATAAATTTTAAAAAGGAAAATATAAATTTGAAAACAATTTTAGCTAAAGCATGCCACTAGAAGAACTTGATAAAGTTAAAATAAAAAATGTAAAATTGAAAGAACAAATAGAAAATTTAACAAATTCTGTATGTTCAAATTTTGCTACTTTAAATTTAAAAATTATCAAGGGCTAAATTGGTATTATAGATTCTATAAGGGTTAAATCAAAAAAGTAATAAGAAAGTACATTCCAAGAAAATTTCTGATTAATTCAATAGGTAGGAATCTATCACTACTAGAAAACTAGGCTTTTGTGGTAAACATTTTAAGACATTGACAAAATTCGTCTTAAATACTAAGTAATTAAGACAATAATAATAGATGTCTCAAAATTTTACATGGAGACATTAAATTTAAGACAGTATTTAAGATTTTGTCTCAAATTCAACTAAATAAGACACCTAATAAAGACAGTTAAAAATATAATTATATAAGACATTCAAATAAGATGGTAAAAAAAGTATTTGACTCAAATTATCTTGAATATGGTTCGTTAGAACAGTCATGGTAATCGTTATGGACTCTACCGCTCCTGTTCTAATATCTTTTCATGGAACGATCACGACACAGATCGAATATATATATATATATATAGTAGACATGGAGACAACATGGAGTGTGGTGTCACACTCAGAAGATCATGTTGTCGGTTCTCTATAAATTATAAACAGTTGCTCGCGACTAAGATAGAAAGAAACAAACTATCAGTATAGTCGTAGTGTAATTAAGTATTAGTTTATCTTGACTAATAAATTACACTAATACACTTTAAGTGTATTGAGTAGGATCATTTAGGTATGTTCTTTTTGTACTGACTTAGTAAAAGAACTAAACCTTAGTTATTATGGAAGTGTGTGCTCTTAATCCTAATATAATAATAAGCACATATATTTAATATTTATTTCTTTGATTTATCAAAGGGTGAGGTTTAGCTCGATAAATCAATATGCCTGATAAGTTGGGAAATGATATTACTTATAGTGTGTGTTGTTGATTATAGAAGGAATCTGTGTCCTAATTATTTAGGTTGAGAATGTCCCCAAGAGGAGCTCATAAGGATTGCCATGTTAAACCCTGCAGGTGGACCTAGTCCGACATGACAATGAAGTTGAGTGGTGAAGAGCTGTGAAGAAGCTTATGCACACATACCGAGGTGAATACGTATCCTCTTACCATACCTCAGTATGGGCTTGTCAGAGGAGCTTGCACACATCCTTGCTTGGAGCCCAAGCAAGGGGCTGGCCAAGCCAAGCTTGGAGCTCAAGCTAGGGCCGGCCAAGCCTTGCTTGGTGTCCAAGCAAGGGGTCGACCATATAAGAAGAGAAAAGGAAATAAAAGGGAGTTTTTATTTTGTTAAAAACTTTCCTTTTATGATGCTTTCCACATGGTTTTAAAATAGAGTTTTAAATTTTAAAATCTTTCCTTTTATAGCTTTCTACAAAGGATTAAAAGAGAGATTTGAAATCTTTCCTTATTTGTAGTTATCTATAATGTTTAAAAGAAAGATTTTAATTTTAATCTTTCCTTTTTGAAACCATGATATAAAAGGATTTTTTTTAAATCTTTTCTTTTATAGACATCCACAAAAGGATTTAAAAGAGAAGATTTTAATTTTATAAAACATGCCTTTTATAGCTAACCACAAAAGGGATTTTAAAAGAGAGATTTTAATTTTTGTTTAAAATCTTTCCTTGTTTGGATATGATGTGGCCGGCCATGTAAATGAATAAAAGGAAGTTCTAATTTTTTGTTTTAAAACTTTACTTTTTTGGATTCACCAAGGATTATAAAAGAGAGGAAGAGGGTGCCTCATTGAGAACAACCTAAGCCTTGCATCCTCTCTATTGTGGCTGAAACTCCTCTCTTCTATTCCCTTGGTGGCTGACCCTCTTCTTTCTCTCTTCTCCTTTTGTTTTCTCTCTTGGAGGCCGGCGGCATCAAGCTTGGTCTTTCTTCGTGGCCGGTTGCTTGAAGGAGAAGAAGAATAGAAGGAAGCTCTCATGTCTAGCATCCCTTGGAGGTTAGTTGGTGGCTGAAACTTGGAAGCAAAGGAAGAAGCTTGGGTGGATTTCATCTTGGAAGATCGTCACCCACACGACGTCCAATAGAAAGAGAGGAATACAACAGAAGATCAAGAGGTCTATAAGCTACAAAAGGTATAACTAGTTATTAGTTTCCGCATCATAACTAGTTCATCTTTTGTATAGATCTTGTAAAACCAAACACAAGAGGTTATCGGCTTTAGGTTATCGTTTTGTTATCGATTTTATTTTTCGATTTCATGTTTCGATATTGTACATCTATTGAGGTCTCTGTAGTTAAACCTAGTTTACTGAATGAATTTAAATATCCGATTTCTTAGAAAGTCTTTGTCCAGGTAGTGGTGGATGATCCCATACCCAAGAAGGCATAGTGCCTCGCCATGTTTAACTTGGAAGCCGATTTTTGAAATAGATATTTAATTGACTTCTTTAATATGATTTAACTTATGAAGAACACATCGGTCAAACTTGGAGTAAAAATATTAAGTATTGTTTCCAATCCAAGTTTAACTTCTGAAGGACAATTTGGATTAATAATGTTAAGCATCGTTTGTAATCCAAATTTAACTTCAGTAGAGCACATGGGTAGCTAGGATAGTTCTATGCTTGTACAAATTTTTTTACAGGGGAACTAGAACAGTATTCCGAGTAGCAACCAACACTTGGCTTCACATACCACACTTGGGATGCTTCATATCATGACTGTATGATATTTCATGGTGAAGATAGTAAACTTAAAGAATGTGAAGTATGTGAATCACCTCGATACAAGCCTGGGGGTAAGTAAATTGCTGCAAAGCAAATAAGGTATTTTCCATTTAAGCCAAGATTGCAAAAACTTTTCCTTTCATCTGAGATTGCTTCATTAATGAAATGGCATGAAAAAAGAAAGAACTGATGATGGTGTCATGAGACACCCTGCTGATTCTCAAGCTTGGAAGTCTTTTGATAACAAATATTCATCTTTTGCTAGTGATTGTCATAATATTAGACTTGGATTAGTTGTGGATGGATTCAATCCTTTTAGAACAATGAACATATCTCATAGTACGTGGCATGTTGTGCTTAGTCCATACAATTTACCCCCATGGCTATGAATGAAATAATCAAATCTCATATTATCAGTGCTTGTTGATGAGCCTAAAGCACCTGGAAATAGAATAGATGTGTACTTACAACCACTTATTGAAGAATTAGTAGAACTATGGAATGATGATATATGTACTTATGATGCTTCAAGTAAGCAAATGTTTAATCTTCGTGTAGCTTTATTATGGACAATCAGTGATTTTTCGGCTTATGAAAATTTATCTGGGTGGAGTACAAAAGGGAGGTATGCTTGTCCCTATTGTGGTAGCACAACTCAATCACTATGGTTGAAACATAGTAAGAACTTTTGCTATAACTGACTTTTATAATGAATTTTGATTGTTTTGTGATACGTACATTATTTTTTATTTAGGTTGCAGATAATATTATTTCACATGAGTAGTTGTTTTCATAAGATTTTTTTTAGTTTTATTAACAATTTTGGTGATGTAGTAGTGTACATATTTTTAAGTTATAGATAAATTTATTTAACAGGTTCAACAACTTGAAAGACACAAAGATATTGACAAACACATAAACCATCATTTCTTATTACGAGATGAAAAGGTTTGTTTAACTTGGGGTTGTTTATGTTGTATATATATAGTTGCAAGAAAGAGGATTATGTGTTAGATGATGAGATTTCCTATTGAAAAGTTCTATTTATTGATTTTTTTGAACAATATATATTATAAATCATCTTTACCTCTAATAAGAGTTATTTTTTATGTTCAGGATTCTGATGAAGAAGGATTATAGAAGTTATCTCTAAATCACGAGGAGTTGTTCTTTAGACTTTCTTTTGTGTAACTTTCATGGGAATAATTGTTTTTTTATTATCAAATTAATGATAGATATGTAGATATTTCTGTTATTGGATGAATGTTGGATGCACTTCAATTAATTATTATAGAATTTTATATTGTGTATATCATTTTTAATTTATAAAAAGAGAGTTTTTTCCTTTTGTCTTGAAATGACAATTCAATAAATTTGATCTAGATTAATTTGTATAATAAATGTTCTTTTAATATTATTAATTTTTGTCATAATTGTTGTATGTAACAAGTTAAAATATTAGGGACAGTAATTTATTGTCTTCACTTCTATTTGAGACAGCATATTACCATCTCAATTTAGTGTCTTTAGTTTTTTCACAGGATAAGACATAACATTTGAGACAAAACAATAACTGTCTTAAATACTTTTGAGATAATTGAACAACTGTCTCATCACCGTCTTAAATAGCATTTGAGACAATACAACTGTCTCAATATTTTTTTGAGACGCTTGTATTAGGGATGGCTACATTACCGTCTCATCACCGTCTCAAAAATATTTTGAGACACTAAATTTATAATTTAAGACATATTTTGTTGTGTCCCAAAAGCCTAGTTTTCTAGTAGTGTATATTGGATTCTAAAATTATACTTAGGTTAAATCTTTATACATGTTTTAATTTTAATTTACTTTAATATTTTCGTTGTATGCTTAAAATTGTCTAATTTTTTCAAATAAATTATTTCATATCCTTTCTGTTCAAAATTAATTAGATCTTAATTTCTCCATGAAAAGGATTTTATTACTTATATGTAGGAAATATTTCAAAAAATTTTGACTATTAATAAATTTTTTTACCAAATTTAAATTTTTAATATTAAAAAATCTAAAAAATCAAATCTCTAAAAATCTATTTTTCTTGCATATATGATTTTTATTTTACGTGCAAAGAAAATTTTATAAAATATTTTGAGCTCAAAATCTATTTTTAAATATTTTTTAAGAAAATATCTCTCTATATAAAATAATTAATTACTAATTATATTAATTTTATTTATTCATGAAAATTTTATCATAATTCTGGATTACTATGTTTAACATTGACAAAAATTTCTAGAATTTTTCAAGAACTAAAAATAATTTTAAAATTAGTTTTATAAAAATTAGTTTTTAAATGAAAAAAAAAGTTTTTCAAAATATTTATTTCCATAATATTTTTAAGTCTTAGTCACTATTTAGCTATTTAGATAAACCTTAGAATTTTTTTTCAATGTTTACTCCTATTTTTAATATGAACAGAGGGGGAGAGAAAAGATTAAGTCCATGGGGAGATACAATTTTTTTATATTAATTGTTAATATTTGTATTAACTATTTCAATTTACATATTAAATGCTTTAATTTATAAATGTATTTACTTTAATGTCTTTTGTTAAACCCCCTAACTTAACTTGGGTTAATTCACATGAAAAATAGAGAGATTGTAAGTACCCTGTGGTGGTTTTGATGTAATTAAACAAGTCAAGTTAGGTCCTGTATATTTGATCCTTGTGTCTAAGTGTACAGAAACTTAGGAATACAAGAAGTCGAGCGTATGACACAATTAGCGAGAAGGATGGTACGAGAGAACAAAATAATGAATTGTTCACTAGAAACATTTGCATGAAGGATGAGCTATTTAAATGTTTGCGGGAGTATTTTAAGAGTGAGAGAGAGTTATGTGCACGAATGCTTGAATTTATAGAGGCTCATAAAAAGAAAATGGTTTGGAACGAAGACTTTAGGTGGTATATGAGGAACTTTTAGAGTAATATTGATGAGTTGTTCGCATATCATAAATAGGTAAGGGACCTGAGATAGGTAGTTGAGACTTATCCTGAGCTTCTATATCTCCCCGACCTTCAGCCTCATCGACCATTTTGATTTCATCGGGACGATGAAAAGTTGGTGTTGTCTGCACAACCTGAGTCGAGTCGAGTTTTCTTTTCTTTCTGCATATTTTATTAGTCTGTTTTGTTTATTTGTATTTTATTAGTTTCATATTCCTACTTGCATCTCATTTTCACTTTCCTACTTGTGAAAAATATATATATAAAAAAAGTTTTGAGGCATATTTGAGAACATCAAACCTTCTACTTTTTCTGCTAACTTGTCTGATAGTAAAATGACTAGCATTTTCTTAGTTCATGTGTTGTCAAGGTAGTATTAGTATATATGTTTGGTGTATCTCCTTTCTCTATCTTTAGTAGCATGAAATAAGTCAAGTATTGTATGGAGTTTGGTATAAGTCTTGGCATAACCTTAAGGATCTTATTTTCACTACACTTAAGTACTTAAGCTTGAATAGTAGAAATATTTTTGAAATAGTTATGATTCATCCAAATTGTTTAGTACTTTTGTTCCCATGGTGATTTCTTATTTACATTTTGGTTATTGGATGCCCTCGAATCATGGAAGCTCATTTGGAAAAATCTAAATCCCAACATATGCATCTCGCATTTGTGATTAGTGCTACATCTCTATAGCACCAAAGAAAAAAGAAAGAAAAATAAATAAATAAATAAATAAATAAGGGATAAAAAATAGTTGTCGTGAGTGGAAACTAACAATTCACCCCTTTGAGGCCGAGTTAGGTTACTGGGAAAATGAATGTTATGTTTATCTTGATTCCGAGTAGTATCCTTTGAGACCTTGTGTAATTTAAGAAAAATGAACCAAGTGTGTGGCAGGTAAGTGCCTATCACCGGAAATATTAGGAACTCAATTGTATGACGACTTAACTAAGACAGAGAATTGAAACTTGAAGAGTTTGAGTTATTTATTGCACCAAGCACAAAGAACTTATGATTAGGCCATACTTAGGTTACTCCACAATCGTGCTTATCAATGAAACTAGTTGATAAAGTTAGGCGAATGCACTAGGGATTATGAAACACTACAGGAGCTCATGAACATAGTTTGCACATTTTGCTTAAGGGCAAGCAAAGGTTCAAGTCCGGGGGTGTGATGTGCATAAACATTATAATTGTTTATGCATGTTTTAATGCACATTCACTTGCTTTATGCGTATGTATTCTTTGTATGATCGTCTCTTTTATCATATATTCATCATGAATACTCTTTTGTTCGGAGATCTGCTCTTTGTTTGGTTTTGTGTTGACAGGGACAACTTTCAGAGAAAAAACAGCGATTGTCGACTCACTGGAATGAGGCAAAGAACACGACCGTGCAACCTCGCACGACCATGTGGCCAAACAGAAGAAGGACAGTGCACGACCGTGCAGCTAAACAGAGATGGATCTGTGCATGACCGTGCAAACCTACACGGTCGTGCCCCCCACCCCACGACCACAACCAAGCAATGCACGGTCTTGCAATCCTGCACGGCCGTGTCCCAGAAGCAGAGCCCCAGATCCACACGGCCGTGACAATTGGCACAGCCGTGCAGCACGGCCAGAAGCAAAAAAAGGCAAAGCCGTGCCACTTCTACACGGTCGTGTCGCGGCGCCGTGCCCTAGCCTATAAATAGAGTTTTAACCCTTCTCCTTGGGGGGAAACGAGTCGTCAAAGGGAGAATTATCTTGGTGTCATTCCACGCCGTCCAGGACCTCTGTCCAGCGATCTTTCATCACCACATCAACTCCAGAAGCAAAGGATTGGATCCGAAGATCACTCGTCGTCATTGGATAAGCATCCTTTCTCTTTTTCTCTTCTTGTTTGAGGATTGTATGCTTGATTACATTATGTCTTCGGGTTTTTCTCTGGCGTCTATGGAGTAGATCCCTTGTTCTAGGATTAGGGAGTAGTTGTGCATTGGTTTTGATGTAAGACTCGTATTTATGCATTTATTCATTGGATGATTTCGCTTGCTTTGTTTCAACTACCATGCATTAGACTTGTTGCGTATTAATTGATTGTGTAGGAATTGCTAACTTCGTAGAGAGAGCATCTTAAATTGTATACCCGAGGGGCCCTAGTTGTTGGTGCAACCTTAGGTCAAGGTTGACCTAGTTGACCCGACTCGAGTTGACCTGACTCGAGTTATATTTTGATGTTTGACGAAAACAGAAGAGTTGTATTTTGATGGAAGATTGTTAGTGCAACCTTGGTCAAGGTTGACCTGGTTGACCCGAGGTGAGTTGACCTGACTCGGAAAAGTCCAAGCAGGGAGCTTGGCACGGGAAAAATCCAAGCAGGGAGCTTGGCATGGGAAAAGTCCAAGCAGGGAGTTTGGCATGGTGAAAAGTCTAAGCAGGGAGCTTGGCATGGAAAAAGTCCAAGTATGGAGACTTGGCACGGAGAAGTCCAAGTATGGAAACTTGGCATGGGGAAGTCGGAGAGGGCTCGGTAGCTCGTTCTCCGGACTGTGGTCAGAGAGGGCTCGGTAGCTCGTTCTTTGGACCTGATGGAGTCGGAGAGGGCTCGGTAGCTCGTTCTCCGGACTATGGTCAGAGAGGGCTCAGTAGCTCGTTCTCTGGACCGGATGTGAAAGTGAAAGTCCTGGTGAGTGAAGCCAGGCAGTGGGAAAAGTCCTGGTGAGTGAAGCCAGGCAATGGGAAAGTCCTGGTGAGTGAAGCCAGGCAGTTGGAAAGTCCTGGTGAGTGAAGCCGGGCAGATTGGAAATCCTGGTGAGTGAAGCCAGGTGAAAATCCTAGTGAGTGAAGCTAGGTGAAAGTCCTGGTGAGTGAAGCCGGGCAAGGGAAAATCCAGATGGATCAAGGGTGATCGGACATCTGGTGTTGAGAGGATCAAGTAGGTCAAGGGAGTGACCGGATACTTGACACGAAGAGAAAAGTCCAAGTGGGTCAAAGGGATTGACCGGACACTTGGTGGGGAGTCTTAGCAGGTCAAGGGAGTGACCTGATGCTAAGCATGAGATACCAATAGGTCAAGGTTGACCGGATATTGGTTTGGAAGGCGTGGGACTTGGTTTGGGCGAAAACCAAGAGCTGGATCGATCAGTGGATCGATCCAGTGATACACTGGGTTATCTGATCGGTCTGGTGACCGATCAGTAACCAAACAGTAGCCTACTGAGTGTTATCTGATCGGTCTCCAGACCGATCAGGAAACAACGATCAGAAGGGAAGAAGTTCGGGAGAAAAGGGTGCTGATCGGACCCTGGACCGATCAGAGGGAGCTCTGATCAGTCCCCGGGACCGATCAGGATACGCACAGAGAGTTGGGCAACTCTCTGTAAGCGTTCTGATCGGTCTGGGGACCGATCATCATAGAGCCTGATCGGTCCCATGACCGATCAGAAGCACCCTGGACCGATCAGGATGAAGCATGATCGGTCCACATCCTAGCCGTTGCGTAGCAACGGCTAGTTTCTTCTGTGTCTTCTTCGCAGGTTATAAAAGGGGTTGAGGAGCTACTGTTCGAGGTTACTTTTTTCTTCTTCCTCTTCTTTCTACTGAGCTGCTGCTGTGCTTTTGAGCTTTGTTGAGTTCCGAAGCTTCGTGTGAGCTTCTTCGACTGGGTTCCTGCTGTTGTAGGCGTCTCGTGAAGTTGCTGCTTCAACCATTCGACGAGAAGGCAAGTGTGTTTGTTTTACATTCATATTGTCTTGTGCTTCTTTGTATTTTGTGTACTTCTATCTTGCTGTTGCAAGAGTTATTGTGGCGAGGTTTCTCCACCCACAAGGAGTATATATTAGCCGGTTCTCCGGGGACTCATCCACCGACGGATTGATAGACTTCGTCCACCTTACGGACACGCCGAGGAGTAGGAGTTTCATCTCCGAACCTCGTTACATCGACGCGTATTGAGGTTTGACTTCTTGTCTTTGTTTCGCTGTTTTTATTTCCGCTGCGCTAACCTTGATTTGTAGAACGAAACGAACGAGATTTGGGGTCGGCTATTCACACCCCCCCTCTCTAGCCGCGATCATCGATCCTAACAAGTGGTATCAGAGCGAGGTCGCTCTTCGCCGGATTAACACCCGAGGGAGCACAAGCTAGAGATGGATCAACTCGGAGAAGACATCACAATTCCACCCTTCTACGATCGCGACGACTTCGCGTATTGGAAGGTAAGGATGATGTATTTCCTTATGACTAACATTGAAAATTGGAGTTGTGTACAATTAGGTTTCACTCCTCCGATGGATAAAGAAGGAAAACCTCTTGAGAAGAAGAAGTGGACAAAGGAGCAAATCCACCAATCCACAATCAACGACGAGGTAATGAAAATATTTGAATTCTCATTACCTAACGATATATTGTGTAGGATAGGTGGATACAACAATGCCAAGGAGTTGTGGAACAACTTGGCTAAGTTCCATGAGGGGAACTCCACTTCAAGCCATGAAGAGGAGTCAAGTGAGCCAAGTAGCTCACATCATGGAGAAGAGGAATTAGAAGTTGAGGGCTACTCAACATCTAAGGAAGAAGAGGAGGAGAGTTCTTCTTCAAGTTCGGAGCAAGAAGAAGAAGCGTCTACCTTCGGAAGGGATGAAGAAGAGAGCTTTCATCCATCCTCAAACCTAGGTAACTCAAGCATTTTAATTTCTAGCAAATTACACATAATGTGCTTTGAGTGTAGGGAATTTGGGCACTACAAGAGTAAGTGTCCAAAGAGGATTAGGAAGACTCCACCGGCGCCAAAGATCAAGGAAGTCGGAGTCCCGATACGCAAGAGCAAGGAGCACGTGGTGTGCTTCCAATGCAAGCGAAGGGGACATTATCGGAGCCAATGTCCGAGAGGGAGGCAATCTCACAAGGACAAGAGATCGAGCACATGTATAGGGGGAGCTAGGGCAAACCCTAAGGTAATCTCTAAGGCACATTCTTGCAATTCTAGTAGGATGCATGCTAGTAGCCTTATTGCTATTGTCAAGAATGATAAGCATGTTAATTATAGAAATCGATACACATGCTTAGGTGCCAAACATGTGAGCCTAGATAAGGATAACACTAGGAAAGCCAACCCTAGAATTAACCCATCTAAGGCTAAGGAAAATCTAGGTAGAAATCCCAAATCATCTAGACATATGCCTAGGAATACCTCAAAGACAAATGACAAGTTAAAACTTGAGGTATTAGAAAAGGAGAATCAAGTCTTGAGATCAAGACTTGACTCTTTAGAAAAGACCCTTAAGAACTTGGAGAAGTCATCTCTAGAGTTTAAGGGTCAAAAACCAATGTCCAAGGACAAGAAATGTTTGGGTCACAAACCTAAGTCCCAAATGGTCAAGCCCACTTATCACAATGTTCCATTCGATTATGGAACAAAATCTAGGGCTAGGAAGACCATCACCAAGGTCACAAGGGGAGTCACCCCTAGAGTTAATCTTGATGAGTCCCAAATGACCAAGGCTTCAAAGCCTAGGAGGGTCATTAGAAGGGTTGCTAGGGAAGTCATCCCTAGTGAATACTTAGTGAACCCAATGAGCTCCAATAGGTATTGGGTTCCTAGGAGCGTGATTTCATCACGCTAGATGAGTTAGGGTGTGCCAACCTTACTTGAATAGGTAGTTAACCTAATCATGGCAAAAGGTGGCACTTTAGGAATTTTCAAGGTGCAATCAAGCCTTGAAAATGAAAGTGAATATTATTCCTAAGGTGATTAGAATGTGCCAACTACATTTGAGGAATTTTCTAGAATCAATCTAATTGGCACATAGTGATCTAAAAGTCTTGAGGATATGATTTTAGGTCTATTACATTTAGGAATATAGAAATTATGGCAAAATGGTCAAAATTATCAAAAATGGCAACTAAGGCTAGAATTAGGTATTTTCTATACCTTTATGTGCTATTTGTCATATATTGTTTGCCATATGCCATGTCATGACATCATATTTATTTTATGATCATTTAAAATATCATGATAATGCTTAGGTTATTTATATGTCATGTTTTATTTAAGTTTCATACTTTATGCCATGACATCATGACATTGGCACATGTTATTATGTATGATATCATTTTATGCCATGTCATCATTTCTTGCATTTATTATCAATGAAATTGATTTAAGGTTAAAAACACAATTTGATATGGAGATCAAATTGATGTTTAGAAAATGCATGAGACCTTAGCCTAAGATAACCTAAACTCATATCTCACATCAAAATTGACTTGGATGTGTTTGATACACCTTAGATGTGTGTGAGATATTAGGATGATGAGTTAGGAACAAGGTGCATAGTTCTTGTACCTAGATGAGCCTAATTCGAAATTGGGGATCATAGGGAAAACTTATGTACAAGTCATGTACATTTAGCCCTAAGATTGTGGTCCTAAATTAAATGGTTTAAAATCATTTTAAAATTGATTTGAAAAACCTTGATGAAGC
The DNA here is from genome assembly GCF_018446385.1 of Zingiber officinale. Classification (NCBI taxonomy): domain Eukaryota; kingdom Viridiplantae; phylum Streptophyta; class Magnoliopsida; order Zingiberales; family Zingiberaceae; genus Zingiber; species Zingiber officinale. Next base: position 157,388,807 of record NC_055986.1, read on the forward strand.
TTTTCTAGTGATAGCATTCATCATTAAGAAAGTTGATACAAAGTTGAGTTAAACTTGAACTATCTCAAAGATTTTCGAACTTTGTATCAAGATTTGAAAATGGAAGTTATTTTCATCGAAAATTATTTTTCCATGATAGTATATGTTATGAGGAATGCATCCTCAAAATTTTATAATTTTTGAAATTTTCTGTGATTTTCTAGAGGTTTCTGAATTTCGGGAGAAGAAAAATTTCAGAAATCAGAAATCAGAGGTCGTGGACCGATCAGGAGGCTCCCTGATCAGTCCAGGTTTGTGTGGATCGATCACTGGATCGATCCAGAGGAAGCCTGATCGGTCCGGTGACCGATCAGGGCGTGCCAACTTGCTGAATTTCGACTGTTTGTCTGAAATTGCAGCTGTGGAAGTGGTGTTTTGGATTTCTAAAGAGTTGAAACTCTCCAAGACATTATTGGTGCAATGGTCAAGGGGGAGTTGACCTTTAGGGGGAGTTTTACCTATTAGTCAAGGGGAGTTGACTTTTAGGGGGAGTTTTTACTCCTAAAGACTTGAGTGATATGGGATTATCACTAAGTTAATTGTTGACCTTAGTATCAAGGGGAAAATTAAGAGTTTCAATGAAAGGTATGGGACTTTCATTAGGAAGAAACTCTTGACCTTGATTCACCCTTTTTGATGTGTGTCAAAAAGGGGGAGAGTGTATGTTTGGGGAGAATGTTCAAGGAAGAACATTAGAAAACCTAAGTTAGGTTATGGTTTTGTCAAACATCAAAAAGGGGGAGATTGTTGGTGCAACCTTAGGTCAAGGTTGACCTGGTTGACCCGACTCGAGTTGACCTGACTCGAGTTGTATTTTGATGTTTGACGAAAACAGAAGAGTTGTATTTTGATGGAAGATTGTTAGTGCAACCTTGGTCAAGGTTGACCTGGTTGACCCGAGGTGAGTCGACCTGACTCGGAAAAGTCCAAGCAGGGAGCTTGGCACGGGAAAAATCCAAGCAGGGAGCTTGGCATGGGAAAAGTCCAAGCAGGGAGTTTGGCATGGTGAAAAGTCCAAGCAGGGAGCTTGGCACGGAAAAAGTCCAAGTATGGAGACTTGGCACGGAGAAGTCCAAGTATGGAAACTTGGCATGGGAAAGTCGGAGAGGGCTCGGTAGCTCGTTCTCCGGACTGTGGTCAGAGAGGGCTCGGTAGCTCGTTCTCTGGACCTGATGGAGTCGGAGAGGGCTCGGTAGCTCGTTCTCCAGACTATGGTTAGAGAGGGCTCAGTAGCTCGTTCTTTGGACCGGATGTGAAAGTGAAAGTCCTGGTGAGTGAAGCCAGGCAGTGGGAAAAGTCCTGGTGAGTGAAGCCAGGCAATGAGAAAGTCCTGGTGAGTGAAGCCAGACAGTTGGAAAGTCCTGGTGAGTGAAGCCAGGTGAAAATCCTAGTGAGTGAAGCTAGGTGAAAGTCCTGGTGAGTGAAGCCGGGCAAGGGAAAATCTAGATGGATCAAGGGTGATCGGACATCTGGTGTTGAGAGGATCAAGTAGGTCAAGGGAGTGACCGGATACTTGACACGAAGAGAAAAGTCCAAGTGGGTCAAAGGGATTGACCGGACACTTGGTGGGGAGTCTTAGCAGGTCAAGGGAGTGACCAGATGCTAAGCATGAGATACCAATAGGTCAAGGTTGACCGGATATTGGTTTGGAAGGCGTGGGACTTGTTTGGGCAAAAACCAAGAACTGGATCGATCCAGTGATACACTGGGTTATCTGATCGGTCTGGTGACCGATCAGTAACCAAACAGTAGCCTACTGAGTGTTATCTGATCGGTCTCCAGACCGATCAGGAAACAACGATCAGAAGGGAAGAAGTTCGGGAGAAAAGGGTGCTGATCGGACCCTGGACCGATCAGGATACGCACAGAGAGTTGGGCAGCTCTCTGTAAGCGTTCTGATCGGTCTGGGGACCGATCAGCATAGAGCCTGATCGGTCCCATGACCGATCAGAAGCACCCTGGACCGATCAGGATGAAGCCTGATCGGTCCACATCCTAGCCGTTGCGTAGCAACGGCTAGTTTCTTCTGTGTCTTCTTCGCAGGTTATAAAAGGGGTTGAGGAGCTACTGTTCGAGGTTACTTTTTTCTTCTTCTTCCTCTTCTTTCTACTGAGCTGCTGCTGTGCTTTTGAGCTTTGTTGAGTTCCGAAGCTTCGTGTGAGCTTCTTCGACTGGGTTCCTGCTGTTGTAGGCATCTCGTGAAGTTGCTGCTTCAACCAGTCGACGAGAAGGCAAGCGTGTTTGTTTTACATTCATATTGTCTTGTGCTTCTTTGTATTTTGTGTACTTCTATCTTGCTGTTGCAAGAGTTATTGTGGCTAGGTTTCTCCACCCACAAGGAGTATATATTAGCCGGTTCTCCGGGGACTCATCCACCGACGGATTGATAGGCTTCGTCCACCTTACGGACACGCCGAGGAGTAGGAGTTTCATCTCCGAACCTCGTTACATCGACGCGTATTGAGGTTTGACTTCTTGTCTTTGTTTCGCTGTTTTTATTTCCGCTGCGCTAACCTTGATTTGTAGAACGAAACGAACGAGATTTGGGGTCGGCTATTCACACCCCCACTCTCTAGCCGCGATCATCGATCCTAACACTAGTGACAGGGGTAACTCGTTCACAGACATTTAGAGTATCTCCTTGAAAGGAGAGGCAACTCCTCCATAAGGAAGTAAGAGACCAAACCAAGCCCTTATTTCTATCCTTAATGACACCAATTAGAGTTGCGTTCTTGTGATCTACCAAAGCACCCCAGTGACAGGGGTTAACCGTAACAGGATTTCACAGGTATCTTCTCTATTTAGTGCTTAAGGATGGTTGCTTTAGCTTCCAGCGAATGCATGTTGATGGACAATGAGTAAAGGATAGAATGTGATACATCAATACCACCACAATGAAACCGAACTCCTAGAACTATTCATAAACCAAGTTAATTACTCTCTCTTCACTAGTTCTCATTTCCGCTCCCTAATCTCTTTTCTTTAGATAACTTACAACCATCGGTAGTTTAGCTAATCCTAAGTGAGCCATTGCTAGTGATTATAACCAATCCTTATGGGATAGATAATCTTTATTACTGACGACGAATCCGTGCACTTGCGGAATCGTAACAGCTAGCTGTCTTCCCCAGCATCTCATCAAAATTCTTTACTAGTTCTCAGATGAGGGCCCGAAAGAACTCCCCCTCCACCAGACCGTGGGAGAAGGTGCTCATCAAGATCTCTGAGATAGCGGACGGGACGTCCTGGGCTACCTGGTTGAAACATTTGATATAGCTTTTCAAGGGCTATGTAGACCCTTGCTTGAGGGCGAAGAGATAATGATTTGTCTTCTGATACTTCCCGCTACTGGCAAAATAATGCAGGAAAGCATTCTTGAAGTCCTGAAAATAGGTGATGGATCCGTTCGGCAATCCATCGAACCACTTTTGTACCGAGCCGGACAGAGTGTTTAAGAACACTCGGCATTTGATGACGTCGCTATATTGGTGCAACAACACAACGTTCTAAAATTTTTAGAGATGATCCTCTGGGTCCTTGCTACCATTGTATTCTCCAAGCTGGGGGCTTGTACTCCTTCGGTAGCTTCTCCTCGAGTACCCTTAAAGATAAGGACACTTGCTCCTCAGGCATCTCCCTCGGCCCCTCCAAGAGGACTATAGCTTTCCCCTTCTTCGGATCTCTGGGCGGGGAACTCTCGGTCATGGAGGCCTGGTGCTGCTCTTTCTTGTTATAATAGTCTAGGCCCTTGTTATAACAGTCCAAGCAGGACTCGTGATAAAAGGCTTGGGGGAAAGTCTCGGGCTATTTCCTCTTAGACCCCCTGCCGGAAAAGTGGGTATGGTTCATTGAAACTGCAAGCATCTTGTGTGGTTGTGAAGTAGTGGTGTGTTTTTCGGAAGCCGCTCGTCTCTTGGCCTCCTTGAACAGTTCGTACTCTCCTGCTGTCATGGTGACGTTGATCTTTCCGGTATTGTCCATCGTCACTCTCCAGAATAGGTCTAGGAAGTTCCCACAGACGGAGCCAAATTGATCCTGTCCAGAATCTGAGTCAGACGAAGACCAGCTGAGATGGCATTGGTGTTGACGGAGAGGCGACTTGGACACACCTAGCATATGCGCCCCGGAAAGACGGACCCCCACGTGAAGCTCAAGGACAGTGGTGACGAGACCGGCGGTACTTAGGCTCTGTGCACACTCAAACAAGCACCCGGAACGTTAGAGACCAGAAACCAAGGAAAAATGCCCTAACGCAGGCCCTCCTATGCTCAAGTCAGGTACTTTTTCCCCAGAAAAACAGTGTATAAAGGAAAAAAGAACTGTAGAAGACGAGTGCGATGTGCGCGTACCTGCTCAAGGGAGAGGAGCTCCCTTTTTATATGACAATGCGTACCTCTAGAGCCTGACCGATGTCAGAGAATGTCGGGTGTTAAGACCTGTCGAGTGATGGAGGACACGTGGTGCCCTCTCATTAGTTGAAAGAAGGTTCCATTTTCAGGGAATGACCAACTACTCTAATATTCCCTGACAAATGACAATTATTCTCTCATAGGCGATTACGATTCCCTGAAATTGTTTGTCACTTGGCGCTTTCTGTCCCGTCCGGATTTAACTACGGATAGCTTGGGATGATCGTTCAAGTGTGCCATCTGACTCGAGTCTTGATGAGGGAGACGAGTTGTGGTGAGGGTTCCATCTTTCACGCTTGGATCATTGAAGGGTCGACCGGGAGTTATCTTACTGAAAGTACCAGACCTGACTATACGGACCGAGCTGAGGAAACCCGACCAGTCGGGACAGGTCAGGCATTACTCCAGACTACATCTTATGTCTCAAATCTGGGACCTTGATCTATCTGTACCCAACTGGAAATTATGCGGCCGATGATCTCAGACGGTCTAACTCCTTTCCCCTCCTAACTGTTAACTGTCACGTCCCTTTGATTTCTGACTCTCCGTCCTCTTGACTTTGGACTGTCCTTGACTGTTACGTCTTCTTGACTTCTGACTGTCTGATCTCATCGGACTCCATCTTTATGCAACGTATCATAAACATTAATGAACAGTTTGATCCGTCGTGATTGCTCTTTCGACAACAAACATAAAAGTCACGCGTTACCATTGCCGATTGCTCACAAAGAACAAGATCTTTGACGGATCACTATAAGTATTTATAGTTTATAAATTTCATTTATGTATTTTCATACTTTAGAATGTACGTACTATTCTGTTAAATAGATTAAAACAGGTGTATAATGAAAAATAACTATACATATTTTAGAGGTTATGAAAAATTACATACGCGAATTCCGTAATTTAAATTACTGTAGAATAAAAGAAGCAAGATGACAAGTTCCAAAGACAAACAATCAATCATACACCAACAGATCTAAGCAGTGCTGGTTTAATATATATGGAAAAAAAAAAAAACAAGGACACTACTACACTAAACCAGGTTGAAACATTATACGGTGGGAGAGTTGGGGCAGGTTTCCCTTTCCCTTTCGAAGAGTTCGAGGCAGTGCTCTTGGTCGAGGTTCCTGCTCCAGAACTTCTTGTAGTACTCGTCGTAGGTGTAACTCCGGTAGACGGCTGGGCTGCCGTCGGCGATGAGCTTCTCGGGAGGGCTGATGAGCACGCTGTTGCAGGGGCAGAGGAAGGACGCCACTGACATCCTTTCCTTGTTTGAGTTGACCACAGCTCGATGCCACACACTCTTGTACCTACCATTACTCAATGCCTGCATGCAACATGATCGCTGAATTTATATAATCACTTTCATTATGTTAAAGAGGGTCGAACGGCCTGTTTACAAATTGTCTGTATTATATCATATAGATACTATAAATTGGACTTTAAATACTGTGAGATTAATTATAATTTTTAAAAAAAACGAATTTGCATGATCATGGGCCTTCATGTCGTGCAAGTGTGGGGTGTGGTGTCACCTGTAGCTGGTCCCCGATGTTGATGACGAATGCGTTGGGTTTGGGATCCACCGCGATCCATTTGCCGTCTTTTTGAACCTGTAAGCCGGACACGTAGGGATCCTGCAGAAGAATGGTGAGGGCGTTGGGGTCGGTGTGCGCCGGCAGGCCGTAGGTGAGCTCCGGCTCCGGACACTTCGGGTAATAATTTACAGCCATGTGTTGTTCTTGCTCCCCCAGCACTCTGCCCAGGTACTCCTCCTCCAATCCTAAGCTCAACGATATGATTCCGAGAATTCGGAATCCAAGCTGGCGAACTTGCTTACAGTAACTGCCAAACACATCCCTGATGCAGGAAAAAAAAAATCAATCATGAACAAATAATATATAGGATGTAGCAGAAACTCTTTAAATTAATACAGGTCTCCGGCCACGGTCCCTTAACCTACCTTCGTTGTTAATTTAATGTGACTTACATATAAGGATACAGTATTTTGGTTTGGGTTTGGTTGTAAAATCCAATATATTCAGGAATGATTTTGCCTGATTTCTCTATTTAGAGTTTGGCCTTCCCATACAATTCAACTCGTCCAGTCTTGGTTTGTCTGAGAGTATTTTCCAATGAGCCTTGCCATGTTAGAGAAAGGTGCACACCAAATCAACACGGAAAGACGACTTCTAACCGCGTGACCACGTTCCTCGGATGGCAGGCCGTAGCAATGAATTGATATACCAGGGCAGGCGCGCATGTTTTACATCGACAAATATATTTGATTTGATGTTAGATTCGAATAAATTTTAATACCAATGAATTTAATTTATTAATATTTATAAATAATAATTATCTTGTATGGAATCTAAGTTAGACGAAGGGCTGGTGAACTGTTGCTGGCGTTGACAGGGGGGCGATTGAGTACTTTTCTAGCGGGCGCTTCCGAAAATAGACTTCCACGTGGCGCTGACGGGCGACGATGACAGAGCTGGCAGTACCTGAGCTCTGCGCACGCTCAAACAAGCACACGAACGTTAGAGGCCAAAAATCAGGGAAAAAGTCCCCGGAGCAGGCCCTTCGATACTCAAGTTAGGTACTTTTTCCCTAGAAGAACAGTGTACGAATGTACGAAGAAGAAAGAAAGTAGAAGACAAGTGCCAATGTGTAAAAGAGCGTACCTGCGTAAGAGAGAGGACCTCCCTTTTTATATGATAGTGCGTACCTTCTGAATCTAACTGATATCAGAGAATGTCAGGTGTCAGACCTTGTTAAGTGATGGAGGACACGTGACATCCTCCTGTAGCCTGAAGGAAGGTTTTCTTCGCGGGTGATTGTAGATCGTTGGAATATTCCCTGATACTTGGCAGTTATTCTCCGACAGACGGTTACAATTCTTTGACATTGTTGTCTTGTAGCGCTTTCTGTCCTGGCCGGGAAGGAATAGGATAGCTTTGGATGACCAGTTGAGTATAATGTCTGACCTAAACCTGGGAGGGTCGGGGCTTGGAGAGATAGTACAAGTGCTGACCGGGCGTTAGTTGACCGGGAGTTAGCCGACCGAGAGCTTTAGCTTTCTGAGAGTACCGGGCCTAAGTACCGCTAGGTTGTGAGAGCCTAACCCGTCAAATCCTAGTCATGTGTCATCCGACTGTCTACCCATTCTGGTTACTGACGTCGCTCCTCGGTCTTGCTTCTTCCTTCCATGCATGTTGACTGTCACGTCCCCCCTTGACTTCTGATGGTCACGTCCTCTTGACTTTTGACTGTCACGTCCCCCCTTGACTTCTGACTGTCATGCCCTCTTGACTTCTGACTGACACATCTTCTTGATTTCTGACTATCACGTCCCCTTGACTTCTGACTGCCCTCCTTTATCGGACCCCACCATCATGCCCCGTATCACAAGCCTCCCCCCCTCCAAGTCTAGTCGAAGGAGGCTCGGGTCCGACTGAATAGACTTAAGCTCTAGTTTACTTGTCCCCCCATCCTCCTCGATGACATCCTTAAATGTTGTTTCTTTCCCTAGATCCTTGAATATGCCACCTGCTTAATCACCTAATCTACCTCGGGAGAAGGACCTCACCAACCCTTTGAACCTGACTCTTTGCATCTCCCTCTTTAAAAAGGGCTGAGTCCCCCCATACCATCGTACTTTTATTGATATCCTCTTCTGACCATGGACTCTACTTCTGATCTTGATGAGGTAATGCCTCTGCTCCAACAGCTAGCCCATCTCACTCAACTACTTGCCCAAAAGTATACTGCTTTAGCCGAGATGACGCAGGACAGAGATCTTCAGTCTTCTCTCCGTCGAGACATTGAGGAACTTTGGCTAGCCGCGAAGTCTTGAACCCAGACTGAAGTAGCACTGAAGTGAAAAGCTTATGCAGACCTGGAGAGCCAGGCTCAATTCTTGATCTATCTCAAGGAGAAACATGCTACTTGCATAGCCCTTCTTCAAGAAGAGAATCGCTCAAAGTTGAAATTATTGCTCAGTAGGGTTGTATGATTCAATTCACCAAGATAGAGCTGGTTCAGGCTCAATCATACTCGGGGCCAGTAGGTCATGTGGAACCCCTTTGCTCGAGGTGTCGATCGACTATTGATACTGGCTCGGACTTCTGATTACTTAGATATCCTTAATTGTGGGAATGAGATTTTGAGTGGTGTCTTTTGTATTCTACTCAATAAATACAAATCTGACTGGGCCTTAATCGGTGTTTTTCTTTTGTTTTCTCTACTGGAACTTCATTGCTTGTTGATAACCCATTCGGGGATAAAAGTATAAAAATTGACCCCTGAGTTACTGACCATGAACGTGGTTATGCTAAGATGAGAGTTTTGAAATCTTGCCTGAGGGATCATTGTTTGTGAGAGCAGGCTCATTTATAGCTCGCCCTGGGATGAGAGTCTGGAGGCGTGAAGGCATGCTCACTTATAACTCGCTGGGGACGAGAGTCTGGAATCCCGACCGGGAGGTCGTTGGTTGTGACAGCACACTCACTTATAACTCGTGCTGGGGCGAGAGTCTAGAGGCATGAGAGCATGCTCACTTATAATTCGCGCGGGGGCGAGAGCCTGGAATCTCGACCGGGAGGTCGTTGGTTGTGAGAACACGCTCACTTATAGCTCATGCTGGGGTGAGAGTCTAGAGGCGTGAGAGCATGCTCACTTATAACTTGCGCGGGGGTAAGAGTCTGGAATCCCGACCGGCAGGTCGTTGGTCATAAGAGCACTCTCACTTATAACTCACGCGGGGACAAGAGTCTAGAAGCGTGAGAGTATGTTCACTTATAACTCACGTTGGGGTGAGAGTCTGGAATCTCGACCGAGAGGTTGTTGGTCATGAGAGCACGCTTACTTATAACTCGCGCTGGAGCGAAAGTCTGGAGGCGTGAGAGCATGCTCACTTATAACTCGTGCGGGGTGAAAGTCTAGAGGCGTGAGAGCATGCTCACTTATAACTCGCGCTGGACTAGAGTTTGGAGGCGTGAGAGCATGCTCACTTATAACTCACACTGGGCGAGAGTTTGGAGGTGTGAAAACATGTTCACTTATAAATCGCGCTGGGGCAAGAGTCTGGAGGCGTGAGAGCTTGCTCATTTATAACTCATGCGGGGGCGAGAGTCTGGAATCCCGATCGAGAGGTCATTGGTCGTGAGAGCAAACTCACTTATAACTCGCGTTGAGGCGAGAGTCTAGAATCCCTACCTAGAAAGGATCCGGATCCCTGACTAGGAGTGAATCTGGAGACCTGATCAGGAGTGGATCTGGAGATCTGACCAAGAAGAGATCTAGAGACCTGACCAGGAGCAGATCTGGAGACCTGACCAGAAAGAGATCTAGAGACCTGGCGAAAAAGAGATCTGGAGATCTAATTAGGAGTGAATTTGGAGGTCTGATTAGGAGTGGATCTGGAGGTCTGATCAGGAAGAGATCTAAAGACCTGACCAAGAGTAGATCTGGGGACCTAACCAAGAAGAGATCTGAAGATCTGACCAGGAATGGATTTGGAGGTTTGACCAGCAAGTGATCCAAACAAGCAATCTTTGTGACTTGAAGGGATAGCGCTTGAGGACCTAGCTTAATGCACCTGCAATCACGAGGTGCAATTCATAAGGCTTTAGTCAAATTTAAACCTCACCCTGATCTCGAGGAGGCATGAAGGCGCCGAATTTAGAGCGCCACTTCCCGCCGCCTTCTTCTTTGTTTCCCGAGGCAGACGTATGAAATTTTCAGTCTCCAAGGCCTGGTCTTCAGAAGGTAAGGCACTCCTGTTCGCATATCCCCTTCCATGATTTTTCTGTCACTTCCATCATAAATACCCTTTCCTAGGGAGATGACACGTGTCCCACTAACTTAACTCGTCATAATGTATGATGCACGTTTTTTGCACGCGACCCCAAATAGCTTTCGTTTCTCGATCTGATGGCTGACGTGTGCTAGGTCGTTTCAGTTGTCTGGCCCGCTTTCAGATGCTTCCTAAGGGTTTTGTTTAAAACCCTAAACATTGTCCACTGTTGTTTGTCATCGCTTCGACTTCCTTCGAGTTTTCTTCTCCTTCTTGCTTTCGCTTGCTCCCCCCCCCTTTCGTGCATTCCCTTTGTCCTCCGTAAGTTTTCTTCCTTCACTACTCCTTTCGATCTTGTAATGGCTAGTGAGATAGAGGCACCTTGGTATGCGTATTATCACTTCGACATGGATAATAGTGATCTTCGAGCTATTCGATCGAGTCTGCAACTTTCTGAGGCCTACAAGCTTCGTTCCCCAAGGCTGAATAACCATCCTTCCTCCCCTCCTGCTGGTTTTGTAACCTCTTTTAAGGACAAGCTCCTTCGTGGTCTTCTCTTTACCATCCATCCATTCTTCTCTTCTTTGAGCAGATATTTTGGTGTCTCGTTGTCCCCATTCGCCCCCAATGCCTTTTGCACCATGTGCGGAATGGTGATCTTGTGTTGCATATATCAAATAACTCTGACTCTGTAACTTTTTCACCATTTTTACACCCTTAAACGCTTGGAATCGGGTGTTTTCATAGTGTAGTCCAGGATCGGGTATAAGTATTTTGACGGAATGCATTCTTCCAACAAAGGTTAGAAATCTAGATTTTTTTATGTTTAGTTGCCCAAGCCAGTATCCTGGCCAGTCGAGTGGCGCTATAATCTTCCCACTCCCTTTGAGCTACGCGACCACCAACATCAACCATCCTGCCACGCAGCATCCGAAAAGTTAAAGGGAGTGCAACTGTGGTTCCCCTTTCTGCTGTGAGAGAGCATGTTATATACTTTTAGGCTCAGCCCCATCCGGACGCCTTTGGGCACTCCTTTTAGTAAGATCCATACTCCACTTCCTGATCTTCACTACTGAGGTGTTTTTTATTGGTTTCTAGAAGCATCCATGTTTCGTTCCTACGCCATTGATTCTTCCCGGCTACCCAGCGATATTCTATAAAAACGGGACCAGGAGATTTTGGAGGGACATGAGGTTCCTCATGCCTTGCAAACCAGTGCCCCAGCAAAGGCTTCCTCTCAACCGTCCAGGGACCCAGAGACCCTTGGAATCGAAGAGACTGCAGAGGAGAGAGCTCCCTCTCCTCCTCCAAAAAAAACGCCTATGCCTCCAACGCAAAAGGAAGCGGGTCACCTCATCAGTTCAATCCTCTCCATCGAGGCTCCCTCTTTCCTCCAAGGCCAAGGCGAAGACCCCTGCTCAGGTAACTCCTTCTCCAATAACAGAGGCTATGGGTTCCCCCGTTCCAGTTTTTATCCCAGAACAAACCGTCTCCTAGTCTGGAGACCAGCCCGAGGATTCTGCGATCCTATCTCTTCCACCCCCTGCTCCTACTTCGGCCCTCGCCTCTTCTTCGTAGCCCAAGGAGCACATTAAAGGCAAGTATGCCTTCACCTCATCCTTTCAGTTGCCTTCCTTGCAAGTACAAGGTCCTATCCCATCAGCCAGTGCTTCTCCCCACTACGGCCAGGTGAAGATTCATGGGGCCCTAACCGAGTCGTGGAAGGTCATCGCCGACCAAATTTTTGAAGGCCCCCCTCTGGAGCTAGCTGATCTATTCTCCAATTGGCTGGTGTCAGTGAGTTTTTTTGTCTGTTTTCCTGATCCTTAGGTTAATTCTAATCTTTCCCTACGCTTGATGGGCCTGCGCCATGGGTTTAAGTATATCACAGTACATGGCCGGCCTCCAAAGAGAGAACGAGTCCCTGAGGGCTCGCCTCTGTGAGTGGAAAGCCGCTACTACCATCGACCCCACTTTTGATTTGCCCTCCTTCGATGACCCAATACAATCCTGCCTTCAAGCTGTCGGGGAGAAAACCCACACTACCCAGGACATGGCTCAGGCAGAATTAGAAAAGGTGCTGACCTTGCAGTCAGCCCTGAAGACTAGTGAGTCCAAGCTCAAGTCTGAAAGGCTGAGGCGCACCTAAATTCTGGCTGATTTAGAGGAGAAGGAGACTGAGGTGGCGTCCCTCTCTTCGAAGTTGAAGGAACTACAGGAAGTGCACGCTGCTCTGGCGAAAGATCTGGAGGCAAAGTAGGCAAATCTGATCTCTAGTAATGATCGGGAAGCTGCTCTTTGAATGAAGTGGGAGGTAGGCTCGGCTACTCTGAAGTCCCTCCAAGCAAACCTGTCTAAGGCCAAGGAAGAAGCTGCCACCACTCACCAAGAGCTGGCCTTGGTCCAAGTTGGCATGGATAAGGCCAAGGATGAGCTAAAAGATTACCAGGCCGGTGAGGCTGCTCGTCTGGAAGCTTATAAGGCCGCTTACCTGGCTAGTGGGGTATTTGGAGCGAAGATAGGTAGCCTCATCGATCGGATGGTCTGCTAGGAGGGGTGGGAGCCCTGCGGCAGCTTCATGAGAAAGGCTATCTCCGGTTAGCCCCTCCTGCGGATTTCTTGGACAGAGGTCACCTTATACGAGAGCTTCCCGATGATGCCTTCCTGACTTTTGATGATTAGTGCGCGTTTCTTGTCCTTTACCTTTGATCTAAGCCTTGTCCAGGACTAGTGTGTAGGCAGACTATTTTTTTAATATCTAATTGTATAGTTCGTTAAGTACTTTTTCTAATGATCTGTGCAATTTCCCACTAGATATGTTCGCATGATTTGCTAAGTGTTTATCCCTTCTGTAGTGGTTTTGCTGACTTAACTTCTGTGTAGGCGTCGACGTTGTGGGCGATCAAGTTTTTGTTTCTCTATCGGGCTTCCAATCTGAATAGTCTGTTTAATGTCCCAATCGAATTCGGTCATTAGGCAACCCGACCAGTTGCTTTGGCGGGCCGGTCTAGTTTAGGACGCATGACCGAGTTCTGCGCGATCGAGCTATTCGCACTGTCGCAAGCCAAGGTACTGGAGAGTCCCGAGAATAAGTCTCTATAGCGTCGACTATTCCCGAAGCCATAGCAAGCCTCTATCCCCACCATGTCTATCATCCCCGCTTTCTTAAACATTCCCCCGTGACATAGTTTTCTAGGATGATCCTACAGTTGGCGTTGCTCCTATATTTATGGATGGCACCAGCTACTTTGAATGCAAACCATTTGATGGGCACTGATGACAAGGTCTTTTATGCCCCCATGGTGGCTATAAATATCCTTTACCCTCAGCTTTACTGAACCTTTGCCTCTAGCGTAAGCCTTCCTCTTGTTTCCGGTGTCAGTTGTGCTCTTCCCCTTGTGTTTTAGGTTTGCATCATCCCATGGATTCGCCTACGTCTACCTACGCTCCTGGAGTGTCAACCTTTACTGGGGTGGACCTAGATGATCTCCGCTTCACCTATGAAATTCCTAGGGCCATACACATCATCCCTCCTCGTAGGGTACACGACCTTCTTCAAGGAGTAAGTTGTTGCCAGCCTCCACTTTCCCATTCACCCTTTCTTTTCTCAAGTGAGTCGTTACTTTCGCATCTCTCTCGGCCAACTTACACCTAATTGCATGAGGATCTTGTCCGGGTTCATCCTCCTCAGCGAAGTGTGTGATCTACCTTGGACTCCCCGCCTATTCCACTGGTTCTTTACCCCTCATTGTCACAATAAGGGCATCTTCCATCTCTAAGCTCACACCAAAACCATCTTTTTCATTCCTCTTCCATCCTCATACTTGGATTGGAAAGAAAAATATTTCTTCCTAAGTTTTCCCCTAGCCGTAGAATGACCTACACAATGACATTCGACTTTACCTCCGGCCCAACCTCTAGGGGATTTTCAGACAGATCCTAACTTTAAAGAGGCATCCACACAACTGGGATGCTAGTGCTTAGACCTGCTCAGACTGCTGTCAGAGGATGTACTATTCTTATTCAGGCTGAGCCGCACCCCTTCAGAACTACCACATTCCTTAGATACATATTGGCTTACCTCAGCTGACCTTTGCTTTCATATTCTGATTTAGGTGCTCTATTTGTAGCCGATACCCTGGCCTGGGCGTCCCTGATCAGGCCTCTCCCCCTGAGTGATATGGAGATACAACGCCAAGGGCGCATAATACTGGCCAGGAGGGGTATGTTGCACCTGGTTCCACCCCCATAAGGGCTACTGCTTCAACCGCTCCTCGATCAGTCGCTCGAGCAACCTAGCGTGTTCGTTTTGCTCCTGAGCCTGTAAGGCACACTTCTCCCATGCCTCCTGTTCGTCAACCGAGAACTCTATTAGAGAAGTCAAATTTAGATGAATAGTCACTTTTGCGCAGGCCAAGACGTCGACCTACGAAACCAAGGTCAGTATCCGAGCCCCAACCCACAACTTTGGCATCCCGACCAGTCTCCACTTTTGTTCTTGATCCAAAACTCCCGAGTGATCCTATTGTGCCACCCAAAGCCAGGACTAGCGTTGAGAGAGGGAGAGCTCCCATTGCTACAGAGCAGCCCTCTACTCCCGTGCCCCCTACTACATCGATTGCCCTGCCCGGGTCTTCCTCCTTTCCCGAGGTGCCTCCTATATCAGCGTCCCAAGCCACCCCTCGGACTCAAGCTGGATTTTTCTCCGCTCGGCTATCCTTCTCGACACACCCTGATTCCAGCGAGACCACTGTCGGGCCATCAACTCATCCTCCTTTAGGTGGGACCTTTGTTGGACTGTCACAATCGCAGCGCTCTCACTATCACCATTATTGAGCCTCCAAGCCGTTCGAATGGGGTATGCGCGGTCAGTCAAATGCCCAGACTAGTTGTCTTACGCTGAGGGGTCAGTTATCGACCCATTGGGAGGAAAGTCTGTGGCAAATGCATGCTCTCCCCTGCTCGCTCAACTGGATCGATTTTCCGAAGGATCTATTGCAGTAAGTTTCTACTCCTCCCCATTGTCTTTTCTTTCTTTTTACTCTAACTATTTGCTTATCTGCATAGACTTTTGCTAAGTCCATGGTGCTGAGTCAGTTATTCTCCCTCCTGTATCAGTAAAATAATATTTTGACAAATACAGTGGCTGACCTAGAATCCAAACTGTCTGACCCTGCCTCGGTCGTGTCCCAACTAAGGGCGGAAGTGTCAACCTTAAAGAAGTTGAACGCCACCCAAGAACAACCCCTGGGGGAGGCTCAGTTAGAAATCGGCCGCCTCCGAGAAGAAAAGAGCAAGCTTGAAGCTCTTCTGAAGTCATCCGAGAATAAGTGCCGAGAAGCTCAGTCAGAACTGGCTCAATGCACAACAACTTTGGGAGATTTAAGGCTTGCACATAAGCAAGAGACGGATCACCTGACTCAAAAGGTGCAATCCACAGACATATTACTGATGGACCAGCGGTGGACCTGGAGTCCCAAGCTACAGAGCTGGGTTCTCTACAAGCAGAGCTATCCTAAGCTTAATCTGCACTATCAAACTCTGTGATCGCCTTGGAGACCTACAAGGCTGGGGAAAGCGACCGCCTACAAGCAAGCCTAAAAGAATACTTGCACTCTCCAGAGTTTGGCGCACAAGTAGGGGACTACTTCGTCACATATGTGGCCTATGGTGCAGTGGGGGCGCTTCAATAGCTTAAGGAGCAAGGATATCTGCCTTCAGTCCCTCCGGCAGATTTTCTAGACCATCGTCACATCCTCTGAGAGATGTCCGCCGATGTATTCGTCGAATTTAAATGACTTGTTACTTGAACACTTTATGTACCCTACTTAGTAGAGATGTCATGTCTTCTCCTTAGTCTTGACTCTATGGGGCCAGAGTCACGTCAACCTGGGCATAGGGTCCTGTCCTGATCTGGTCTTATAAAAGATTTACGAGTGTCCAGAACCCAAGCATCATGACCTGATAATTTTTTCCTGATAGATCATATTTCTTCGATCTGAAGTCTTACAAAATACTATCTTAAGCACGATAAGGTTGGAGGTAGTTAGCGTTCCATGGACGGTCTAGCTTCCTACCCTGAGTGTCTTGTAAATAGTAGGCGCCCGAGGCTAACCGTTTAACAATTTTATAAGGATCATCCCACTGGGGTGCTAATTTGGTTATCTCCCCTACGGGTTTTGTCCTCTTCCAGACTAAGTCCCCTTCTCCGAAGAACCAGGGCACAACTCTTCGGTCATAATTTTGACGCATCCTTTGCCGATATGATGTCAGGCGGGTAGCTGTGCCTTTGTGAATTTCACTGATTAAATCCAGCTCTAAGAGTCACCGCTCGTCATTGCTTTCATCGTATAGAATTCTCCTGACCGAAGGTACCCCAATCTCGATAGGCACCACAACCTCACTGTCGTAGATCAAGTAGAATGGTGTGAGCCTTGTGCTTTCTCGAGGGGTCGTGCGGTAGGTCCAGAGGATGCTGGGGAAATCTTCCACCCAATCACCTCCAACATGATCCAACTTGACCTTCAACCCCCTAACTATCTCTCTATTGGTAACCTCAATCTACCCATTACTCTGATGATAAGCGACAGATGTGAAGCCTTGGGTTATGTCGAACCCTTGACACCAGGTCTGGATCTTGCGACCCTGGAACTGCCTTCCATTATCTAAAACCAATTTGTGTGGTATTCCAAATCGGCAGAGGATGTTCTTCCATAGGAATTGAATAATGGCTCCTTTAGTAATCCAGGCCAGACCTTTTGCTTTCACCCATTTAGAAAAGTAATCCACTGCTACGAGCAAGAATCTTTTCTAACCTGGCGCCATCAAGAAAGGTCCTACAATATCCATGCCTCATTTGTCAAATGGGCATGAGATTATTGAGATTTTTAGTGTGTCGGTCGATCGATGGGTTAGATTCTGATGCTTTTGGCAGGATAAGCAAGTGTTCACCAATTTTTGAGCATCTTTCTGCAGAATGAACCAGAAATATCGGCCAGTAATACTTTTCGGGCTAGCGTCCTTTCTCTCGTATGGTTGTCGCAATATCCCTGATGTACCTCCTGCAAAGCATACTCCACTTCTTCCATTCCTAAGCATTTGAGTAGCGGTCTGGAGAATACTTGCTTGTACAGCTGGTCCCCGATCAAAGTATACATATGAGCTCTTTTTCTGATCAACTTGGCCTCTTCTGGATCAGCAGGTAAGATGCATTGCCAAAGATAAATGATTATGGAGGCTCTCCAGTCAATCAGTTCCTCAATATTGTTCTACAGGTCTATCTGAGCTATTAGGAAGATCTGAGCTATGGACATGTCTAGCACACAAGTGGTCAAAGAGCTAGCCATTTTAGCTAATTCATCAGCTCTTTGATTATCAGTTCGGGAATCTTAGTAACTGTGATTTCTTTGAAATCCTCCTTCATCCTCTCATATGCTTCTTGATACACCTATAGCTTGTCACTGTTAACTTCGAAATTGCCTGCCACTTGCTGAGCTATACGCTGAGAGTCTGAATAAACAACCACCCGGGCGGCTCCGACATATCGAGTTGCTTTCAGCCCTGCTAATAGCACTTTATATACCGCCTCATTATTTGTGGCCCTGAAATTTAACCTGACAGCCAGCTACAAGATGCCCTCCTGAGGGGAGATCAGGAGGACTCCCACTTTACTTCCTTGCTGGGTAGACGATCCATCTACATAAATCTTCCAAGCTTTTTCGGAGTCAGGCTGATGAACCTCCGTCAGGAAATCTACCAGAGCTTGTGCTTTAATCGCAGTTCGAGGCTGGTATTGTATGTTATATTCTCCCAACTCAGTAGCCCATTTGATGAGGCATCCTGCTATTTCCACATTAGTGAGAGCTTTACCCATGGTGCTATTGGTCAAGAATGTGATGGGGTGTGCTAGGAAATAAGGTCTTAAACGGCGGACCATTAGTACCAATCCGTAGACCAATTTTTCCAAAGCCATGTATCGAGACTCGACCCTTTTTAATAAATGATTGAAGAAGTACACTGGTCACTATACATCGTCCTGCTCTTTCACCAACACCTCCCCACGGCCTTAGGGGTGGCTGACAGATAAACCCAGAGTGGCTCTCCAACAGTAGGCTTGAACAGTGAGGGTAGAGTCTCCAAGTGCTTCTTTAATTCCTCGAAAGCCCGGTTGTATTCCTCGTCCCATTGGAACTTGGTGGCTCTCCTGAGTATTTTGAAGAAAGGCATGACTTTATCCGCAAACCGAGATATGAACCGGATAGTGCTGTTATTCGGCTCACCAACTTCTGAGCTTCCTTTAGATTCTGAGACACCTTTATATCTCGATGTGTTTGGACCTTCTCTGGATTTGCTTCAATTCCTCGCTCAGTGACAAGGTATCTCAAGAATTTTCCTCCTCGACCTCCAAACAAGCATTTCAAGGGATTCAACTTCAGTCCATACTGTTGGAGTGTGCTGCAAGTTTCTTCTATGTCAGTGATCAAATTTATAGCCAGAGTGGATTTGATAAGGATGTAATCCATATAGACCTCCACATTCCGCCCTTTCTGCTCCCAGAAAATCTTATCCATCATCCTTTGATAGGTAGCTCCGACATTCCTTAATCCAAAAGGCATAACGGTATAACAGAGGTATCATCTGCTGTGATGAAGCTAACCTCCTCCTGATCTTCTTGCACCAAATGGATCTGGTGGTATCCCTGATAAGCATCAAGCATGCAAATCATTTCATAGCTTGAGGTCGAGTCTACCATTTGGTCAATCCTGGGTAGCGGGTAGTAGTCCTTGGGGTTGGCACGATTAAGATCTTGGAAGTCGATACAAACTCACCACTTATTATTAGGTTTAGCTACCAAGATCACATTAGAGAGTCATGACGGGAATTGTACCTCTCTAATGTGACCTGCTTTCCTGAGCTGATCCATCTCAGCTCGGATGATCTTGTTCTGCTCGGCCGAGAAATTCCTCTTCTTCTACTTGACCGATCGAGAATCAGGCAGAAGGTGTAATCTATGCTCAGCCATCTCGGGTTTAACCCCAGGCAGCTCTTTAGGGGACCAAGCGAAAGCGCCCCTATTACGAGTCAAGCATTGGACCAAGTCCATCTTGACTTCAATAGGCAGGTCGCTTGATATGCGGGTGAGGCTCTCCGGACGCTCAGAATAGAGCTGCACCTCCTCCCAAGGGATGAGCTCCTCTGCTATAGGCAAAGACTCCTCTTGAATAACATGGATCCTGCCATCTTCGGTTCGGTGAGCCTTGCGAGCCTCTACCTTTACCATGTCAATGTAGAACCTGGGAGAGATTAATTGCTCACCTCTCACTTCCCGACCTAGTCTCCCACAAGGAATTTGATCTTCTGATGAAATGTTGAGACAGTTGCCCGAAACTCGTGCAGTGCCGGTCTCCCTAAGATGACATTGTATGAGGACGGTGAATCCACCACTATGAAGGTGCTCCTTCGTGTCCTCACCAAGGGCTCGCTACCCAAAGATATTGCTAACTTGATCTGACCCATGGGTCGCACTTCATTGCCAGTAAAGTCATACAATGAAGTAGCCACTAGCTGGAGTTCACTCGCGTCGATTTGCATGCTCTCGAACGCGCTCTTGAACAGGACATTGACAGAGCTTCCAGTATCCACGAAAACTCTGGCCACACGAGTGTTGGCGATGATGGCCTTGATTGTTAGGGTATTGTCATGGGGGAGCTCCAATCCTTCCAGGTCTTGGGGCCCAAAGCTAATGACGGGCACTGCAGCTTGCTCCCTACTGCACCCTACCACATGTATTTCCAAGCGTCGCTCATGAGACTTCCGAGCCCTAGCGTAGTCTCCATCTGTGGGCCCTCTTGAAATCATATCGATCTCACGAATCACCGCGTTTTCCCTGTTCTCCTCCTCCCGGGCTTCCCCTAGCTCCCGGTTGTGCCCGGGTTGCTGATTTCCCTATCCCGCATTGTTGTACTAGGGTCTGCCAGGCTGGCCTGCCCCAGCATATTGGCTGGCTAGCATCCTCCGCGCCTCTACGATATCCACACGAACAAGCCTTGCCTTCGTTCGTTTGTCTCACAAACTCAACAAGATGGAGAAGAAAAACACACAAGGTTGTGCTAGCAACCTATATGTGTGTCTCGGCCAAGAAAAGGGAAGAAGAAGATCAAGGGGACTTTTCACCTTCTCAAGAAATGAAAAAGCTTATGAAAAATATCATCCAAATGATATTTATAACCATCTCATGGCATACCAAGAGTCTCCACCCTTTCATCTTCTAATCACCCTTTCATCTTCTAATCTAATGGCTCAAAATTAACCATTCAATCCAATGGTTCAATTTTGACCATTCAATTTCCTTGGTGAACTCAAGTTCACCCAATGAGTCCAATCCATTGATTCTCAAGCAACTCGACTCAATCCAACAATTGGATCCCTTTGAGTCTAACTCAATGAGTCAAATTCAGATTACACTTAATCTAATGATTCATCACATGAACCAATCTCCATATCAACTTGTTCTTTGTCTGTGACCCTATAGGCTCTCGTAACGTTGGCAATGTACCCAAATCAACATTTGTGATACATAAACAATGAGTGACATCTAGCAAGGCATCATTGCTACCCATGTGACGAGAAAGTCGAGATCCGACCTAACCTGTCCATGGTTATCATCATGTATGACTTGGTCCCTCTATCCTTGATATCTAGATTGATCAATGAGACATAGACCGTGTCATCCTCTTATCAATCTTTATGTTTCTTGATATCTAAGTAGACACACTCAAACAAATGAACTGAATATCTCATATTGATTTATTTACACATGACCATGTTTTCTTGTGTCCTACTAATCAAGGGACCCACGGATATCGCTTCAGTCATATGGAAGGGATAGTTCCCATCTACATCACTCACATCCCTCCGCATAATTCATTGCATACCCAGTGATCGACTTTATAGTTCACCCTGTTACGGGTGACGTTTGACGATACCAAAGTATACAACTCCTTATGTAGGGAACCGTAGTGACTTCAGGTCTAAGGACTATTCATACCAATAGTCACATGAGAATATTTATGACACTCATACGATGATCCATGAAACATTTTCATGGCGGGTCATTCAGTACATATTCTCTAATATATACCCATGTGTCAACCTGATATCTCATATCCATGATTTGTGAGATCAAGTCATCCGTTGACCTACATGCTAGTCTTAACGTATTAATATTGTCCTTGTATATTAATGCTCGACTAGGAATAGTTAAGAGTAGTGTTCTCTATAATATCTCACTATCAATTCAACCAATTGATATACTGTAGATAAGAACCTACTACCCAAGGACATTATCATATTTATTCAATTGACACTAAACTGAAATAAATATAATAACCACCTTTTGCCTTTTATTAATAATGATATATGATACAATATGCGCCCTTTACAATCATCTCATAATTGGTACTAGGGCTAATACTAACAATAGCCACTAGCTGGAGTTCACTGGCGTCGATTTGCATGCTCTCGAACGCGCTCTTGAACAACACATTGACAGAGCTTCCAGTATCCACGAAAACTCTGGCCACACGAGTGTTGGCGATGTGACCTTGATTATTAGGGCATTGTCGTGGGGGAGCTTCAATCCTTCCAGGTCTTGGGGCCCAAAGCTAATGACGGGCACTGCAGCTTGCTCCTTACTGCACCCTACCACATGTATTTCCAACTGTCGCTCATGAGACTTCCGAGCCCTAGCGTAGTCTCCATCTGTGGGCTCTCCTAAGATCATACCGATCTCACGAATGGCCGCATTTTCCCTGTTCTCCTCCTCCCGGGCTTCCCTTAGCTCCTGGTTGTGCCTGGGCTGCTGATTTCCCTATCCCGCATTGTTGTACTAGGGTCTGCCAGGCTGGCCTGTCCCATCCTATTGGCTGGCCTGTCCCAGCCAATTGGCTGGCCAGCATCCTCTGCTGAGTCTTGGGCATGATCTCAGACGGAGGTAAACCCATCTCAGCGGCGCGCCGAGAGTCTCGTGCGAACTTGAAGCAATCATTGGTGGCATGGGTGTGAGATCTATGATAAGTACAATAACGTAGCCCCCACGATCCAGGTTTTGGGGCTTGAACTGCTGCCACACGCTAGGCCGGCCTAGGATCTTGACTGGGAGGGAAGGGCGGTCGGGCATCCCGGGCGTAAGGAAGAGGCTAAGTTGGTGGTTGGGGCAGCCTCTTCTCCGACTTGTTGACGAGAGTAGGCACCTTGTCTTCTTTCCTCCGAGCTGCCTGAGTCTCTTCCACATTGATGTAGCTAGTTGCTTTCCCGAACATCTCGTCGAAGTTTTTCATGGGATGTTTAATGAGATCTCTGAAGAACTCCCCCTCTACTAGTCCATGAGAGAAGGCGCTCATCAGTATTTCTGAGGTGGCAGATGGGATGTCCTGAGCCACCTGGTTGAAGCGGTTGTTATAACTTCACAAGGGCTCAACCGACCCTTGCTTAAGAGCGAAGAGACAGTGGTCTGTCTTCTAGTACTTCCTATTGATGGCAAAGTGGCGCAAGAAGACAGTCTTGAAATCATGAAAACAAGTGATGGACTCATTCGACAATCCATCAAACCATTTCTGTGCTGAGCCAGATAGAGTGTTTAGAAACACTCGGCACTTAATAGCATCTCTGTATTGATGTAACAGCGCAGCGTTCCTAAACTTGCGGAGATGATCCTCCTAATCTTTACTGCCATCGTATTCTCCAATGGCCGGGGGCTTATACCCCTTCAGTAGTTTCTCCTCTAGCACCTTAAAGAGAAGGGCACTTGCTCATTAGGTTCCCCCCGGGACTCCTCTTGGAGGACTATAGCCTTTCCCTTCTTTGAATCCTTGGGAGGGGAGCTCTCCACCATAGAGGCTTGTGGTTGTTCTTTCTTGTTATAACAGTCCAAGCCCTTGTGATAATAATCTAGGTCAGGCTCCCGATAGAAGGTCGGGGGGAACTCCTCGGGTTGCTTCCTCTTAGACCCTCGATCTGAAACATGAGTTGGGTCCTTGGAAACAGTAGACATCTTGTAAGGTCGCGAGGTAGTGGTTTGTTTTTCGTAAGCTGCTCATCTTTTAGCTTCTTTGAACAGCTCGTACTCCCCTACCGTCATGGTCACGTTGATTCGCCCAACTTTCTCCATCTTCACGCTCCAGAACAGGTGAAGAAAGTTCCCACAAATGATGCCAAATTGATCATGTCTGGAATCTGAGTCAGACGAAGGCCTAGTGAGCTATTGCTGGTATTGACCCGGGGGGGGGGGGGGAGGGGGACTGAGATACTTTTCTAGCGGGCGCTTTCGAAAATAGACTTCCACGTGGCGCTGACGGACGACGATGATTGAGCCGGTGGTACCTGAGCTTTGACACGCTTAAACAAGCACACAGGCATTAGAGGCCAGAAACCAGGGAATAAGTCCCCGGAACAGGCCCTCTGACACTCAAGTCAGGTACTTTTTCCCTAGAAGAACAGTGTATGAATGTATGAAGAAGAAAGAAAGTAGAAGACAAGTGCCAATGTGCAAGAGAGCGTACCTACGTGAGGGAGAGGACCTCACTTTTTATAAGACAGTGCATACCTTCTGGAGCTTGATTGATGTCAGAGAATGTCGGGTATCAGACTTTGTCGAGTGATGGAGGACATGTGGCATCCTTCTGTAGCCTGAAGGAAGATTCCATTCACGGGTGACTGCAGACCATTAGAATATTCCCTGACACTTGGTAGTTATTCTTTGACAGGCGGTTACGATTCTCTGACCTTGTTGTCTTGTAGCTCTTTCTATCTCGGCCGGGAAGGAATATGACAACCCTGGATGACCAGTCGGGTATAACGCTTGACCTAAACCTTGGAGGGCCAGGGCCTGGAGAGATAGTACAAGTGATGATCGGGCGTTAACTGACCAGGAGTTAGTCGACCGAGAGCTTTAGCTTTCTGAGAGTACCGGGCCTAAGTACCACCGGTCGTGAGAGCCTAACCCGTCAAATCCTAGTCAGGTGTTATCCAACTGTCTACCCAGGTGTCTCAGATCTATAGGACCCTGACCGGGAATTTGGTTACTGACTTCGCTCCTCGGTCTTGCTTCTTTCTTCCATGCCTATTGATTGTCACGCCCCCCCCTTGACTTCTGACGACCACGTCCTCTTGACTTTTGACTGTCACGTTCCCCCTTGACTTCTAACTGCCACGTCCTCTTGACTTTTAACTGTCACGTTGTCCCTTGACTTCTGACTGTCACGTCCTCTTGACTTTTGACTGTCACGTCCCCCCTTGACTTTTGACTGCCACGTCCTCTTGACTTCTGACTGCCACATTATCTTAACTTCTGACTGCCCTCCTTTAACGGATCCCACTATCATACCCCGTATCACAATATTAATGAATAATTTATGATCGTATTCATGAATAAATTTATTTATTAATTTATATAGAATTTTATTCTCTAATATATATGAAAAAATTCATAAATAATTTTATTATTTTTTATATTCATTTTGAATCTAGTTAAAAATAAAAAATAATATGAATTTTATAAAGTAACAATATTAATATTAATAATTGAGCTGGATTAAAAATTTAAAGAAACTCAAGTTCAATTCGAATTCTATAAAATTTTTAATAAACAAATTTGAACGAACTTGGATAAATAAACAAATAAATTTAAATACTTGGCAGCTAATCTTGACTTCGATTCGAGCCATTCACACCCTTAGTTTTGACAGATGAGAAGGGAAAGAAAGGGAAGGAAGAAGACTTACTTAAACGAGGATGGATTGGAAGGCCAGTCGGGGACGAATTCCTCGAGCGGGTAGCAATGAAGGCGGAGGTAGTCTCTCCAGTTGTGAACCGTTTCCTTCCTCACATTAAAGCTCGTGGACAGGCGAATTTTCTTGGTGGGATCGTCGGAGTAGAGCTTCGCTTTCTCCTCCGGCGGGAGGCGAAAGAACTCCAGGGTGATGGCCAGCACCTTCTTGATCAATTCGGCGGCGATTCCATGATTGACGACCTGCAGCGGGAGGGCGGTCAAGGAACAGCCGCTTAAGCAGAGGAGACGGCAAGTAACGATCGAGTACCTGAAAGAAGCCGTATAGTCGACAAGCCTTCTCAATTTGGGAGATGATTTGGGACTTGTCGGAGGCGCCGAAATCGACGACGGGGATGTTCGCGTCGGCGATGACGTTGTCGAGGTGGGGTCGTTCGTTCTCCGGCCTCACGTAGTTTCTGGGCATGGTGTCGTGCTCCCCGATCGAGAGAAGCATATCCGCCATGGCAGGCAGCGAAGGGAACAGAGAAGTGAACGAGAAGAGGCGAGGAGACGAGTGAAATGAAGATGAATTAGGAGGATTTATGTATAATTTGCGATGTCGCTGAGTCCGTTGACGCAAGAAGTTGTCACGTGACTCACGTCAGCATATCGACAGCATTAAACGATGTCATCGATGGGCCCAGCCACGTGCCGACTACGTCGATATGCGTGTGTATGAGAGCATCCCAGATTCCCATCTCCATTGTGACGCGGATGCTCTGAAAGGGAGGGAGCTCTTTCGGTGTTCGAGCCGTTTTTTTAATTTCTTTTTAATTATTATAATATTTTTTATTTTTTTTAATATTTATAAAAATAATAAGCATGTAAATTATAAGAAAGTTTTTAAGAGATTTTTTTTTTCTAATAAAGAGATATATAAGAATTTTATTTTATATAGTAGGGATATGATAACAAGAGTTCTCAAAGAGTATCCTTATCCACAAGTGTGAGTATACAGGACTGCGGAACATGTGTCAGAGTCTTAGCATTGAAATTAAATATCACATTAAATATAATAACATTCATATCAATTTTTTATTACTATATCTAAAATTTATAGTAAATGACCCACTTTATTAAATTTAAATAAATATTTTTCACTACACACTACATCCAATATCCTAAAATTTTCATCATCATTAAATTTTTTATTATTTTCTTCTCTTTTTTTCTATTTTTTATTATTATATTTATGGAATGAATGGAAGGAGAGAGATTGAAAAGATTGAGTGGAAGGAGAGAAATTAAAAAGAAATATTATTTTATTTTTAGAGTAGAGGTTTCATTCCCTAAATTTAGAAAATTACTATTTATTAAATCTAAATTTAAGGAATTGATAGGGTAATTGATGCAGAGGATTTTTAGTTACCCTATCCAAAATTTAGGGAAAAAACTTTAGATAGGATAGCTGATGTGGATGCTCTAATATTGTTTTCCCTTCATCTACGATTTAATCCCCGACTATAATATATTTATAAGAATTTTTCTTCTAAATAGAGGACGTAACTAAAGAATACTAGATTTCTGGGCTGACCACCGTATGTACTTCTCGATTTATTCTAATGATCGATAGAAAATGAAACCGATGGAAAACTTTCATGAGATTGAGCCGATCATTCTAGAAATAGTCAATAAAATTAATTAGGATTATCAATTTTTTTTTTTTTAAAAAATTCAACCTATGTACTGATGTGCACCAACTGCAAGTGCATAACCATTGTTAAATAGTATAATTATCATTCTATGAGACCATAAAGTTGACTACTAGTTTACGTGCAACGTAAGCTATCTAGACGAATTAAAATGGAGAAAATTATTATTAAAGCAAGCAAATTAAGAAAACTTAACAAAAGATCACCAATTTTTGAGAAAATCCTAGGATTTCAATTTCATCATGATGATTGTTGACAATTTACTTGTGATTCTCTCTCCTTCCTCAATGTTAGATAATTCTTGAAGGTAATTCATCATAAGGTAATTGTTGCTTTCTCTCAAAATATAGAGATGTATCTATCCTAACGTGACTCTTACTCTCATAGTAGTCGAATTAGGATAAATTCTTTGTTGAATCAAAAACACTAGGGGGATGAATAGCGCTAGTAGGGTTTTTACTTTTTTTAAAATCAATGAGAGTAAACGTAACATAAAGTAAAAGTAAAGGAAAAAAATCGCTAAAACTTTCTTTTACTTGGTTCGGAGCCTATGATAACTCCTACCCAAGTAACTTTATGTGCCTCTTTATTTTATTAGTTGTTAAACTGCTTTAAGTTAATTGTGCTACTACTCTTGTTTGAAAGATCGAGAAAGGTTCATTTTTAATTATAATCAATTCACCCTTTTCCTCTTGTCGACTGCATGGGTCCTAACAAGTGGTATCAGAGCTAAGTTCATTTCAGAAGTACTAACCGTCATCCGAAGCAAATGAAATGGACGGATCTAGCATCTTCTCGTTGAAATTTGAGGGAGACTTCACAATGTGGAAGAAGCGCATGGAGTTATTCTTCAAAATTGAATTCAAAATTTTATTAATTATAAAATACAGTTTTGTAGCACCTACAGATCAGCATAGAGCCGAGAAAGAAGATTATGCATTGACGAAAAAGGAGCAAGTTGACTTCATGGCTAATGGAAAAGCAGAGTTCCATCTGCTTAGTGTTCTTCCGCTCCAGGAGGTCAGTCGGATTGGAAGCTAAAACTCCCCCAAAGAGATCTGGAAAAAATTCCTGGAGCTTCAGAAGGTACTTCAGAAACCAAACTAGCAAAGCGGTACATCCTTTGAAGCCAACTAACAAACCTCCGGATGAACAAGGGAGAAAGGTAGCCCAACTCCAAGCAAGGATCAAAGACCTAGTCACCCAGCTCAACAACCTCGGAGAAAAGGTAACAAACCGTGATTCATTAAAGTGCGCACTTAATGCTTTTCCAAGAACTCAAGAGTGGTTAGCCTTAGTAGATGCTTATTACATCTCTAAGAACATGGAGATATGTACTCTTGAAAATCTATTTTCAACTTTTGAACTTCATGAGTCTCATTGTGTAGATAATTAAGAATTAGAAAAATCTAACAACATTGCTCTAAAAGCCAAGATGGATGAATTAGACGTCGACATGTCCTTGGACGATGATGAAACAACTTAATATGGTAAGAAATGTTTTAGAACTAATAAGTTTAATCAAGTGCAGGTAAGGAAAAGAAAAACAAGGAAGATAAGATGTTATAACTACAGTAAAAAGAGGGACATCTCAAGGAGGACTGCCCAAAGATGAAGAAGGACAGTAAGAAGGGACCAAGTACAACAAAGCACAAAACCTTAAAGACAACTTGGGACGAGTCGTCATTAGAATATGATTTGGAGGAGCATGCTGGACTTGCACTAATGGAAAGTCACCAGGAGGAGGAGAGCATAAATAAATGGGGAGACTCCTCAGAAGAAAGCGCAGTGAGGAGAAAGAAATAAATTTCAGAGTGGATTTGGTAAGTGAGGTATGTTTACTACCCTTGACCAGTTATACTCAGATATTAAATCTATGACTAGATCATTATGTAAGTTAAAATTGAAAAATAATAACTTGAAAAAGAAGTTCTTGAATTAAAAACAATCTTAGCAAAAATCTGCCCTTTAGAAATGTATAATAAGTTAAAGGAAAAAAAATAAAAAATTGAAGGATCAAATTAAAAATTTTAAAATTTTTGCATGTCTAACGAGTCGTCATTAGAATATGATTTGGAGGAGCATGCTGGACTTGCACTAATGGCAAGTCACCAGGAGGAGGAGAGCATAAATAAATGGGGAGACTCATCAGAAGAAAGTGCAGTGAGGAGAAAGAAATAAATTTTAGAGTGGATTTGGTAAGTGAGGTATGTTTACTACCCTTGACCAGTTATACTCAGATATTAAATCTATGACTAGATCATTATGTAAGATAAAATCGAAAAATAATAACTTGAAAAAGAAGTTCTTGAATTAAAAACAATCTTAGAAAAAATCTGCCCTTTAGAAATGTATAATAAGTTAAAGGAAAAAAAATAAAAAATTGAAGGACCAAATTAAAAATTTTAAAAATTTTGCATGTCTAATGAGTCGTCATTAGAATATGATTTGGAGGAGCATGCTGGACTTGCACTAATGGCAAGTCACCAGGAGGAGGAGAGCATAAATAAATGGGAAGACTCCTCAGAAGAAAGCGTAGTGAGGAGAAAGAAATAAATTTCAGAGTGGATTTGGTAAGTGAGGTATGTTTACTACCCTTGACTAGTTATACTCATATATTAAATCTATGACTAGATCATTATGTAAGCTAAAATCCAAAAGTAATAACTTGAAAAGAGAAGTTCTTGAATTAAAAACAATCTTAGCAGAAATCTGCCCTTTATAAATGTATAATAAGTTAAAGGAAAAAAAAAATAAAAAATTGAAGGACCAAATTAAAAATTTTAAAAATTTTGCATGTCTAACGAGTCGTCATTAGAATATGATTTGGAGGAGCATGCTGGACTTGCACTAATGGCAAGTCACCAGGAGGAGGAGAGCATAAATAAATGGGGAGACTCCTCAGAAGAAAGCGCAGTGAGGAGAAAGAAATAAATTTCAGAGAGGATTTGGTAAGTGAGGTATGTTTACTACCCTTGACCAATTATACTCAGATATTAAATCTATGATTAGATCATTATGTAAGCTAAAATCGAAAAATAATAACTTGAAAAGAGAAGTTCTTGAATTAAAAAACAATCTTAGCAAAAATCTGCCCTTTAGAAATGTATAATAAGTTAAAGGAAAAAAAATAAAAAATTGAAGGACCAAATTAAAAATTTTAAAAATTTTGCATGTCTTATTCAAAATGTCTGGAAAAATTATAGAAGTCTAAATTGATATATTAAATATCATAAAGGATAAATTAGAAAAATATCACAAAAATATGTTCTAAAGAAATTTCTTATTAACCATGTAGGTACAAATTTATTTTGAGTCTCAAAATCTTTCTTAGAATAAATAAATGATTAAGCATGTTTAGAAATATTAATTTGTAAAATCAAGTTAGTATGCTCAGTGTTAATAATTATTTCTGAATTTTTTTTTCTCTATTACTAGAATAGAAAATCTCTCAATATTAAAATTTTAAAAATTTTCCCTCAGATAAAATATTTTTTTGATTTTTTTAAAATCATAATTCTTTGGAGTATTTTGAAAAACTTGAATTTTTTTTTTAAATTTACAGTTATGTTTTGAATACATAGAAAAATCAACCTGATTTTTAGACTAATAAAACTACTTTTAAATATTTATTTTTGAAAAGAATCACAACGGGTCAAAATATTTTTTTCGTATAATCTTTAGAAATTCTTATCTAAATTTTTTTCTATTGATAGAATTATTGAATTTCTGTTCCACGTTATATTTTTGATGAATTTTCTATAGATTATTTGTCAAAAACTTCATTTCTAAATTTGAAAAATGTTGAAACTTTATTTTTAAAAAATTTTATTTTTTCTTTAACGGTACATTCTTTTATCAATACTTACAAAATATTTGAGGATTTATTTTTTTTTAACTTGCAAAACCTATTTTTGTGCCAAAATGATTTTTTTGTGCTAAAAAATTTTTTCCATAAAAATTTCTATTGAACCTTAAGAAAAATTTTCAACTTCAACTCATCCTTTTGCAAATGTGATTATTAAATCTGTTTCCTTAATCCTAGAAATGTTTTTCAAACTTTTCTAATAGTTTACTCTATGTTTTCAAATTTTTTTTCCAAATTTCCTTTTGATGTGATTAAAGTGGGAGATATAAGCAAAAGTTAAGGGGGAGTTAGGATTTTTATCCTTGTATTTTTTTTTTTACAGTTAACTTGTTTAAATTCATTGTTTTACTATTTCATTACATTTTTAATCCTACCTTGAACCTGAGTTGATGTACATCAAAAAGGAGAAATTGTTAGAACCCCGAGGTAGTTTTGATGTGGTCAACCAAGTTCAGTTAGGTCCTGTTGTATTTGATCCTTGTGTCTAAGTGTACAGGAGCTTAGGAATACAAGAAGTCGAGTGGAAGACGTAGCTAGCGAGAAGGACGACACGGAAGAGAGCCGACGGGTTCGGTGCGTCCGAAGGATGAGGCACCGCGGAAGAGTATATTGGTAGACGAGAAGGAGCCGCGCGGTGTTTCCGAGGGATGAGAAGCCGGAGCGGAAGCTTGCTCGAGGAGAAGGTCAGAAAATGAGTTTGGGTGAACCTTATTTCAGATGGCCGAAATTACTCATGCGAGTGGAGCAGCGGAAGAACCTATGGGAAGTGTGGAGCTCGGTAACAGCTACTGAAGGCGTCTTCAATGGTATTGAAGGCTCCTTCAAGTCTTTATGGAAGGCGTCTTCAACCCATTGAAGGCACCTTAGACTGGGTAAAAAGTAGTCGTTAGCCAAAGATAAGACTTTATCTTCGGTGATAAGTTTTGCCACGCTGGAGGCACCTTCAAGTCTATTGAAGGCATCTTCCAACTTCGGATAAGATTTTCCATGGGCTATAAAATGACCCTTAGACTTAGGAAAGAAATAACAACTTAAGTATTCATTTCCTAATAACTTTCTGAGCATTCAACGAGTGTTAGAGGCTTCTCCGCCTTCACTAAAGGAGATCTTTTAGTGATTTTTTTTGCCATAGATTAACAACCACGTACGTTGTAACCAAGTAACTTTTTATGCCTCTTTATTTTATTAGTTGTTAAACTGTTTTAAGTTAATTGTGCTACTAATCTTATTTAAAAGATCGAAAAATATTCATTTTTAATTTATAGATAATTTATTCATCCCTTCTTATCGATCACATGGTCATAATAATTTTAGCCCTTTCACGAACAGTGACACGGTCACAGAACGTGCCATAGTCAGATCGTGGTGCATTTTGGTTGTGCTGCTTGACCTGTGCTTAGGTCACCATGGGCATGGTGGCATCCATGGCTTGGCTGTGGGGCGTTATGGACAATTTTTTTTTTAAAATCAAATCCAGAAACCTGTCTTGTGAATCACAAACATGGTGCTCACCATGGTCAGCTTATGGTTTATTTTAGCGTTACAACCCCCCCCCCCCCCCCCCCCCCCAACGCACAAAACCCACGGCTATGGAGGTGCCATGGTTTGATCGTCGAGCCTCCTATTCCTGAAACCAAACAAATAAAATATTAAATATTAAATAGTAAATATTAAATAAAAAAGAAAAATAAAATAAAATAAACTTAAACGGCTTGCAAGAAACATTTATTTTAGGTCATAATCTTGACCCATGTTATTCTCATCTTGTATCCCCGGGCTCAAAAGATCTTGAAAATGAGTTGTGTTGAACACTCTACTCAAAGGTTTCTTTTATAGACTGCTGAAGGTGACTCCAACATCATCTGAGGCACCTCCAGCTATGATGTTTATACCCATAGCCTCGATCACGATAATTAGCATGTTATGTAATTTTTATCCTACTAAAGGCGTCTTCAAGGCATTCCAAGGCACCTTCGCCCCCAACTTAAAGGCGCTTTCAGTCACATGGAAGGTGCCTCTGCGCCTCTCCCCACGGTGCTTCAGCCAAGGTAGTCGAGGGGCCTCTAACAGCCCCAGAGGCACCTTGAACACTGTTTATCCGAGCTTTTCTTTGTGCTTTTTTACTATTAGATCGTAGAGTTCACTAGAAGAGGGGGTAGGTGAATAGCGATTGTCGAGAATCCAAAAATCAATTCGTGTACGCGGCGGAAACAAGAAAAGTAAAGACAATGCTAACACAATTAATTTTACTTGGTTCGGAGCCTTCGTCAACTCCTACTTCAAGGCCCGCACTCGTTGAGTGCTTTCGTTGGGCAATCACTAATAATTCACAAAAATAATTACAAAATGAGTATAGGAATTATAAAAAAAATACCGACAACAGAAATAGAAGATTAAATCACAGGTTGCCAGAGAGGCCTTGCAGTGTCACAGGAGCAGTGCGCAACAGAACAGTCGTAACAGAAGTTATTGTGTTTTGCTCCAGGTGGTGGCCTCCTTATATAGGAATGCTTTGGGCGCCCGGATCCCTTCCGAGCACTTGGACTGTGACGTAGGCCCAGCCAACCAACGCCCTCCACATTTGTGTCGAGATAGAATTTTGCATTCCAGGCGCCCGGATCCCTTCCGGGCGCTCGGACCACCATTTTCTAGCAAATCTTTTTCCTGCAAGAAAATGTTAGTCCAAGGCAAATACAAATTATACTACTTTGCAAAATAAAGTATTAGCACAATTATAGTCAATTAGAGTAGTAATTAGATTCTGTCTTCTCGAGACCAGAATCTAGTCAAGATCTCAACTTAGATTTTCGAAATGGATCTAAGTTGGATCGACGCTTATTGTTCCCTCGAATAGGGGGCGTGTCCTCACCAAGTCACTCCCCTCTAGTGACTTACTTTAGCTTACCAGCCAGACATCCAGTTTGCCCGTCGACCTATCTGGACTTCGTGCCAGCTATCCGGTCAGCTCGTCAACCTAGCGGGGCTTCGTGCCAGCTATCCGGTCGGCCTGTCGACCTAGCTGGGTTTCATGCTAGTTATCCGGTCAGTCCGTCTACCCATCTGGACTCTGCACCAGCTATCTGGTCGGCCCATTGACCTAGTTAAATTTCTCCTACACACTCTGTCAAAGTGTTAGATCACAACAAACCTAACTTAACTTACTTTGTCATTTATCAAAACCTGAGTTAGACCGTTAGTGCTAACCACACCAACAATTTCTCCCTTTTTGATACAATGACAACATGCGTTAAGTTAGTGAAAAATATGTAAAAAGTAAGCAATGGTTTTCAAGTTAGTTGGTGTTTTATGCTTGGTATTTTTGGTGCTAACTTAAACCACCTAATCCTTCCCTTTGACATTCATAAAAAAAACATAGAAAAGATAAGAATAATTGGCTAAGAAAAAAAATTGCAATAGAGATTGCTAACTGAATTCATAGTGACTTGGGGGAGTTTAATGTAGAAAACAAGTTAAATTTATTTTGGAAAAGTCATTAAGGCATCATATAAAGTAATTGTTTAAAAATATCAGCTTTAAACTTTCATATCAGAAATAATTTTCAACATCTACTAACATTTTCTAATTTTCAAAAATAGCTAAGTTTTGGAATATAACTTTTGAACTTTTCATAATTATCAAAATAGCTTAGTTTTTAAGTTAACTAAAAAAATATTTTCAAAAATAATTTTTGCAAAATATTAAGGCAAAAGCCTACTGACTTTGTAAGTTAACTTATTTTTATAAGTTAAAGTAATTTTTAAAATAATTTTCAAAAATAAGTTTACAAAATTAAATTAATTTTTAGAATAATTTTCAAAAATAAGTTTGCAAAATTAAAGTAACTTAAAATAATTTTGCTAAAGTATTTTCAAGGAAATGAAAAATACTTTTCAAAAATAATTTTGCAAAATATTTTCAAAGAAGAGAAAATAATTTTGTTACAAATAGGTTTACTAAGTATGAAAATAATTTGAATTAATTCTCCCCTGAACCTGAGATTAAAATAAAAAAATCCTTAACTGTCTAACCATTAGTTATTGACTGACTATTTATTTGGTATTTAATGCCCAGACTTATGTTGATGCACTGATATAAGCATCTTAAGTCCAGGCAATTTGCCTATGCATCTCACCCCTTTCTAAGTTTACCAATA
The DNA here is from genome assembly GCF_018446385.1 of Zingiber officinale. Taxonomy (NCBI): domain Eukaryota; kingdom Viridiplantae; phylum Streptophyta; class Magnoliopsida; order Zingiberales; family Zingiberaceae; genus Zingiber; species Zingiber officinale. The sequence continues at coordinate 157,423,555 of NC_055986.1, forward strand.
CGCAAACAAGGTAGTCCTAGTGTGTTAGTAAGATGCTCAAGTTCTAGACCTATGGGAGCATGCTTTCTAAGGGTTTGATCTATACTAAGACTAAAATTATTTTTAAAAAGTCTAGAAATAGGGAAGTTTGGGAAATATAAATAAAAAGTTTTACCCTAGAATTTTAAATAAAATTTTGAAAATAATTTTGTAATTTAAGAATCCTAGTCTATTAAACACATTCCTAATTGCCAACGTAAGTTACTAAATTCACTTTCAAGGAGGGATTTAGTGAATATGTCAGCTAAGTTAGATTTGGACTCAATGTATTTGAGTTCAATATCACCTTTAGTGACATGATCCCTGATAAAGTGATGTCTAATTTCAGTGTGTTTTGTTCTTAAATGATTCATAGGGTTTTTTTGTTAAATTGATTGAACTAACATTATCAATGAGTACTTTTATTTTGGTAAGGTTTAAATTAAAATCTTTTAAAGTATGCATCATCCATAATAATTGTGCGACACATTTTCCTATAGCTATATATTCTAACTTAGTAGTAGATAATGCAACACATTGTTACTTTCTACTAAACCAGCTAACAAGTGATGGGCCAAGTAGTTGACATCCACCACTTATACTTTTATGGTCCAGTTTACATCCAACGTAATCTGAGTCAGAATAACCTATGAGTTCAAAATTGGTTGTTCTAGGATACCAAATTCCTATATTCGATGATCCTTTAAGATATCTAAAACTTTTTTTGACTTGAGTCAAATGTGATTCTTTAGCACAGGTTTGGTATTTAGCACACATACTAACTGTAAATAAAATATTAGGTTGACTTGCAGTTAAGTATAGTAGGCTATCTATGGTACTCCTATAGTATTTTATGTTGGTGCAGAAAGCATTTGACGATCGAACCTAAGTTTTGATAATGGCAAAAGGTTCAAAGTTAAGGTTATTTGTTATCTAATGTGTGTGAATGAGTTTACAGAAAAGTTCTAAGTGTACTTAGGCAAAAGTCTTAGCTGCGGTTAGGCAGGTGAAAACCCTAGGGGGAGGTAACCCTAGGTCCTAGGGGGTGGTAACCCTAGGTGGGAAGTCTTGGCGGGTCGAGGGCTTCGGACAAAAGTCCTAAAGTCGAGGACTCTAGGTGGAAAGTCCTGGTGTCGCAAACCAGGTGAAAGACTGGGCGGGTCGTGGAGCGGACGTCCAGCGAAAAGTCTTGGAGCCTCGGGTGCTAAGTAAAAGTCCAGTTGGTCTAGAGGATCAACTGTAACGGCCCGCCTTCTACTAACTAAGCTGTGAGGCCGGACCGTCACATTATGTTGTGCTAACTATTCCATGACCATCACTAAGTCTAGGTGCGGAAGCTGTACTAAATAAAATTTTGCTGACTATTATCATTTCTTGATTCTATATGTGCTAAGGGGTGTGATCTAAACCATTCATGACATATACATCCCCCAATGGTCAAGGAACTTAACTAAGAGTTTCTTACTGAAATCAGGCCTTCCAATCGATCCACGGATCGATTGGAATGGCTTGATCGATCCATTGATCGATCCAGGTGGCTACTGTATGCGGAACTCAGGTTGGATCGATCCAGTGATCGATTCAGCACGCTACTGTGCTCGGGGCAATATTCTGGATCGATCGGCTGATCGATCCAGACTGGCCAATCGATCCAGCGATCGATCCCAGGGTTTTCTGTTCGCGACAGAAAGCATCCGGATCGATCGGCTGATCGATTGAGAAGCCTCCAATCGATCGGCCGATCGATTGGGGTTTCTGATTTCGTACAGAAGTCTGATTTCAGCACTGTTTCGTGCCAAAATCTCTTATATCAATTCTAAACTAATAGAGATGCCTCCTAACATCAATTATCTAGCATTTTTAACATGGCATGGTGCATAATCCACTAATTCATGACATTTAAGCAAACTGAACTGCAGAAACTAAAAGTAACAAAGTTCTAATAGTTAAACTTGCTAAATTCCTAAGATCTTCATTCCAAACTCCAGCTCACACACATCTTCATCGTTGCATTGACCCCCAGCCTCCACTAGTCCATCTTCCCTTTACCTTTATCTGCAGTATAAGGAAAATAGTATCTGTAAGCTTGAGAGCTTAGTAAGAAACCATCTACCTCACTAAAACATGCATTCGATGCAATATGCTTTTGAAAGAATGCTATTAAAATCATATGCTGAACTTGAGAAACATGGCATACTGAAATCACTACACATGAATACTAAAACATGGCATACAGGTTCATAAGATATGGAAATCAAAACTGATCATAAGACTATCACATGCCTCCATAAGAAAACTAAACAGAGCATGGACTGAACTAAGCTGATGCTATACTATTGCTAGAGTTGTACTACTTTCACATAGCTATTTTGTGAGGTTCTGAAAACTAATTACATAATAAGTGAAAATACATAATCATGCTGCTGTTTGGGCCCGGCAACTGTACTTTGCTGTGCGCGCATCCCTAACTAGACCCGGGTTTACAAGTCCCGAATTTAGTAGGGTTACTAGGTTAGCTGAACCTAGGGACGACTATGGGAGCCCAACCCAATGGATATCTAATCCAGTACAGTGCCACTGAGAAGGTAAAATACTGAACATACGCTAATAATACTTGTCTTGCTTTTACTAGGTTGTCTAAACCCAGAACTAGGTTATCTGAACCTAGAGGCGACTGTGGGAGCCCACCCATTGGACGTCTAGTCCCGTAAAAGCTGAAGCAAGACTAAATAAGCTGTGAAAAGACTTCTATTGCATTTAGCTAAGCTAGTAAAATGCTTAAGTCGCATTTTAACTGTACTAATAATTTAATCGAACACTTGGTATGCGCTAATTCGCATCCTTTGTGCCGAAAATCTACCTACTACTAAACTGAAGCATAAAATTCATACGACAGCTACTTATACTGTAGGTGAGGGGTTTCTTACCTCCTGTTCGGATTTTCTTACGATTCTAATCGCTAGATTTTCGGAGGAGACGATCCTTTCGACGATCTTCTCGCGTCTATGCGTTCCTCTCGCGGAGGGAAGCGTCCTCGTGTCGGAGTCGTCGCCGGAAGGTGCTCCTAGCCTAGGGGACGGAACCCTAGCCTTTGCTTTTGGTTGGCGCCGAGAGAAGAAGAGGAAGGGAGAGGGGTCGGTGGAATTAGGTTGAGGAGAAGAAAAGTTACGTTAAAAATTATCTCCCCACTAATTAGTTCCTTATTTATATTAAGTGGGTAATTCACCCAACTCAAATATAAATCTAATTGATTCCCTTTTCTTTCAGCACACCCCTGCTGGGGCCACATGGTTTACTAAAGCTATCTATAAGTCATAGGGTTCGCTAGGTCTTGGGTTCAATTCCCGCGTAGGCTATTTTCGTTTTCTATTTATTTTTGCTACTTCCGCTATTCTAAAAATTCGGTAAAAATATCCTAAAATTCCAGAAAAATACTAGGATATTTCTAATAATTATTTTGAGAAATTTCAGGCGTTACATCAACTGGCAACAGGTAAACTCTCCTGAGTGGAGTAGGTGAGGACACGTTCCCCAGTGAAGGAATAGTAGGCGTCGGTTCGACCTAGGATTTTTGATCAGGAATCCGAAGTCAGAATCGGATAGTTGGTGACTGTCAAATAATTATATTTATTGTGCTTAATTGTGTTAACTCTATTTTTCAGGATATGTTTTTGGATTCTGGACCAACCTATCTTGCAGGAAGAAACCCTCTCGCAGCAAGGCCCGAGGGCGCCCTCATGGAGCTTGAGGGCACCCTGGATGCTGAGCAGAGGGCGCCCTCATAGAGCTTGAGGGCACCCTGGATACTGGTGCAAGGGCGCCCTCAAGGAGCTTGAGGGCACCCTGGACCTTGGTGTGAGGGCACCCTCAGGTAAATAAGCTGCGAAGTGGTCAGAGCTCATCCACGCTGTGGATTCGGTGCGGATGAGGGTGCCCTCCATGGTGTTGGAGGCGCCCTCCACGAGCTTTATATGCAGGATTCAACCAGCAGCTTGGTACATCATCTGAAACGTGATCCATCTTCCGTGTGCTGCTTAAAGAATGTTCCGACAAAGCCGCAACTCGACTCTGACGACCAGATGCTTCAACTTCACTATTTTCTTTTATCGTTGGTATATTTTAGTGCTTTGAATTGTACTTCAAAAGTTGTAAAGATTTACAAATTGATAGTGATTGCCCATCAAAAGCGATCAATGATCGCGGGCCTTGGAGTAGGAGTCGCCCAAGGCTCCGAACCAAGTAAATCTTGGTATTTGCATTGTTTGTTCTTATATCCGTTGTGTTTACTCGTTAAGTTTTCCGAAACGAAAAGTGAAAGTCACGAGCATTATTCACTCTCCCCCCTCTAGCGCTTTTCGATCTAACATTTTATGTCAACTGGTTTTCCATTAGGGTCATCATCTAGGGTTGTGTTAGCTGCCATAGGTGTCTTTATTTCTTTAGTATTTCCATTCCAAATATTTTAAGTAATTCTTTAATATATTTTTGTTGATAAATATAATTAACGTCATTTTTTGTTTAATTTGTAATCCTAAAAAGTAAGTTAATTTATCTACTAAGCTCATTTCAAATTCTTGTTCCATTAGGGTTATGAATTCTTGTAAAAATTTTGAGTTGGTTGATCCAAATATTATGTCATCTATATAAATTTGGGCTATAAAGATATCTTCTTTAATTGATTTGACAAATAGAGTTGGGTCAATTTATCCTTGGTTGAATCCTTTGGATATTAGGTAAGTCAACCTTTCATACCATGCCCTAGGTGCTTGCTTAAGTCCGTATAAGACTTTCTTTAGTTTAAAGACATAGTCAGGATGGTCTAAACTTTCAAACCCAGGTGGCTGACCTACATAGACCTCCTCTTTTATTAGTCCATTTAGAAAGGCATATTTGACATCCATTTGATAAAGTTTGAACCCTTTATGGGCTGCATAGCTAAGTAGCATTCTAATGGACTCAAGTCTGGCTATTGGGGCATATGTTTCATCATAGTCAAGTCTCTCTACTTGAATAAACCTTTTAGTAACTAGCCTAGCTTTGTTTCTAGTAATTTCCCCAGTTTCACTTAATTTATTTCTGAATACTCATTTTGTTTCTATTACCTTTTATTTTAGGTGATGGTACTAAGTCCCAAACTTGGTTTCTCTCAAATGGGGCTAGTTCTTCTTGCATAGCTATGATCCAATCTGGGTCAAGTAAGGATTCAGCTATAGTTTTGGGTTCAAGTTTTGATATTAGGGATATTTGTCTTAAGTTTCTGAAGGATGACCTAGTTTGAACTCTTAGGTTTGGATCACCAATTATTTGGTCAATTGGGTGATTTGGGTTGACTCTTATGGTTCTAGGAGGTTCATTCCCTTGAAACTAATCTTCTTCTTTGTGAATTAGATTTTCGTTTGTTCCCCCTCGGCTAGTGTTACCTTAAACAAAATCAATTGGTTGAATTTGGGGTTGTTCTAAGTTTTGGTTGGACTCTTCAAATTTCACATTTGAGGTTTCTTCAATTCTCAGTGTGACTTTATTATATATTCTATAAACTCTATTGTTTAAAGAGTATCCTACAAATATCTCATTTTCTATTTTTGAGGTAAATTTTCCTAAGTGTTCTCTTGTATTTAGTACGTAGGCTGAGCATCCAAATACTTTAAAGTATTTAATGTTAGGTTGTTTATTATAATATACTTCAAATAAGGTTTTATTGTGAGTTTTATTGATTGTAGTTCGGTTTTGTACATAACAAGCTATACTAACAGCTTCTGCATAAAAGTATTTTGGTAAGTTATATTCATTTAGCATTGTTCTAGATGCTTCAAGTAGAGTTCTATTTTTTCATTTTACGATTCCATTTTGTTGAGGTGTTTTAGGATATGAAAATCCGTGACGGTAACCGTTTTCAAGACAAAATTGGTTAAAGTTGTGATTTTTAAATTCACCTCCATTATCACTTCTAATTCTTTTAATTTTTAGGTCTTTTTAAAAAGATTTAAAATGTTTTATCTTTATTTCTTAAGAATTTTACCTAGGTAAATCTAGAATAGTCATCTATTATTACTAGACAATATAAACTTCCATTTATTGATTTGACCCCATGGGAATCAAATAAGTCTAATTGTAATAGTTCTAATATTGAATTTGTTTGAAGTTGATTAATTGGTTTGTGAGTAGATTTTTTTTGTTTTCCTTGTTGACAAGCATTACAGATTGTTGAGTCTAAGTTAGGTAATTTTGGTAATCCTCTAACTAATCCATTTAATTTGCCTATATTTCTGAAGTTTGTGTATGACATTCTTCTATGCCATAACCAGGTTTCTTCTTTTTGTGTTAAGTAACACTTAAGTGATGAAATGGTTAGGTTAATTGCATAGATATTGGCTTTTCTAAATCCTTTTAGACTTATGGTAGGGTTATTTAAGTGCTTGATTAGCCATTCAAAAGATAGGAACCTAACCTTATATATATCCAGAGTCACACAATTGACTAATGCTAAGAAGGTTGTACTTGAAATTATCAACAAGTAATACTTTCGTAATAATAAAATTAGTTTTAAGTTCAATATTATCTATCCTAATTATCTTGAGTTTGTTGTTGTTCCCAAAGGCAACTGTTTCTAAGCTTTTGTAGGTTAGTTGAGTGAATTTGGTGTGATACCTAGTCATATGTTTGAAGCAATAACTGTCCAAAATCCATTTGGTTTCCTACAACAGATAGGAGTTAAGATTAATTAGAGTTTTAATTTGAATTTAAATTTATTTTTTTTAAAAAAAAAAGATTTCTAAGTTAAAAATATTTAAGTTAAATTAATTTTTAAGTTAACATAAATTTAAAAAAAAACTTAAGTTAAATTAGTTTTTTAAAAATATTTTTAAGTTAATTAATTTTTTAAGTTAAATTAATTTTTAAGTTAAAATAAATTTTAAAAATTTAAGTTAAATTAATATTTAAAAAGATTTTTAAATTTTAAAAAATTAAGTTAAATTAATTTTTAAAAATATTTTTTAAGTTAACTTAATTTTTAAATTATTTTTAAGTTAAAATAAATTTCAAAAAAATTTAAGCTAAATTATTTTTTAAAAAAGATTTTTAAGTTAACTTAATTTTTAAGTTAAATTTAAAAAATTTTAAGTTAAATTAATTTTTTAAGTTAAATTAATTTGAGGTTGAATTTTAATTTAATTTTAAGCTAAATTTAATTTGATTTAATTTAATTTAATTTAATTTTGATTTTAATTTTAATTTTAATTTTAGTTTTGATTTAATTTAATTTAATATAATTTTAGTTTTAATTTTAATTTTAATTTAATTCTAATCTTAATTTAATTTATTGTTAATTTTAATTTAATGTTAATTTTAATTTAATTTTAATTTAATTTTAATGTTAATTTAATTTAATTTTAATTTTAATTTAATTTAATTTTAAAATCCTTAATCATCTTACCCGATCTATGTTTTCAATCAGGGAATACTATAATTTTTGTGAAATGAGTTAAGTTCAATTTCAGAGTTTGGTTTAACTTTGTGTTAGATTCAGGTTTGGTTTTGGGCTCAACGAACATGCATTCTTTGGATAAACTTATGGGTTATGGTGAGTCACCTGGACATCATTAGAGTAACCATTCTTTCAAGGTTTTCTAATTAGTCTCATCCACTAAACTTAGTACAAAACTTTGGTCTAACTAGTTAGGATCTGTAAGGGGTAGCTTCAGTTAGTTCCACTCAGCTAAATGCACCAAGTCAAAACCATATCTTCCTAGACATGCATAGACAGAGCTTTCCTAACCTACTATCATCCAAACTTTACCAGTACCATAGGTCAAGTTAAACTTTGTCCCTTTTTAAGCTAATCCTAATTACCCTGTCGGGTAGGTTATTTTTGGAGGTGCTAGCTATTCTGGAATCTCCCCTTGAATTAATGATCTGATTTAGGTCTTAGTTTTGGATTTATGTCTATTACTTTTATAATTATAATATACTTGATTATAATCTTGATTTAAGTTGATTTTATGGTTATTTCTATGGTTTGGTTTTAGCTTAGTTATTTAGGTTTATATTTTGGCTTTTAATTTAGGTTATTTGATTTTACATAATATATTTTATTTTTAGGTATATATAGTATTGATTGATTCCTACTTACATGGTTAAGCACGCTTTTGGAACTCAATCTTTAATTTGGTTTTTGTTTTGGGTTACGAGTGATACAAATGATTTATTTGTTGAACTGGACTTGTATCTAAGACCAGATTTGTTGTATACACCTTTTTGACTTTTTAGAATTAAGTCCAAGTTTTTAGATCTGGTTGTAAAATTTTCTAATAACTCTTTAAGTTTGTTGATTTCAACTTTTAGTGTTGAATTTTCCTCCTCAAGTTTTACAACTTGATTTGGATTAGATTTTGTAATTTGTTCGATGAGGTGCTAGTTTTCCTCAAAGAGCATTTTATTTTGATTTTCTGTTACAGTTAATTTTCTATGTAGGCATGCAATAACTTTAAAAAACTTTTTGTTTAAACTAAAGTATACCTCCTCGGAACCTTCAGAAAATGAGTGTGAACTCGTGGCTTGATTCAAGTTCGGACCCGTCTTCTGATTCTGATTCGCGGGGCATCAACGCGAGGTGACTTTGGTGCCTCTGCTCTTCGTCTTCCGATTCCTCTGAAGATGATTCGTCGCACGTTGCTTTGACTGCCTTCTTCTTGGTTATCTTTGGCTTGTCATTCTTTAATTTTGGGCACTCATTCTTGTAGTGACCCTTCTTGTTGCACCCAAAGTAGGTCACATTTCTTGTAACGCCCATAAATTCCTTTATTTTACAAAGAGAAAAAAGAAGTAGAAGAAGAGAAAAGAAATAAAAATATATTCATAAATGACCCGGGCTAGGATTTAAACCCAAGACCTCTTAGTTGAGATTGGTTTAAATAGCCATTAGGTGGTGGTAAAGCATCACATAAGCAATATGAAACAATTCATTATATGCAGATTTTATGTGAAGAGATGTTTCAACTTCCACTTAGTATAAAAGGGGTTGGATGAGATCAAAACCTAATTTTCCTCTTCCTTTCCTCTCTAGCCGAATCCCCTCTTTTTCCCCCTTTGGGTTTTGGCCAAGATCAAGAAACCTAGGTCCAAAGCTTCTAAGATCTTCAAGTGGAGGATCTAGGAGGAGAGTTTTCGCAAGGATTAGTACGCGGGTGAAGGGCGACTCGGAGATTAAGGCATACGAAGGAGGATAGGCTTCCCACCTTATAACAGTAAGATCTAGCGAAAGGATGTAAGTACCCCTCACCTGCAGTATAAGTTGCTTTAAAGATGCGTTTTGTAATATCTTTTATGCATGATTTAGAAGATGCATGTTGAGATATGTCACTACAAGAAAAACCCTCATAGACATCGGTGGAATAACAACGGTTTTAAGCAAAAACTGATGTCTTTGAGTATTTTACACCAATTTTTCCAAAAACCGGTGTCTATGAGCGCAGATTTTCTCTCATAGACATCGGTTTTTTAGCCGATGTCTATGAGCGCCTTTTTTTCATTAATAGACATCGATTTTAACCGCGGTTTTTAAAACCCGGTGTCTATGAACCAAAATTCTGGCGGACTTTCTTAGCGCGATTTCTCTTGGGCTTCTCCTCTCCCACCATAAATCGAAACCCTAATCCTCCGCATCCTGTTACCATTTGAAAGATGAGCAATGAATCTCTCGATGGCGATGTGGACAACGGCGGTCATTGGCGTTGTCGCAGTCTACTGGTTCGTGTGGGTGATGGGCTCGGCGGAAGTGAAAGGCAAGCGGGCAGTGAACCTTAAGATGGGATAGATCATGCGGGATAAGGTGCAGGAGTACTGGTCCTTCTTTCTCCGCTCCAAGGAGGGCCTAGCACCATTACTATATTAGTGAAGTGAGAGCTAGATCCCCTCGTTTCCCTATCTGATCGCCATTCGAACTCCTAGGGTTCGATGCCCGGCGACTCCTTCTTGTTCCGGCGGCCGCGGAGGACGGCGAGAAGGAGACTTTTTCGAAGAAGTCGTGCCACTGCGAAGCCGAGATGCCCCTTACTGATTCCGAGGAAGACTCTTTCCTCTTTCCCGTGAAGGAGATCGTCCAGTACCCTCTTTCGGGATACGTCGCTCCCTCTTCCATCAGCTTCAGCCCCGATGGGCGCTTGATCTCCTATCTCTTCAGCCCCGATGGTACCCTCCACCGTAAAGTCTTCGCCTTTGACGTTGCCTCACGGCGACAGGAGCTTGTGATTTGCTCGCCTGATGGAGGCGACCTCGATGAGAGTAATCTCTCGGCTAAATAGAAGCTGAGGCGAGAGAGGTCAAGGGAGAGGGGATTGGGAGTCATAAGGTACGAGTGGAAATCGAGGTCGACGTCCTCTTCTTGCTCCGCTCCAGGGAAGCCCACTATCATGGTGTCATTGCCAAATGGGGTCTGTGCTCTGCCCTATTTCCTGATTTAATGAGCAAGTGTTGACATTCAACTAATAGGTCAATTGTATTTGAAGCAATTTCTGTTTTGAACATTAAAATGCTTCATCACAAGTAGCTATTCTGCATGCCTTTCTACCTGTTGATCTTAAACTTTCTTCTTTGATTATGATATATTAAGTGATCGCTATCTGTTTCATCAGGTATATTTCTAGGAAATATCAGGCTTAGAGCCAGAGCTCAAGCTTACATGTTGTGCTAGCTCGCCAATTATTGACCCGCATCTGTCACCAGATGGAAGCATGCTTGCATATGTCAAGGATGATGAGCTCCATGTTTTAAACCCGTTTGGTGGGGAGCCTAAACAATTAACTTTTGGAGCAATTGCAAATAGAAAGGTGGGCTTCGTTTCTTGTTTAATGTGTTGCGGATTGATTATAGTTTTTGTAACTTGGAAATTCTTTGTCATGTGCTAGTGGTATGCATCCCTTACTATCGTCTTTTTTGTTCTGATAACTTCTAATACTTGGGATTGTCTTCTAGCTTGACATAACTGTTGGGACGAGTTACCGTCTCGTAAGCTAAATAATCGGTGGTAAACGTTACTTGGAGAATATTATAATTTTATGTTGAGTCTTCAAGTTCTCTCCTGTTTATTATGTAGCTTGGTTGTCTCATCATAAAATGTAGCAGGTCACTGGAACCTGTTGGTATACTCATGTATACCACAGTGTCGCCCCAAGCTGTTTGGGGAGTATCAGAGCAGCAACACAATAAGAAGGTTGAGGCGACCGTAAAGGAGCTATGTGAACACATTGCACTCAGATGTGCTGGCTAGCTGTTGGCAATGAAATCTAAGCTATTTAAATCTATGTTTTAGATTGTTTTTCATACTAGCATGTTGTGTCACTCTTTGCTTATTCCTTTGGTGTAGTATCAACTTGAAATATGAGAATAATCTTTAAGCTCAATCACAATTCAAGATTTAGCAGCATTTTGAAGAAGATGGTGTTTCAACATTGCTCTAAAAGGTGATATTAGTAATTCTTAATTTAATATTCTCCTCTATTGTAATATTATTTTAATGGTAATTGTCTGAGCCTTTGGCTTGGTGTTGGGCTGTGGCTCAACCGCCTATTATCTGGAACCATCTTTTAGTACCTTATGTTTCAACATATTGTTTCTATCAGGCATAATGTTAGTACCAAATAAATATTTATGTTATGCTTGTTTATACAATACGTGCATGCCAGTTCAGCTTGCTTTATGCTTTAAGCTTTAAGCTTGAAAGCCTATCAGAAAAACTTTTTCTATTATGATGTTACTTATAAGCAATTCATGTTTACAAAGATTTCATGATGAAGATTACTTAAATGATTATTTGTATTATATGCAGTACTGGATAAACTTGAATTGGTTTAGACCTTTTGATGTGATTAACAATTCAATTTTAATTATTGTTCATATTTTCTTGTGTTTGTAAGAATTCTATTGTAATGCTTATTCCTATTTTTCTGCATTTGGATCCTCTGTATGAGTATGTTTTCCTTCATAAATCAGTAGTCTTAACTCTTATCAGTTCACTTCTATTAATCTCTTGTTAATTCTTTTGTACTCTTTCATATTATCACATTTTCTGAGAAGACAATAAAGACTACATGAGAGCCACCCATTATCAACTGAATTTTAACCTCCGGTTACTACACTTAATATTATAAACCAATCTATTCCTGTTGCAGATTTATAATTTTAACCTCCAGTTAAGGAACGACAGAGGCCACTTATCACCATAGTTAATTTTTAGCAAAAAGTTGTTAAAAAAAAACTACTTAAAATGTATGATCATTTAACATAATTTTCTCGTCAAGAATCAGAAACTCTGTGCTTGATTAGAATTGCAATGCTAGAGCTTTTCTTAGTAATTTTTATTATGCAAACTTCAATTACTCATGCTTTTGCAGATCTCGTCAAAATCTCTCTAGCACATCATCGTTTTGCATTTTTTTTTGTTATCTTTGTTGGATGATATTGATATTATTTTGACTTAGCCATCCTCCTCTAATTTATTTGTTCTAACTTTGTCACGTTTTAATTTAATCTCTTGTGCTAACCAAGTCAATGTAGACTTTCTCATTGCAGAGCAAATGTAAAGAGAATAAGGACTCGTTCAAGAAGGTGAGCCGCAAAGTGAGACGATCTTAAGAACTGCTAAGTAACGACTAATCTTTACTTTCAAGAATTGTGTTACTCGCAAGATGATCATAAAACTCTGTTTTAAAATGCAAGGTGAGTTGCACAAGGCCTTGTCACCGAATGCACAAGTATTTCATTCAAAAGCAAAACTAGTAGACGTGGATGAAGATTAGTACCTTTTTTAGTCAGCATTCCATGATTATGATGTCTTATTGTTCTTCCTAAATGTGATCATGGAATCTAGATCACTTTCTTTCAAATAAGAAAGGAAGTCAACTGAGTAGACTTTGCTGTAGGACACTGCCATCCAATGACTTCACCATAAAGCATGTGAAGAGTTTAGTTCCGCTAAATAAAATGATTTGTCCTATAAACAATAGAATTGTCCTCCTTATCTCTGGCTCAAATATTAAAAAGATGATTACAGTGATTCCATATACTTTCACAATTTGTCTCTAACTTATATAAAAAGGAGTAAATCATGAGATTATCTTCTAGGCACCTATCATGAATTGATCCTTATTTCATTATAATAAATATATCATCCTCTAACCAATTGAGTATGTATGTGAGGATTTCACATCACGTTATAGCAATTATATATTAACATTGTAGTAGTTACAAAATTATAATTGTTATCATTATTATAATTTTATAACGACTATAATAACTATTAAAAATTAATGTTATAGTAATTATGATTATCAAATTATAACTACTATAATATTTATAGATATTTTATATTAATACGTGGCATTTTTTTTTAAAGGGGAATGGATGGAATAGGATGTTTTTTGTTTTTTGTGGATGATTTGTATAGTCTTTCCAACCAATTTGTGTTGGTCCAGTCTGCTATATGGGCCCGCCTCTTATTACTAGCATGGTTTTTTTTTAAGTTGATGGTTTGTGTGATAAACTGGTTTAAAAATACATGTCATGTACATATTTACGAAGTATGATTTTAGCGTGAATTACAGTCAAGTGCATGTTTTGTGATTCCCAAGCAGTTTTAAAAGGCATGTCCTCTTTTAATGTATCGTTTTGTGAGTAGATGATACTTACTAAGCATTCACTTATAGATTGCATTTCCTTATACTACAGATAAAGGTAAAGGAAAGCTCGAGTAAGAGGGGGCAGCAGGAACAGTGCTTGGTGGGTGTGTGTGTGTCGGAACCGTGAAAAAAGATCCTGGAACTTGCTAATGCAAGGAACATATTAAACCTTGGTGTAGTGTATATTCCTATCTTTTGGCTATGCATGAAACACCGTTAAGAGTTGCTTATGATGATTTACAGTTTGGTAGTAATTAGTGTATCACAGACTCTTTCTCAAGAAAAGGGATAGAATGGTAGTCCAAGGAGGAGTACAAAGGGGAGAACAACTTCCTTTGTAGGGTTGGGTGTGACCCCCACACGGCCCGTGGCACGGACGTGTGGAGTCACACAGCCACGGTCCTCTCCCTTTAGGCCAAGGTGACATGGTCGTGTGAATTCACACAGTCGTGTACCTCCTGCTCTCGGCCAAGGTGACACAGTCGTGTGGTTTCACACGACCGTACACCTCTTCCTATCGGCTGGAGTGACATGACTGTGTGGATTCACACGGTCGTGCACCCTTTTTGGTCTCGGCCAAGGTAACACGGTCGTGTGAAGTCACACAGTCGTACACCTCTTCTTCTCGGGTAAGATGACACGACCTTGTGGCTTCACACGGTCGTGCACCCCTTTGTCTTAGCCAAGGTGACACGGTCGTGTGAAGCCACACGACCGTGCCCCTCTTCCTCTCTGCTAAGGTGACACGGCCGTGTGGATTCACATGGTTGTGCCCTGCTCCAGCAATGAAGGCCTTACATGGCCGTGTGGCACACACGGTCGTGCCCCGACTCAGGCCTGGTAAGGTCACACAATCGGTCATCACCACATGGCCATGACTAGCTCCTTATCGGGTAAGGCTACATGGTCGGTCAGGGCCACACGGCCCAGACCCTCTAGCAACTCTAGACTTCATTTCAGCTCTGCATCGCTCCAAACCACAACTCAACAGTCGAAACAAGTTCAAAGTAGATCTTTGAATCGAGCAGTGTGCATATAACGAAGTCTTTAGTAGGTATGAAAAGTGTAACGCCTGTGCCTTAGGTTAGGGTAAAGTGGAAGGGCGGGCTTTACATTTCTTGATTCGGTGGTGGAGTTGATCTTTTGCAAGTTTTTCCTGCTGAAGTTCTTCTTTTTCCTGGTGAACATTTTTCTTACCAAGTTCACCGGGTGTTCTTTGTCTTCTGAGTCTTGGTCAGACTCACCTTCAGCTTTAAGATTGATTCTTGACTTTTTCTTTAGAGGAACCTGTAAAAAGAGCAACACCTTTCTCAATTCTGGCGTTAGTTTGTTCGTGTTACTCAAGTTCACAAAATAATTCGTCTAATTTTAATTTTGAAAGATTCTTCGAAATCTTGTAGGCATCCATGATGGATGCCCACAATGCATTTCGAGGAAATGCATTTAGGGCGTACCTTATTAAATCGTGGTTCTCCATTTGGTGGCTGATGGTATGAAGCCCATTGAGGATGTCTTTGATCCTCACATAGAGTTGAACTCGCGGATTCTCTTTCCTGCATCTTTGTTAGTTAGAGCCCTAGAGCCAATCATATGATGATTGTTGTATGGACTTATTGTATCATATTCCTATGTATATAAAGGCATTTCTTTTTGGTTATTATACTTACTTGTATTGGTGCCAAATAACTAAGTATAATAATGTCCTTGAGTAGAAGGTTCTTATCTATATCATCGATTGGTTGAATTGATAGTGAGATGATATAGAGAACACTACTCTTAATCATTCCTAGTCAAGTATTAACATTCAGGGACAATGTTAATGCGACGAGACTAGCATGTAGGTCAACTCGATGACTTGATCTCACAAGTCATGGATATAGAGATATCAAGTTGACATATGGGTATGCATTGGAGAATGTATACTGAATGACCCGTCATGAGAAAGTATCATGGATCGTTATATGAGTGTCATATACTTTCTCATGTGGCTATTAGTATGACTACTAGTCCTTGGACCTGAAGTCACCATGGCTCCCTACATAAGGAGTTGTATACTTTGGCTTCGTCAAACGCCACTCGTAACTGGGTGAACTATAAAGGTGATTACTGGGTATGTAACAAATTATGCGGAGGGATGTGAGTGATGTAGATGGGATCTATCCCTCCTATATGACGGGAGTGACATCATTATTCTTGATAGAGTGAGACCACTAAGTGCATGGACATGCCCAAATGAGTCAATATGAGATATTGAGCTCATTTGATTAGAGTGAGTCTACTTGGAGTTCAAGATTTAGATTGATTAGAGGATGACACGGTCTATGCCTCACATTGATCAATCTAGATGTCAAGGATAGAAGGGCATTGTCATATATTGTGAAGAGTCACAATTAGTAGTCACAAGGTGATGTTAGATCTCATTATTCTTGTAACTTGGGTAGTAATGATGTGTTGCTAGATACCGCTCATTACTTATGCTTCTAAATGAGTTTAGGAGCATTGCCAACGTTACAAGAACCTATAGAGTCACACACAAAGGGCAATTAGATGGAGATTTGGTTCATATGATGAACTAAGAGGATTAGGTTCATGTGATGAACCAAATTGAATTAAGAGTAATCCAAATTAAATTAGTTGAGTAAGACTTGAGTTAGACTCAAGTGAGGCTTAATGATGATATTCATTGAATTTTGAATTCAATGATAAATGGAATTCAATTTGAATTTTAGATTCAAATTTCGAATGAGTTTCAAAATGGCATTTAATGAAGAATAAATATTCATTAAATATTCATTAAGGCTCATTAATGAGGCTCATTAATGGTGTTAATGAGCATTAAGTATTTTCATTAGATGAAAATACTTAAGCCATTTTTTACTCTTATTTTCATAATCGATCATTATTATTCCTCCTTGCTTCTTCTTCTCTCCCTCTCCTCCTCCTTGGCCGAAACCCTAAAAGAGTGCTAGCACACTCTAAGGTTTCTTCTCCACCTAATTGTTCGTGTGGATACACATAGAGGGGTGTTCACTAGACACCCTTGAGATCCGGCATCTTCTTGGACGAGCGGGATAAGCGAAGGGCTTCGCATCAAAGGTATAAACTCTTAAACATGTAGATCTAAAGTAGATCTAGGATTAGAAAACACGTACATGAAAATTTAATATTCGCACAGATCCGGTGGCATGGGATTTCGGGGTTTCCGCAATGCAAAAAGCGGTTTTTGCGGCCCGAAAGACCCAATAGTGGTATCAGAGCCACATGCAAACATGTACTTGTTTTTATTTTAATTTTTATGAAAAATTACAGATCTATAAGTTTCTGTAAATTTACGATTTTTATGTATTTTATGGGTATTTTTCTCGTAGAAGCAAAGCAACAAGTGTTTGAACACTTGTAGGCTTCGACTATCGAGAAACACCTTCCGAAACGGCAAGGTCTCACCCAAAATGTTTTGGGACAGCAGGTCAAGGCACTGTAAGATCGTCGTAGGACACTCGTGAGACTCATATCACGAGAAGGGGTGCTGCCCCTAACCCCGCAAGGGGCGTTGTCCCGCGATCGCGCCCGAAAATCGCTAAACGGGACTGCCGGGAACTTGTAACTCATAAAATTGTAAAAATTGTAGTAAAATTGTAGAAATTTATATAAAATACATAATTTAGAATTATGTATGTATTTGTGATAGTCATGGACCAAAACCCCCAATTGGATAGGATACATGTGTTGTAATTCATAATATGACCTGCGTGTCATTTTGTGTGTTTGTGCGTGTTGTATATGATCGTGACCTGCGCGTCGTGCCTTCCTTTATTTTATATTCCTATTGTAAATAGTTTAGACTCGAATGTAACTCGAGTTTCAAATTTGTAATGTACAAACATTGAAGCGGTGGAAGGTCCACTTGAGGAGGAGTTACGAGGAGGGTGCGAGCAACACGTGGCGGTCAAAGGGAGGAGCTTGGAGAAGCTGTTGACCCTAGGTTGACCATCCAATCTTCTCATTAGCTTGAGAAGATCGTAGTAGGGCCATGACTAATCACAATTTAATTAATTGCTTTTGTGTGTGTATGTGATACATGCTAGAGTAGAGTAATTAATTAGTGCTTTAACGGTTAGATTAGATCTAAATCGCGTATATGATGCACAACGATTAGATTAGATCTAAATCGAGTATATGATACAAATCAATGATTAGATTAGATCTAAATAGTGTCAACTCGAAATGCCTACCATGCCGTGATACCCATCACTACCTCGATCACATGTTGTTGTTGAATCTGTCAAAGCAGAGCAACGCATATTATCTTGGTAGGGTGCGGAGGGACAATCATAGTCCCGCCTATCAATGCATGGGTGAGTACAAACTCAATTAAGATTGAGTAATACTAGTTAAACTCAATTGGATCGGGTTTAACTATAGGCATTTTCCAATGGTTGGTAGATAGATCAAAATCACATTTATATTAATTCTTGAGCGATGTAGCCAAAGCTAACTCAAGTTTTAATATATATGCGGATCTTGATCCTATAAACAAGAGTTGCATAGAGATGTAATTGGTAATTAGTTATCTACCGATCATACTAAGTCTTGGACGATTTAGCCAAAGCTAACTCAAGGCGTAGTATGATGTGGATCTTGTCCCACAAGAATTATAGCTAGTTGGTTAGAATCTAGTGAGTGTGGTTTGACCACATTCATGACTCGATTCTACAAAAGTTCTATAATTCAATGGGAGCATCATTTAGTTAAAGGCCTAATTAAATGATTAGTGGAATATGATATTTATTTTCTGCATTTTTCTGTTGTAGATTGTCATGTCGTCAAACACGAACACCTTCTCCCTGTGTTCTGTCCTTGATAAGGACAAGCTCAATAGAGCTAACTTCCTGGACTGGTACAGGAACCTAAGAATTGTTCTCACACAGGAACGAAAATTGTACGTCCTGGAGCAGCCCATTCCCGCGGCACCTCCTGCCACTGGCATGCGAGATAACCGTGATGCTTATAAGAAGCATCAAGATGACGCATTAGATGTGTCCTATCTCATGCTCGCAACCATGAACTCTGAGCTTCAGAAGCAACACGAGTTGATGAGTGCTTATGATATGGTTGAACATCTTCATCAACTATAACAAGGACAAGCAAGGCACTAGAAGAGGAACTGCAAAGGATACCTGGAAGATCTTAAGAAGAAGAGAAATAAGATTTCTACTTTAGGTATACATGTTATAGAAGTCAATCTCTCTATTTCTTCATCATGGGTATTAGATACCGGATGTGCTTCTCACATTTGTACTAATGTACAGGCGTTGAGAAATAGCAGGGCATTGACGAAGGGTGAGATAGACCTACAAGTAGGCAATGGAGCACGGGTTGCTGCTGTTGCTGTAGGGACTTACTATCTATCTCTGCCCTCTAGGCTTGTACTAGAATTAGATGATTGTTGTTATGTGTCTGCTCTTACTAAGAACATTATATCAGTTTCTTGTTTGGACAAGAAAGATTTTTCATTTATAATAAAGAACAAATGTTGTTCAGTTTATTTAAATGATATGTTCTATTGTAGTGCACCTCTGATTAATGGACTCTATATTCTAGACTTAGAGAACTCCATCTATAACATAAATACCAAAAGATTCAAATCAAATGAAATGAACCAAACCTATCTCTAGCACTGTCGCTTAGGTCATATAAATGAAAAATGCTTATCCCAGCTCCATAAAGATGGTTTGCTTGACTCATTTGATTTTTAATCATATGAGACATGTGAGTCATGCCTACTGGACAAGATGACCAAGACTCCCTTTAGTGGACACAGCGAGAGAGCGACTGACTTGTTAGAACTTATACATAGTGATGTATGTGGACCTTTTAATGTCGCTGCTAGAGGTGGTTATAGGTACTTCATTACATTTACTGATAACTTCAGTAGATATGGTTATGTGTATCAAATGACACATAAGTCTGAATCCTTTGAAAAGTTCAAAGAATTCAAGAATGAAGTACAAAACCAGCTTGGCAAGAGTATTAAGATACTTCGATCAGATCGAGGTGGTGAATACCTTAGCCATGAGTTTCGTGACTATCTAGCTGAGTGTGGGATTCTATCCCAGCTTACTCCTTCTGGAACACCATAGTGGAATGGTGTATCCGAAAGGAGGAATCGTGCCCTATTAGATATAGTACGGTCTATGATGAGTCACACAGATCTTCCTATATCTCTTTGGGGCTATGCTCTGGACACAGCAGCCTTTATACTCAACCGTGTTCCATCCAAGGCTATGATAAAGACACCGTATAGGATATAGACTGGGAGAGATGCCCAAGTGTCTTTTATGAGGATTTGGGGTTGTAAGGCTTACGTTCGACATCAAGTCTCAGACAAACTGAGACCCAAATCCGATAAGTGCTATTTTATTGGATATTCCAAGGAAACTAAGGGATATTACTTCTACATTCTCAGTCAACACAAGGTAGTTGTGGCAAAGACTGAGATATTTCTAGAAAGGGATTTTGTTTCTAGAAAAACTAGTGGGAGTATGTTCGATCTTGAAGAAGTTCAAGATATTGACCATAGCACTGAAGCCTCGATAGAAGTTGAACTGGAACCACAAAGTGTTGTGGATGATGTTGTCCCACAAGGAGTTGAGGAACAGCAACTAGTTCAAGTAGACCTACCTTTTCGCAGGTCTGATAAGGTATGTTGTCAGCCTGAGCGATATTCATTTCTCTTGTCTGACCATGATGACGTTGTGCTCATTGAGGATAAGCCTACCTCTTATCAGGAAGTTGTGATGAGACCAGATTTTGAGTTATGACTAGAAGTCATGAGATCCGAAATGGAATCCATGTACACCAACCAAGTATGGACTTTAGTTGATCCACCTGAAGGGGTGAAACCCATTGGGTGTAAGTGGGTCTTTAAGAGAAAGACTGACATGGATGGACTTATATATAAGAGTCGTCTGGTAGCTAAAGGTTTCAAGCAAATCCATGGTATTGACTATGATGAAACCTTTTCTCCAGTAGCAATGTTTAAGTCCATTTGGATCATGCTTGCTATTGCAGCGTACCACGATTATGAGATTTGACAGATGGATGTCAAAACCGCGTTTCTGAATGGAAACTTGCTCGAGGATGTGTACATAACACAACCTGAGGGTTTTGTGGATCCACAGCATATTGGCAGAGTATGCAAGCTGCATAGGTCCATTTATGGACTAAAGCAAGCTTCTCGGAGCTGGAATCTTCGATTTGATGATGCAATCAAACAGTTTGGTTTCATCAAGAATGAAGATGAATCTTGTGTCTACAAAAAGGTTGTAGGGAGCACAGCTGTCTTCCTTGTATTGTATGTGGATGACATACTACTCATTGGGAACGACATCCCTTTGCTGCAGTCTGTAAAGGCTTGGCTAGGGAATTGTTTCTCAATGAAGGACTTAGGTGAAACAACCCGTATTCTAGGCATACAGATCTATAGAGATAGATCTAAAAGATTGCTTGGCCTAAGTCAGAGTACGTATATTGACAAGGTATTACTATGGTTTGCCATGCAAAACTCCAAGAAGGGATTTCTGCCGATGCCACATGGTATGAGTCTTTCGAAGACTCAAAGTCCCTCTTCTAGAGAGGAGAGAGACCACATGGATATTATCCCTTATACCTCAGCCATAGGATCTATCATGTACGTCATGCTATGTACTCGTCCTGATGTTTCGTATGCTTTGAGCATGACGAGCAGATACCGATCAGATCCAGGTGAAAGTCATTGGATAGCGGTCAAGAATATTCTTAAGTACTTGAGAAGGACTAAAGAATATTTCTTGATATATGGAGGTGATGACGAGCTAGCTGTAAAGGGTTACAGTGATGTTAGCTTTCAAACTGACCAGGATGATTATCGATCGCAGTCTGGGTTCATGTTTTGCATAAATGGTGGTGTTGTGAGCTGGAAGAGTTCGAAGTAGGACACAGTCGCTGATTCTACAACAGAGGCCGAGTATATTGCTGCATCAGAAGCAGCAAAGGAGGCAGTTTGGATTTGCAAGTTCATTACTGAACTTGGGGTGGTTCCTAACATAGCTGATCTCATAGAGCTCTATTGTGACAACAATGGAGCAATAGCACAGGCTAAGGAACCTCGCTCACACCAGTGAACCAAACACATACTACGGTGCTTCCATCTCATTAGAGAGATCATCGACAGAGGAGATGTGAAGATTTGCAGAGTACCCACTAAGGCTAACATCGCAGATCCCTTGACCAAGGCTGTGGCACAGAGAAAGCATGATGGTCACACTAGGTCATTAGGTTTTAGAGCCTATACTGATTGACACTAGTGCTAATGGGAGATTACTAGTTAGAGCCCTAGAGCCAATCATTTGATGATTATTGTATGGACTCATTGTATCATATTTCTTATGTATATAAAGGCATTTGTTTATGGTTATTATGCTTACTTGTATTGGTGTCAAATAACTAAGTATAATAGCGTCCTTGAGTAGAAGGTTCTTACCTATATCAATCGATTGGTTGAATCGATAGTGAGATGATATAGGGAACACTACTCTTAATCATTCCTAGTCAAGTATTAACATTCAGGGACAATGTTAATGCGATGAGACTAGCATGTAGGTCAACTCGATGACTTGATCTCACAAGTCATGAATATAGAGATATCAAGTTGACACATGGGTATGCATTGGATAATGTATACTGAATGACCCGCCATGAGAAAGTATCATGGATCGTTATATGAGTGTCATATACTTTCTCATATGGCTATTAGTATGACTACTAGTCCTTGGACCTAAAGTCACCATGGTTCCCTATATAAGGAGTTGTATACTTTGGCTTCGTCAAACGTCACCCGTAACTGGGTGGACTATAAAGGCGATTACTGGGTATGTAACAAATTATGTGGAGGGATGTGAGTGATGTAGATGAGATCTATCCCTCCTATATGACAGGAGTGACATCATTATTCTTGATAGAGTGAGACCACTAAGTGCATGGTCATGCCCAAATGAGTCAATATGAGATATTGAACTCATTTGATTAGAGTGAGTCTACTTGGAGCTCAAGATTTAGATTGATTAGAGGATGACACGATCTATGCCTCACATTGATCAATCTAAATGTCAAGGATAGAAGGACATTGTCATATATTGTGAAGAGTCACAATTAGTAGTCACAAGGTGATGTTGGATATTCTTGTAACTTGGGTAGTAATGATGTGTTGCTAGATACCGCTCATTACTTATGTTTCTAAATGAGTTTAGGAGCATTACCAACGTTACAAGAACCTATAGAGTCACACACAAAGGGCAATTAGATGGAGATTCGGTTCATATGATGAACCAAGAGGATTAGGTTCATGTGATGAACCAAATTAGATTAAGAGTAATCCAAATTAGATTAATTGAGTAAGACTCGATTGAGTTAGACTTGAGTTAGACTCAAGTGAGGCTAGACTTGAGTTAGACTCAAGTGAGGCTTAATGATGATATTCATTGAATTTTGAATTCAATGATAAATAGAATTCAATTTGAATTTTAGATTCAAATTTCGGATGAGTTTCAAAATGGCCATTTAATGAAGAATGAATATTCATTAAATATACATTAAGGCTCATTAATGAGGCTCATTAATGAGCATTAAGTATTTTTATTAGATGAAAATACTTAAGCCATTTTTTACTCTTATTTTCATAATCGATCATTATTATTCCTCCTTGCTTCTTCTTCTCTCCCTCTCCTCCTCCTTGGCCGAAACCCTAAAAGAGTGCTAGCACACTCTAAGGTTTCTTCTCCACCTAATTGTTCGTGTGGATACACGTAGAGGAGTGTTCACTTGACACCCTTGAGATCCGACATCTTCTTGGACGAGCGGGATAAGCGAAGGGATTCGCATCAAAGGTATAAACTCCTAAACATGTAGATCTAAAGTAGATCTAGGATTAGAAAACACATACATGAAAATTTTAATATTCGCACGGATCCGGTGGCATGGGATTTCGGGGTTTTCGCAACGCAAAAAATGATTTTTGCTGCCCGAAAGACCCAACAATCTTAATATTAAATAATTTATTTAGGAAGAGATCTCATTTGGTTATCTTAGTATCGCTCGTTCTCATGCAGTTTGATGAGCTTGTCACACAGTTCTTTTGCATTTTTGTGTGGGTCAATGCGGTTTAGTTCCTTCTTTGTCAGCCCGCACTATAGTGTGTTGAGGACTTTAAAATCCATCTGTGCTTTCCTTTTCATCTCCAGGTTCCATTGTTCCGGGTCCAGTGGAATTTCAGCGTTATTAACTGGAGCTTTGTAGCCTTTGGTGACACTGAACCACTGGTCGTATTCAGTCTTTAGATAGACCTCCATTCACTTCTTTCAGTATGGGAAATCATCACTGCTAAACAGGGGAGGACGGACGGTACTAAATCCCTCAATGTGGTCCATAGGTTATGTACACAAGGAAAAAGATACAAAACGGGTCCCAAGACTTGGTCTTAGATTAGTAGTGTGGGAAAAGAGAAAAAAAATATTAAGACTGAATTGATGTTGCACCAATTTAGATTGGTTTGCTACGATAAAATGCTTCCAAAGAGGTAATTGTACCAATTTAGTATATATTAAAAAATCTGAAAATCGAAAGAAATAAAATAAAGGTTTCACCCCTTTCGTGTGATTGGTGGTTGCACTAAATTAGAGCAGTACCTGCTCTGATACCACTTATTAGATCACAGAGTTCACTAGAGAGGGGGTGAATAGCGATCGTCGAGAATCCAAAAATCAATTCGTGTACACAGTAGAAATAAGAAAAGTAAGGACAATGCTAACACAATCAATTTTACTTGGTTTGGAAACTTCGTCGACTCCTACTCCAAGGCCCGCACTCATTAGTGCTTTCGTTGGGCAATCACTAATAATTCAAAAAAATGATTACAAAATGAGTACAAGAATTATAAAAAAAAATACCGACAACAGAAATAGAAGATTAAATTGTAGGTTGTCGGAGATGCCTCACAATATCGCAGGAGCAGTACACAACAGAGCAGTCATAACAGAAGTTGTTATGTTTTGCTCCAGGTGGTGGCCTCCTTATATATGAATGCTCCAAGCGCCCGGATCCCTTTCAAGTACCTAGACTGTGACGTAGGCCTAGCCAACCAGCGTGCTCCACGTTTGTGTCGAGATAGAATTTTGCATTCCGGGTGCCTGGACCACCATTTTCCAGCAAATCCTTTTCCTGTAAGAAAACGTTAGTCCGAGACAAATACAAATTATACTACCCTACAAAATAAAGTGTTAGCACAATTATAGTCAATTAGAGTAGTAATTAGATTTTGTCTCATCGAGACCAAAATCTAGTCAAGATCTCAACCTTTCTGGTCTTCCGCTCTGCAGACCAGCCCTGTCGTTCCATTCTGTAGACCTGGTATTCCGCTCTGTAGATCTGGTCTGGCGCTCTGCAGACCTACTCTACCTCTCTGGTCTTCCGCTCTGCAGACTTGCACTGATGTTCTGGTCTGTCGCTCTGTAGACCTGCCCTGCAGCTCTGGTCTTCCGCTCTGCAGACCTGCACTGCCTCTCTGATCTGCCGCTCTGGTCTTCCTCTCTGCAGACCTGTGCTACATCTCTGATCTGTTGCTCTGGTCTGTCGCTCTGCAGACCTACCTTGCTGCTCTGGTCTGCTGCTCTGCAGACCTGCCCTGCTGCTCTGGTCTTCCACACTGCAGCTCTGGTCTGCCGCTCTGTAGACCTGCCCTGGTCTTCTGCTCTACTGACATGGTCTTTCGCTCTGCTGACCTGGTCTTTCGCTCTGCTGACCTGGTCTTTCGCTCTGCTGACCTGTTCTTCCGCTCTGCTGACCTGGTCTTCCGCTCTACTGGTCTTCCGCTCTGTAGACCTGATCTTCCGCTTTGCAGACCTGGTCTTTCGCTCTGCACTTTACAGAAACCAGCCCTTGCTGGCAACCTGAGATTATCCGCTTAGATCACTTTGACTGTAAGTTGAATTTAATTCAGTGTAACTTAAATTCAACTAATATCCATAAATCTCCGGTATTAGATTATTTGTGTTCAACAGACTCTGAGGCGAGTAGTTATTCATGATTTACCTCCTCAGTATTGACTATAAAATGAATTGAGGGAGACACTGAAAACGATTATAATTACCTTTTACCACTATATTTTAAATAAAGTGTAATTTAGTTATAAATATGATCATGACTTATGCAATCACCTGTATGTTTTACAAATGTCAAGTCTAACTTTTTTTTAAACAATGCATAAACAAAAAATTAATAGATATTAAATTTAATATAAATTATAAATAATATGCTAGATTTTAAAAATTAAAATTCTATATAGATTTTTAAAATTGTATATTGACTTAAGATCAGATCAATTTTAAATGTTGGTAAAGGTTCCAAGTTGGAAATTAACCTAAAACACTAACTTCACGTACCTCATGAAACGAAATCAAATTGACAACATTTTAATTTTTTTACAAAAAATTAGATCAATTTAATTTACCGATTTTGAAAAAGAAAAAAAAAACAAAAGATGCGAAACTAAATTGTTTGCGTTTAACATGATTCGTGATAAACCTTTTAAATTATGGCTTTTGAACTTTTTGAATTGTAAAATTTTAGGTAAAGTCAAAGAACATCCTTTATTATTCTTTTTTATAAAAACTATTTTTTAAAAAAAACAATAAAAAAAATACTATAAATAAACAAACTTGAATAACTAATTAAAATAAATAAACATACTTAATACATTTATATATATTAAGTTTGTTAATATTCGTGAACAGCAATTGTGAATGGTTAGTGAATAAGATTCATAAATAATGCTTAAACAAAATTTGTGAATCAAGTTCATCAATAAAACTTTTATTAATATAATTACTAAAAAAATTCAAAATAAATAAATAAACTTGTATTATTAAACTCAACAACCAATCAAATAAATTTTAAAATATAAAAACTTCAAACAATCAAATAAACTCAAATTTAGAATTAGATAACATGTAAACAAACTAAGGTTAAACCAAGCTTATAAAAAAACTCTAATTGAACAATTATTTCAACGGTTTAATTTATTTTAAACTCAACTTAGTTTGATTCAATTACTTTATTAAACAAATTTAGACACCATAAAGTTTACTTCGACTTGTCTAATTTACAGTCTTATTATTAATTTGATTAAAATTATTTAAAATTAATTACAAGTATTTCAAAATTATTATTAGTAAATATGGCTGTTGCTACAACAACAATATATATAATAACTATAAAATAATTACTACAAAATTGTAATAGTTATGTCATAATTGTTATACTAGTAGTTATATCATAATGGCTATGGTAGTTTTAAAATGATTTTGATCAAAATAAATAATATAAATTAAATTTAAATAATTTTAATCAAATTAATAAATAATATTTTAATATAAAAAATATTTCATATACTAAGTTGAATTAATTTATTTTTATTATATTATGATAATTATAATTAGAATGGTTATATATTATAATAGTTACGTTGTATTTATTAATTAAATAATATGATATATTTTTTTAAAACTCTCGAGAAGACATTTGTACTTGATGTCGTGATCACTGGGATTAATCGTTGGTCCCTCTGATTGCGGCCTGAGCTGCCAGTTTGATCCGGTCAGAACGTCGGACTAGTGTTATAGAGTCAATGACGAGGGTCTAAGAAGACACCGTGTCGGCCGGTCCGAGAGTAATTGCAGGCACTTAATGGCCACTCGGTTGAAATTGACGAACGTGGGGCGGCAAACACGAGAAGTTCCGAGTCGTGTTTGGGCATTGAATTCAATCTACCCGCACCCACAAGTTAAGCTAGATGACTCTTAATTTGTCGGGCTCGATTATTTCACTATCTTCCACCGATCCACGAGTTTGAATATATATACTACTCTCGGACGATACAATGATTAAGGTATAGTGTTATTATATAAGATTTTGGGATCAAAATTTGACATGATCGAACATAATCTCTTTCATGTCTTGGTCATTTGCACTAATAGCTAGTAGTCATCCGTGATTTACTTCCTCTGTATTGGCCTAGGGACGGATTGATGGGGGCGCTAGGGGTGAGTGAATCGCCTTTTGTCACATGAGTTGAATATATATAGAAAAATTTTAAAGTTTAAATTGGGCACGAAATAGGTATATTCGTATTCGAGTTCGATTCAAAATTTAAAAAATTAAAATTTTTTATTCGAGTTCGGTTCGAATTAGGACTGAGATAGAGTTCGAGTTCGACTTGAAAGATTCTAATATGTTCATAACTATTCGAATTATTACTCGAAAATAGATACTTGAAAGATTTAAAATTTATTTATTTAATATATATTTAATTTATATTAATAAAATATTAAGATTCGTGAGCGCCTTGCGAACTATCGAACAATATAATTTGAACTCAAGTTTGACTCGAAAAAAAGTTTGATCATATTCGAATTCAGTTCGAATTCGATAAATTCAAGTACGCATTAAATATTTTTTTATTCGACTTGAAAAA
The DNA here is from genome assembly GCF_018446385.1 of Zingiber officinale. Lineage (NCBI taxonomy): Eukaryota > Viridiplantae > Streptophyta > Magnoliopsida > Zingiberales > Zingiberaceae > Zingiber > Zingiber officinale. Next base: position 157,451,809 of record NC_055986.1, read on the forward strand.
TTTATGAGTAAATTCTATTCATTTACACCCCTAATCAATGAAGACACTCCACTAAGGATAGGGAAGCCAGATGGACCTCACAAATTAAATCACAGTGATTGATGTGCTGAGGTATAACATGTTAGGTATTGCTCTAAACATGAATATCCGATTATTGGAGGTGATAAGTTTGACCTTATGAAAAAATGTTATCGATTATCAAAATAAATTAGAAAATATTTTTCTGACAGATGACTCACATGTCATAAGTTCTTCAAACCCTTCAGATATAATATATCATAAATTAAATTTGAATACTCGTTGTCTAGAGATCTTGTAAATGTATAAGATATTTATGACACTACTAGGGAGGGATACTATGAGTTCCAGTGTGTTTATTGTTAATTACGAATAATTCATAAGCTTAGTGTATCAAATTAAGATTGATATTTTCTAGAATTATTATTGTTGGGACTAGTGATGTCACTGAAAAGGGGTGAATAAAGATTTTTTATTTCATAATTCCAATCGATCATGTTCTCGTTTATAAAACATTAATGCCTAGCAAAAAATATAAAATAAATACAGAAACAAAATACAAGCATAACAAATTGATTTTTACATGATTCAGAATATCCAATTCCTTCTCTACGACCTAGCTTCCTAGCGATAGTACCTCTATCTATGCTTTTTTCTTGGATATGTTCTAGAGGAAAAGAAACCTCTTACAAAGTTAGTTATTATAAAACAACACAAGACAAAAACAAAGATGTAAATAAAAATGACTACAACCTAAACAACAAATTTACATTAATGAAATTTTATTTTGAGCACTTTTGGTTCCTTTGGATTTGCATCTTGGTCTAAAATATAATAACACTTTTCCTTAAAACCACTAAGAATCGGCCAAGAACATATAGTTGAAATCCTCCACAAAATAATCTGTTTTAAAGATTATTATCATGATTGGAAATCACCTAACTGTGAGTGTTTGACCACTCAACGACTTCTTTTACCTTAGCATTCAGGTTATCAATCGACTACAATACACCTAGCAATTGATTGTTGCATCAATAGTCAAGTTTTGCAATCAAATTCAATGATTAATGTTCTCTTTGACATTGTCATTAGTTGAGTTCCTTACTTGACTAATTCATCACTTGATTGATCATTCCCATCAGTCAATTGATCACATCGAAAACCTCCTTAAACTCCCTCAAATTCTGAATGTATGGTTTAGAAGATCATCAATCGATTGCTAGCAATCAATCGACTAATACCTTGATTTCAACATTATTAAGGTTGAATTCTTACATTACCTAGAGTATTCAGTTGACCTTGACCTGTTGGTGCAGGGAACACTAGATAATCAAACTTATATTTTGATGAGTGACAAAGGTTAGGTCCCTTGTTGGCCGACAAGAGGAGGTGAATTGCCCTGCATAAATATAAAAGAAACAAAACCTTTCTCGAACTTTACAGTTTAATAAACACTTGCATAAAAAATAATAAGTAGTAAACTAAAGATAGAGACACAAAAGGAGTTACTTGGTTTGCAATCGGATAATTGCTAATCCAAGGCAAGTAATGCTCACTATCAAAATCTCCTTCAAGCGGAGAAGCCTCTTACAGTGTCCACAGCTCACACAGTAGAAGAACAGACAAAGAATTCGTTTTACAAGTATTATATTAAGTTATTGGGATCAGGGTTATATTTATAGCCGTGATTAGGGCACTTAGAAGGGTTCTAGCGCTTGAATGTGGATAGAATTTTATCCACATCGTATGAGATTGCAATAGGTGGGTTTAAGATACACTTTTAGTCCAAGCGCCTGGACCCGCTTCGGGCGCCCTAAACCGCTTAAACCCGATCCACATTCGAGGGCGCCTTTGGGGGCGCCCTAGACACCAGAGGTGGTCCAGATGCCTGGAATTGCTCCAAGCGCCCAGACTACAGTCAACATCTAGTTGACTTTTCGTCCAGGTCTTCCCGCTCCAACTCTGCTTGTTTAGGTGATTTCGGCCACCAAAATAGAGCTCACACGAACTCATTTTCTGGCCTTCTCGAGCGTCCTTTCGCTCCAACTTCATGTCCCTCAGAACCGCCGCGCACTTCCTTCTCGTCTGCTAGCGTACTCTTCCGCAGGGCCTCATCCCTTAGACGCACCAAGCCCGTCGGCTCTCTCCTGTGTCGTCCTTCTCGCTAGCTGCGTCTTTCGCTCGACCTCCTGTGCTCCTAAATTCCTGCACACTTAGACACAAAACATCAAAATATAATAGGACCTAACTTGACTTGGTTGATCACATCAAAACTATCACGGGATAGTTACAAAAGGTTCAAAGTTAAGGGTTATTATGATATAAAAAAGGTTGATCAAGTGTGCAAGGAACCCAACTAGAAAGTCCAAGTGAGACTAGGTAAGTGAAAGTCCTAGTTGTGGCTAGGCAAAGAAGTCTTAGTCGGAGGGACTGGGCTGAAAGACTTGGCAGATAGAGAAAACTAGGCAGGAATTCTACGCGGGTCAGGGGGTTGGACGTCTAGTAGATTAATGGGGTCATCAAGGACCAAACATTGAAGAAAGTCCTAGGGGTCAAATGATTGGATGCTGAGAAGGAAGTTCAAATAGGTTTGGAGCACCGGATGTTTGGAAAGTCAGGAAAATTCTCCTAAGTGGAGAGGGTAAGAGTGCATTCTCATTAAGGAAACAGTGGCATCGATCTGACCTAAGGGTTTCTATGGAAATCCTAAGTCAAGATCGAGGTAGTAGGAGTTGTCCAAACTTACCAATTTTCATATTATTGTGTAAACATTGTGATGCAGGGATCGAAACTTAAAAGCTGCAGAATCAATGGACTCTGGGCGCTTGGAAGGAATCTAGGTGACCGGAGGTCTAGTGGATCCAAGCACGATGACAGTTTGAAACCCAACCCCACATCCAAATGAGGTGGCGCTCTCTAGTTTGGCGGCACACGTTAGCTTCCAGGCGCCTTAGATGGATCCAAATGCCCAAGAAGGGATAAAGTCGATGCGGAAATGGTTGGCTAAAGCTTCATCCAAATGGTTCCACGACAGTAGTCCAAATGCTTGGAGATGGCTAAGTCACTGAAGGCTTCAAATCGGATAGGCCTTACTGGGGCTCCCTAAGCAAATGCTATTTGGACCAAAAGAATTTATATATCTCCACAATGATATGATATTATCCATTTTGGACCTAAACTCTCATGATTTTATTTTTGGGCTCTACCCAAAAGGTCTTATACCAATGAAGATATTTTTTCTTTATAAGTTCATAATCCTTTCCATGTATTTCCAATGTGGAACTTTATTTGCAACCATTGCAATCCAATAATCCCCCCTCAAACGAAGGACCGTCCCCTCAAGCCTATCTGCTTGATGTCATCTGATCCTTGACCTATTAGGACTTCCTTGCCCCTCAGTCCACCCGACCTACTAGTGTTGGTGCTGGAAGCAATAGCTAATCAAACTTGTATTTTGATATTAGGCAAAGGTTCAAAGTTAAGATATGTTGTGATCTAACAAGTCTATTTAAGCGTCCAGAAAAGTTCTAAGTAATTTTAGGCATGGTGAAAATCCTAGTTGAGGCTACGCAAAGAAGTCCTAGTGGACACTAGGCAAGTGGGAAGCCCTAGTTGTGACTAAGCAATGAATTTCTAGTCCGTGTAATTTGATAAAGTCTTGACAGGTCGAGAACGTCAGGTGAAATCATAGGATCGAGGACACTAGGTGAAAGTCCGTGGACACAAGGCGGGAAATCCTAGGGTTGAGGACACTAGGTGAAAGTCCTGAAGTCTCGGATGCTGAGTAAAAGTTCAAATAATGTGGAGGACTGGTTTGGCAAAAGGTAAACTCTCCTGAGAGGAATAGGTGAGAACGTCTTTCCCGTTGAGTGAATAGTAGGTGTCGGTCTGACCTAGAGTTTCAGCAAAACTTAAAGTCAAGACCGGATAGCCCGGAGACTGTAAACCCTTTAGCTACTAATCTAGCTTTATTTCTAACAATTTTTATATTTTACTTAGTTTATTTCTAAACACTCATTTTGTTTCTATGACATTTTTATGATTAGGTAATGGTACTAAATCCCAGACTTCATTTATCTCAAATTGGGTTAGTTCTTCCTACATGACAATAATCCAGTTTGGATCAAGTAGAGATTATTCTATTATTTTGGGTTCAATCTTAGAAATTAAAGATATTTAGCTTAGGTTTCTGAATGATGATATAGTTTGAACCCTTAGGTCTGGGTCACCAATTATTTGCTCAACTAGGTGGTCTGAGCTAACTCTTATTGTTCTAGATTCAATTTATGTTTGTTCATTTTCTTGTGGTTGATTTTATTCATCTTCATGTTTGATCCTGTCTGGAAGCTGAGAAGACGAACCTGCCGGTGTGACGTGTCTGGAAGGTTGACCACATCCCCATGACCCGGTTGATGAGCTGTCCTCTACGTTGACCAGATCGTCAGAAGTCCTCCTCCGGTCAACTGTACCTGTATCCAGCGACCGGGTTCCCCCGGTCTCTGGTACCTCGGTGCTCGAGGCGAATTCCACAGACATATAAGTAATCGCATAATAGTATAGCAATAAAATGAACAGATACCGAGTACGAGAACTTACCCTGGCCCAGGGGGGCGCCCTCGGATGGATGAATGAGTTGGTCGGGATATCGATCGAGTCGTCGCGGCTCTGAATAGTAGATAAATGTCCGCTCGGTGAGTAGCTGGCTCCAGTGGCTCGGAGTCGGACGCGATATGGATCCGTAGGATGATGCACTGTCCGACTACCACCTCGGCTCGCAGGCCGAAATACGACAATGGCTCGCAAGCCGGAACACGGCACGCAGGCCAGATAAACCCAATAACCCACCATGATGATAACAATGCAAAGAGTAAAATACCTCGGCGCGATGGCCAGAATTACCCAAATAGTACCGAGCTGCGGCTATCTGGAAGGTGACGATATCCACTAAAGACAGCGGCAGTAGATGCGAGAAGGGGAGGCTGCGGCTGTCGGCGGCGGCTGTGGCCTTGGGAAAAGGCAGCGATGGCTGCCGGCGGCGGCTATGGCCGCGGGGGAAGGCAGCAGTGGCTGCCGGCGGCGGCTGTGGCCGCGGGGGAAGGCAGCGGTGGCTGCCGGCGACGATGGTCGCAAGAGATGATGGCGGAGCCCGCTGGGGGCGGCGGCGCACGCTAGCGGCAGCGGTGGCGGTGCTCCTCGTCGCCGTCCGCCGGGAGACCGAAGGAGGAGACGGCTCGACTCCGGTAAATCAACGTCCTTCTGCTCGGCGGCGGTTGAAAACTCAGTCACGAGGAAACACTTCCTCCTCATGAAGGCGGCGGCGACGCTAAGAGGCTAGAGGAAAGGAATAGTGGAGAGGAGGAGGGCGGCGGCTGTCCGTCGGCGCCGGCGCCGGAAAGACACGCGAGAGGAAGGGGGAGAAGAAATGCAGTGGCGGCGGGCCCAAAAACACGAACCGCGCCTTTTTCCCTTTCTCGTGCTTGCCTTAATCACCAAAAAAAACCTAAACCTCCAATTACAAAAAAGCCCTCCTCCTCCTCCTTAATTACCCCCATGTCATTCCCTGTATCCGGATCAATGTTCATTTATTTTATTTAGGTTTTCACTTGCTCCTCCTAGTTCCGTGCTAGTCCTAACAAAGTTTATTGGTTGGTATTGAGTTTGAGTTAAGTTAGATTCTTTAGAGTTGTTATTTTCATCGAATTTCACATTCGTTATTTTCTCAATTCTTAGTGTAGTCTTATTGTAACCTCTATAGCCTCTACTATTTAGGGAGTACCCTACAAAGATTCATTGTCTACTTTTGAGGTAAATTTTTCTAAGTGTTCTCTTGTGTTTAATATGTAAACTGGACATTCAAATACCTTAAAGTATTTAATGTTAGGTATTTTATTATAATATAGTTCATAGGAAGTTTTGTTATAATTCTTCTTTATTTTCACCCTATTTTACACATAGCATGATGTATTTACGGCTTTAGCATATAGATATTTGGATAGTTGGTATTCATTAAGCATTATTCGAGTTGCTTCTTGTAGTATTCTATTTTTTTTCTTTCAACTATTCTATTGTGTTGGGGTGTTTTATGACATGAGAATTCTTGATGATATCCATTTTTTAGGCAAAATTTAGTAAACCTATGGTTTTTAAATTCTCCATCGTTGTCATTTCTAATTTTCAAGTTATTTTTATTTTCTGTTTGTTTACAGAAGTCACTGAATGTTTCAAATATTTCACCTTTATTTCTTAGAAATTTTACCCAGGTGAATCAAGAATAGTCATCTATAATTACTAGACAATATAGGTTTCCATTAATTGATTTGAGTCCATGTGAGTCGAATAGATCTAGATGTAGTAGTTCAAGTATTGATTTAATTTGGGTTTGATTAGTTGGTTTATTAGTTAACTTGGTTTATTTTCCTTGTTGGCAAGCATTACAAATTGTTGAATCTATGTTAGGTAGTTTTGGTAATCCTCTAACTAGGTCATTTAGTTTAGTGATGTTTTTAAAGTGAGTGTGGGACAACATTCTATGTCAAAACTAGGTTTCTTGATTTTGTGTTAAGTGGCAAATGGGTGAGGAGTTAGCTAGGTTGATTTTGTAGATGTTGTGACAAAGGCTTTTAAGTCTTATTTTTGGGTTGTCTCTGTGTTTGATTAAGCATTCAGTTGATGAAAATCTAACCTTATAGCCAATATCACATAATTAACTTATACTAAGCAAATTGAATTTAAAGTTTTCAACAAGTAAAACTTTGTGAACAATAAAATCTAATTCAAGTTTTATGTTATCTATTCCAATTACCTTAAGTTTGTCGTTATTTCTAAAGGCAACTATTCCTAGTCTTTTGAATGTTAATTTTGTGAACATTGTTTGATTCCCAATCATGTGTCGAGAGCAACCATTATCCAATATCCATTTAGATTCCTACAAAGAGTAGAAGTAAAAAATTTATGTTAAGTGTTAACTTTGTTTAAGTTGTTATTTAGAGTTTTGCTTATGCTTACTTAAGTGAATTTAAGTTTTATTTAAGGTTTATTTTAATTTTAATTTTAATTTAATTTTAATTTAAATTTGTATCAATTTGAAATCTAGTTTTGAATTCATATGTTTTAAAATAACTATATCACAATAAACAAAACATAGAATTATTTTTCAAAACTTTTAAAATGTCCAACTATGATCTATGGGTAAGATTCTATTAATTAAATATTTGCATTCCCCCATAGTTAGTCAATGATTACTAAAATTTGATACAATTTATAACTCTTCAAAATGTCATAAGCACAAGTGAATTATGTGTATCATCCTATCATCTCACATCCATGTTTAGAATTATAAAGTAAGTCATGCCTAAGTTTGTTGTGAGATGTAATGAAGGTAACTTCTACTTAGCCCTTTTATCATGAATTTCTATCCAAGGTTAAGTGTTCCCCTTTAGATCTCAAGTTAACTATTTATAAAGGATTTGAATTAAGTCTTTTATAGTTGACTATCCCAAAATCCTCTAACCCTTGAGGATTGACTTTAACACCCAAAAGAAATTCTTTGTAATTGGGTTAACCAAGTATTGCCTAGGGATCTATTTTCTATTTATGGTTTTTGTCTTTGATTACCCCTAGCAATTAGACAATGGTAATATTTTTCATTGTTGAATTCCTTGTATCATAATCCCCTCTTGTTAAACATGCTCTTTAGCTCCCTATGATCATGCTTAGAGTGTTGGATCCAATTGTGATTTTTTTAAGGACTTTAGTGAGGTATTCTACCTTTTTTTCTTAAATCCTTATTTTCTTCTTCTAAAGATGATACATTTAAACTATAAGAAGAAGCATGCATATCATTCTCCTTAAGAGTCATGGATTCTAATTTTTCTTCAAGAATGCTAATATCATGTTTCAAGGCTTTGTTTTTCCTCTTAATCTTAAATAATCTTAACTAAAGTTTGAGTGGGTAAATTGTATACCTCACTTATCAAGAAGTCCGAATCTGATAATTGCCCTCCCCTTCACTTGAGCTCCTATCTTCTTCATTTGAGCTCGTTTCCTCTTCTCTTTTGGATGAAGTGGAGGCAATGTCATCAATTCCCATTAGAGAAAAATGAGATATATGGTGTTCTTCTTCCTATAATGATGATGGATCATTCTATGTTGCTTTTAGATTTTAGGCTTTCTCCCCTTTGTCTTTTGTATTCTTCTTTCCTTCCTTTTTCTTCAAGAGGGGACATTGATCCCTCATGTGGCCTTCTTCTTGGCAATTGAAGCAAATGACCTCCTTGTCCTACTCTTGCCCCTTAAACTTCTCCTAGCATGAGATTTATTAGTAGAAAAATTCTTAAATTCTCTTCTCATTTTTTTTACCATATACGTCTCTTGATCACTATCTATTGAGACACTTGACTCCTTGGAATCCGAAGATGGTGGGGATGGAGACTTCTTCTTCTTACCATTTTCCTTGTTTTCTATGAAGGTTACTCCCCTTGATTTATGGGCTTCTCCTTCTAACCCTTCAACGCTAGTTTCTTGAAGCTCAATGGTTGAGAAGAATTCATCTAGAGAAGATTTCTCTAGGTCTTTTGAAATATAGAATGAATCTACAATTGAACTCCAAGTTATGATTTTTGGGAAAACATTGATGGCTTTCATCATTATGTTATGGTTGGAGAGTTTCTCACCTACATTTGTTAGTCCACTTAATATTTCTTTAATTTTAGCATGAAGTGAAGATACCATTTTGATGTGCATAAATTATATACACTTTTATGCATACTTTGACACACATCTATTTTTATTTCATTAGTATAATCTATGTTTATTGTACCTTATTTTATTATAATGTCATACTTCCATTATATTCTATTCAGAGATCTACTCTTTGCAGGTTTTCATTGTCAGGATGCTATTTGGAGTGAAAACGGAGCAAAAATACACACGAGAGCAACTCTGGAAGAAATCAAGCTCAAGTCGTGTGAAACCACATGGTCGTGTGGTCTTGCCCATGGTAAAGCAAGTTTTGGCCGTGTGAACTCACATGACTGTACCACACTCTAGAAGAGAAGAAGACTACGGTCGTGTGGACTCTTTAGAGTAGAAGCATACCACGACCGTGTGAATCCACATGGCCGTGTGAACTTTTCAGAGAGCAAGAAGAGCACGCTCGTGTGATTCCACATGGATGTGTGAGATTTCCAGTGGACAAGAAGACTATGGCTATGTGAATCCAAACGGTCGTACCACTGGACCAGACTGTGGTCGTGTTAGGCCCATGCCCAACCCTATTTAAGGGGGGTTTCTATCCTTTATGGGAATCTTTGGCTTGGGGTTTGCCCCCATTCCTTGGAGAAGGGTTCTCCCCCTTGGGGAGAATCCTAAATCTTTTATCTTCGCCAATTCGTCTATCTTCGGAGCAAGGGAGCGCTTCCAAGGATGTTACGCTTCAAAGATAAGCATATCTTCTCTCTATCTCTATGTGTTGAGTTGTAGTTTACTTCTTTCTTCATATTTGGTTGCATCTCCCTTGTAATGAAGTAGATTCTCCATATCTAGGATGTAAGAAGTAGTTATGATATGATGTGATGTATGAACTATGTATTTGAACATTTTCCTATGTAATGAAGTGTTTATATCAAATTCTATGTGTGTTTTGTCTTGTATGTGTCTGACGAAATGTATGTAAGGTCAATTCATGTAGATATGAGGAGTTTGTCTCTATATTAAGGTTGCTACTAGACTGGATAACCAGGGAATCCTTAGTGATAGAGGATACCCATTCAACCGGACATCTTATGTCCTTAGTGATAGAGGACATCAATACTTACCCACTTTCTAGAGTAAAAAGATCTTAACATAGGGACTAATCCTTGTTAGAAAATTCTAATTGGAGTGGATACTCCAGTGCTACCATTAGAAATTACATTAGATAACTCTAGGAATGTATGACTGGGGCCCTGTGACAGAGGGTAACCCTTTAACTAAACTTTCTAAAGTTGCTTCTTTACTTAATGGAGTTAGAACTTAGGTAGACTCTCCGGTGTGACTCTTGCGGGGTTGTACCAGACTCTAGTTAGAAGCCATACACGAGTTTAAGCATGAAGTTAGGTAGATAAACAATGCATAAGGACATTAACTAGCATCATAACGAAACCAAAATCCTAGCATCTATTATCCATCCCCTTCCAAAATTATCTCTTATTCCTTTTCTCTCTCTATTCCCTCTTTCCTCCTTTTCTCTAAACCTTCTCTTCCTTCTTCTCAACCTCTCTTCTAGTATTCATGAACCAACATTTAATTATCTAGATAATTCATCGTGCGAAGTTAACTAGTGCTTAATCAGCAGTTCCTATGAGTTCAATGTCTTTTGTATTACTGACGATGTAATCGTGCACTTGCGATTAGTAACAAGTTTTTGACGCCGTTGCTGGGGAAAACATTGATGACTTTTATCATTATGTCATGGTTGGAGAGTTTCTCACCTACACTTGTTAGTCCAGTTAATATTTCTTTAATTTTAGCATGAAGTGAAGATACCTTTTCTCTTTTTTCAAGTTTGATGTTGTTAAGTTGAGTTCGGAGAAGGTCTCTTCTTGCTAATTTCGCTTCCGATGTCCCTTCATGAAGCTCCACTAGCTATTCCCATAATTTCTTGGTGTTTGTATAGTTTTCAATCATAGTCACTTCTTGTTGGGGAAGCACATTTAGTAGATGATCCATTGCCTTTGAGTTTGCTAAATGTTATTCATTTTGCTTCTTGGTCCATCTTATTTTGTTAATTAATGCATTATTATCATCCTTGGTTATCTCAAAACTATTTTTCATGATTAGCATAGTATCAAAATTAGTATTGAAGAATACCTCCATTCTTTTCTTTTACCAAGAGAAATTTCCTTTGAATGTTGGTGGTTGGATGTGTGAGCCGACCATTTTGATGATATTGCTCTTATTGGCGATTAGTTTATTGAAGGGAGTCCTTGCTCTGATACCACTTGTTGAGGATCTTAGGTCAGCTAGAAAGGAGGTTGAATAGCTTGTTACTGCGAATCAATTGCTTCTTTCTACAATGTTAGTTGCACAAGCAGAAATGAAACTAAACTAATAAGTGTTGGTCCCCGTGGTTATTTTGATGTAATCAACCAAGTTACGTTAGGTCCTATTTGGTTTTGATCCCTGTGTCTAAGTGTGCAGGAGCTTAGAAATGTAGAAAGTAGAGTGGAAGACGCAGCTAGCAAGAAGGACGGCACGGGAAGGGAGCCGACGGACTCGGTGCGTCTGAAGGACGAAAGAACTGTGGAAGAGTACATTGGTGACGAGAAGAATGTGTGCGACGTTCGAGGGACAAAAAGCCGGGGTGAAAGCCTGCTCGAGGAGAAGGCCGGAAATTAGGTTCGGGTGAGTTCTATTTCGGTTGGTCGCAATCAAGCAATCAGAACTTTGGAAGCTAAAAAGAAGATGAAGAAATGCTGGAAAAGTAGTTGGAGGCGCCCTCAACAGTTGTTGGAGGTGCCTCTGCCCTCTCAGCTTGAGGGCGCCCTCAACAGTATTGAGGGCGCCCTCAATGCCCTTGAGGGTGCCCTCAATTGGGTCAAATAGACCGTTTGTGAATAGATAAAGTTTTATCCGCTCATCCCCTTGGAGACGCCCTCAAAACTCGAGATAGGATTTCCAGGAGCTATATAAAGGCTCATAGAGCTAGGAATTAATTCAATCAACTCTTGTACTAACTTCCTAGCAACTCTTAGAGCGTTCAATGTGTAAAAGGCTTCTCCGCCTTCAAAGAAGGAGATTCTTAGTGAACTGTTCAACTGCCTTGGATTAACAATCACCTAGGTTGTAACCAAGTCAACTGCTGAGTCTTCTTTTCTATTTTCTTTTATTATTGTTGCATTCCTAGAGTTGAAAAGATCAAGGAGTGTATTTTTTTGTTTCAGGCAATTCACCCCTCCCCTCTTGCCGACCCGCTATGCCAACAAGTGGTATCAGAGCTAGACCACCTCAGAAGAATTGACCCCCGACTGAAGCATCAAGATCAAGACGATGGCTTGTGCAAGTATTCATCCCCCGAAATTCGACGGAGACTTCACTACATGGAAACGTCGAATGGAGGTATTCTTCAAAACAAAATTTGATATTCTTTTAGTTATGAAATATGGTTTTACAGTCCCTAAAGACAAGGAAGAATACAATTGGAAGAAAAAGGAGCAAGCTGATTTCGTGGCCAACGGAAAGACAGAGTTCCATCTGCTCAGGGTTCTGCCACCTAAGGAGGTAAATCGGATCGGAAGCTATAACTCCACCAAAGACATCTAGGAAAAATTCCTAGAGCTCCACGAAGGCGCCTCAGAAGCGAAGTTAGCAAGGCGCGACATCCTCCGGACTCAGCTTACAAATCTCCAGATGAACAATGGTGAGAAGGTAGTGCACTTCCAAGCAAGAATCAAGAAGCTAATAACTCAACTGAACAACCTCGGAGAATCGGTAACAAATAGATACTCGATTCGGTATGCGCTCAACGTCTTCCCAAGAACTCCAGAATGGACGTCCTTAGTAGATGCATACTACATCTCTAAGGACTTTGAGGTAAGTACGCTAGAAAATTTATTTTCTACATTTGAACTTCATGAATCTCGAATTACAGAACCTAAACAAATAGAGAAGTCAAATCTCAATGTTGCCCTAAAGCCGAGATGGACGATCCCGACTCTGAAGCGTCGATCGACGAAACTGAAGCGACGCTATTGGTAAGAAAGTTAAATAAGTTTATTAAGATTAATAAATTTAGATCGCAGTCGAGAAAGCATCAACGCAACAGAAGGATTGTCCAATGCTACAACTGCAATAAGGAAGGGCACATCAAGGATGACTCCCCAAAATTAAAGAAAAGGGACAAGGAGAAGTCTCAAAAACTGACGTCCTCTAAACGCAAGAATCTGAAGGCTACATGGGATGAATCATCATCCTCCGAATCAAAAGTCGAAGCCTTCTCAGGAGTAGCACTGATGGTTAACCATCAAATTGAAGAAGAAACCAGCTCAGAGATGAGCATAGATGAAAGGGGAGAATCATCAGAAGAAAGCTACGATGAAGGGGGAGCATCAGAAATAGAGGTAAGTAAGGTACATACTTTAAACCCTAAACAGTCTTTTCATTTTGTCAAAATTCTTACAAAAGACTTAGTAAAATTAGAAAAAGAAATTGTTGACTTAAAATCAATGTTAAATAATTTAAAATCAGAAAACGATAATTTGAAAATGCAAATTGAAAATCTGAAAACTGATGCATGCTTTAAACCAAACAAATTTCAAAAATCAAAGCTTAGAATTTATGGAAAGTTGAATTGATATATTAGAAAACATCAAGAACAACTTAGAAAAGTTCTCAAAAGTTATGTACCTCCTAAATACTTGATTAATCCAGTAGGAAGGAACTTATACTGGGTTCCAAAATCTTTTCTAGATTAAATTTTTGTAAGTTAGTGTTTTTAGCAAGAAAAATTAAATAGTTAATTTCTTTATGAGGCTTTGTCTAATACAGTGGTTGTTGCTCCAATAACCAAGAAGGCCTAGTGCCTCGCCACTGCCTAGAAGCCAAAATATTGAAATAAAATATTTAATTAACTTACTGATAAAGCATGAAAATAGAAATTAGATAATGCTTTAACAAGTTTTTTTAACATTTTTTTTGAAAATTTCTCAAAAATATTTTGTTTAAATTGCCTAAAGGTTATAGTTCTTTGTTAATCTAGAATTTATTTTCAAAAATTCCTACCCTGTTTTTACTATGATCAAAGGGGGAGAGATAGGAACAAGTTTATGGGGAGTTAATATTTTTTAAAAATTGGTACTTAAAAAAATTTTGTATAGGAACACATTAATATTTTTTACTTAGAAAATTACAAATTCTATTATTGCAATCTTTATGCTTAAAATGTAAGTTTAGTAATTTCTTTAAATTACTTCTTATATGTTTTTTCCCTAATTTGAACTTGGGTTGATGCACATCAAAAAGGGGGAGATTGTTGGTTTCTGTGGTTGTTTTGATGTGATCAACCAAGTTAGGTTAGATCCTATTTGGTTTTGATCCCTGTGGCTAAGTGTGCAGGAGCTTAGGAGCGCAGGAAGTCGAGTGAAAGACGCAGCTAGCGAGAAGGACGACACAGGAAGGGAGCCGACGAGCTTGGTGCGTCCGAAGGACGAAAGAGCTACGGAAGAGTACATCAGTGGACGAGAAGAACGTGCGCGATGTTCGAGGGACGAGAAGCCAGGGTGGAAGCCTGCTCGAGGAGAAGACCGAAAATTAGGTTTGGGTGAGTCCTATTTCGGTTGGCCGCAATCACCCAAGCAATCCAAACTTCGAAAGCTAAAGAGAAGATGAAGAAATACTGGAAAATCAACTAGAGGCGCCCTCAACAATTGTTGGAGGCGCCTCTACCTTCTCAACTTAAGGGCGCCCTTAACAGCATTGAGGGTGCCTTTAACAGCATTGAGGGCACCCTCAACTGGGTCAAACAGACCATTTGCGAGCGGATAAAGTTTTATCCGCTCATCCCCTTGGAGGCGCCCTCAACCCCTTTGGAGGCGTCCTCAAGACTCGAGATAGGATTTTCAAGAGCTATATAAAGGCTCCTAGAGCTAGGAATTAATTCAATCAACTCTTGTACTAACTTCCTAATAACTCTTAGAGCGTTCAGTGTGTAAAAGGCTTCTCCGCCTTCAAAGAAGGAGATTCTTAGTGAGTTGTTCAACCACCTTGGATTAACAATCACCTAGGTTGTAACCAAATCAACTACTGAGTCTTCTTTTTTGTTTTCTTTTATTATTGTTGCATTCCTAGAGTTGAAAAGATCGAGGAGGGTATTTTTTTTGTTTCAGGCAATTCACCCCTCCCCTCTTGCCGACCCGCTGTGCCAACAATAAGAACAACAAAGAATGAACACAAACTCTAATACATTATTTAATGTGGTTCAGAGATTGCTTGTTCTTACTTCACGGCTTGTCCTTGAGATGGACGATCCCTCAATTCATTGATGGATTAGTCCCCGGCAATCTCCGGCTAAAGCTTACTCCTTCTCGGTGGAGTGAAACCTCTCACAAATCTCTCTTCCTCTTTACAAAATGGAAACTTAGATTAGGAGAAAGAGAATTGGTTTGGAGCTTGAGGGAATGACTTAGGAGTATTCTAGCAAGAATCAGTAACCACCTTAATCCCTTAAAGCCCCTTTAAATAGAGTGGAAAGAGTTGATCATATATCAACTCATTCTTGTGCACTAGTCGACTAGCAAACTCATCAGTTGACTGGTGCTACTGTTGAATATAGCCAACAACTACATCGTAGAATCAAGGATTCTGCCAACGGTCACCAACAACTACTTTCCAGCCGACTGGTAAAGATACCAGTCAATTGGTAGTTGCTAGCTGAGTGAATAGAATGCTTATGTTCACTCTCGGTCGAGTGCTCAGTCGATTGGACCAGTCAACTGCTCAGTCGACTGGACCAATCAATTGCTTAGTTGACTGGACTAGTCAACTGACAAATCTATCAGTCGACTGACAAATCCATCAGTCGACTAGTCCTGATTGCACACTCAACTCTCATCCTCATTGGAATCGTTCTTTGAAGCTCTCTTCATCGACCTTCGTCCCTCAGATGCACTCGAGCCTGTGGCTCCTCTCCATACATCTTTCGCATTACCTTGAAGTCTGCTTCCCTCAGCTCTATTCCATTGCTCCTCATTTGGTGGTCCCTTGGATGCCTTCCACATCATCTTTCACCGTCTCAAAGACCCAAGCCCTAGGATGAGCTTCCCAAGATTGGCCGCACCAAGCTTCTCATATGCGTTTCACCAAGTCCTACATGACTCAAACATATATCAAATATATATGAAACATAACTTAAACTCTTTGATACACACATCAAAATCATGATCGTATCTGATTAAACCTAAGTCGATTGCACTCACAAGTTGGAGGTCCACTTCGAGTTATGTTTTCATGCTTGCTAGAGGGGCTATATATTGGAAGAGCACCAAGTAAATGCTAGTAGTCACTTCTATTATGGAGACAGAGTTGGTAGCATACTATGAAGCATCCAATCACGAGATTTAACTGCGGACCTTTATCACAACATTGCAGATTGTTGATAGCATTGGCAGACCACTAATGATCTATTGTGATAATAAAGATATAGAACTTTATGCCAAGAACAACCGCAGCTCATCGAAGTCTAAGCTTATCGATATCAAGTTTCTAGCGGTTAAAGAAAGAGTTCAGAGTCGTTTGGTCATGATAAAGCACATGAGCACAGATATCATGTTGGACAATCCACTCACCAAAGGCTTGGTGCCTAAGGTATTTCATGTGTATGTTGTGGATATGAGAGTCCTTCTTATGAAAGAAGAGTTAATCGAGTTGGAATTTGTATTTATCTTATTGTATTGCTCTATGTTAATAAAGACAAACATTATGTTTTGATTATATTACATACTTAAAGTTTAAAATATTAATGAGAATTTATTTGTTAGTTAGACACTCTGACTATGATATCATAATTTACTATTGTTGTTTAACATTTGGTGTTTGTAAATATGATACAAATTCTTTTTGAAATCATAAAGTTTGGATTATGATTTGTTATTGCAGTTTAGTATAAAGTATTTTGCAAATATGATCTGACCTCTTTTAAGGTCATCTCAAGGCCAATTTGAAATTGACATATATTGATCACATTTCATGTAATTTCCATCTACACTTCCACATCTTGATCTATATCATTAATGACATTGGTATTGTGATTACTGTTGGGGTTGTTATAGACATATATAGTAACTATGACTTCTTTAGTTCTATATCAATGAAGTTAATGGATGAGATTGTTTACAAGGATATTATGTATCCATAAAGTTTGATATCAACTAAAGTTTGACTTGTATTTCATAAACAACTCACAAGTAACCCAAGTGTGCGATTATTAGCTATTATCTCTAATTAGTGAGTTTAATTGTAAGTTGTGCATACAAGTATAAACTGAATCCATTAAAGTGATCTAATTTAAGTTTATTATATTTTGGATTATCGGATGTGGGTTGAACCCTTTAACCCGATCCGTTATCATTTATGGGTTGATAACAGATTGGTTGCTTATATAAGGGGAAGTCCCTAATGATTTAGAAGATCATATCTTGACCTAATTTTTTGTTCCCCATTGACAAGAAACTAGCACCATCACCCCTAATCCCCTTGGGAAATCTTCCTCATTTGCTTCCACTTCTTCTTCCTCAGCCAAACGATGCTAAAGGATAAGGAGAATGACGCTTCAATTAGGTTCCTTATCTTTTTTATTTATGCTTATATATTATTCCATGTTTTTTTAAAATAAAAACTTGATCATGTCTTATGTTTTCTTGATTCGAGTTCTTATTTCATTCTTAGAATTCATATGATTAGAAGAAAAACTCAAGTTCTATCAATTAATTCCTTATAGAGGAGCACAATGAACGATGATTAAAAAAAATTTATAAAATCATTATTTACCTCGCCTCTAGTAAAGTCATTGTTCCTAACACTTTTGACGATCAAGTATCAAGTTTTTTTTATCATGGTCAAGGCGCAACAGCACTAAAGATATTCCCAAGCTCTAATCCATGTTATGACAGTAGAGGTAATTTTGCCTTAAGGTGATCACGGTGATGAGTAGCTAGTTAATTTCTAAAACAAAACTAATTTACTCACTAAATTGTTAATTTCTTATTAAGTAATTTAATTGTTTTTCTTTCAAAAATAGAATAGGTTCTAACTATATGGTAAAAGATGACTTCCTCACTTCAAACGTCGCTCACATTTCCACAACGAGACGAACGAAGAGAGTTAGAATAGGTTCTAACCGGATAGATAACATGCATGCTAACCTAAACTTGTATGAGATATCTTTGTCCCAAGGTAGTACCGTGCGTCATCGAGCACCACCTGGTGCCTGACGTGCATGCCGATGGCTGCCATGTCACACACCATCAATCTCTCTGCTACCATGCATTAAGATGACGCAGCTAATGATACGTGCGTGTCGACCACTGACCACTGACCACTGACCACTGACCACTGACCTTTGACCTCTTAGCACCTCATGTCTCTCGCTAATCTCAATGCCATTCATGCTGCCATGAGCGCCTATTTATTTATGTTGTATGTTGACATGGTAAATAGAAAAGAGGCTAGTGGAACTCAAGCGCCCGTAGGCTACTATATATATCGGTCAAAGTTTAAGATGAGTTAAAAATTCGAGTAGTTAGCTTAGCAGAACCTTTTTCCTCTTGATCGGTTCTTTTAATCAGATAGATTCTCTAAGGGCCTCATTCCTAATTTTGTCAGATTCATATGAGTCTCTAGCTACTTTCTGTTTTCTCCCTATCGGTTCCATCATTCGGACACGCTCGCTATGGACCTTGCTCTCTATTTTATCAGACCTACACAAGGTTCTGTTCCCTGTCTTCTCCCGATTGGTCCCGCTGATTAGACATGCTCTCTAAGGATCTCACTCCTGGTTCTACCAAACTTGCACAGGGTTCTTCTCCCCGTCTTCTCTTGATCGATTCTACCGGTCTGATAGGCTCTCTATGGGCCCCACTCCTAGCTCTGCCGGACCCACATGGGGCTCTATTCCCCATCTTCTTCCGATCGATTTCACCTATTGGACAAGATCTTTATGAGCTCCACTCCTGACACTGTAGGATCTGCACGAGGTTCTGCTCCCCATCTTCTCCCGATCGGTCTCGTCGATCGGACATGCTCTCTAAGGGCCCCACTCCGGACTTTATTGGACCCACACGGGGCTCTTCTCCCGGTTAGTTGAATCGATCGGACATGATTTCTATGGGCCCCACTCCCGACTCTACCAGACCTGCATGAGGTGTTGCTCCTCGTCTTCTCCCGATGATTCCGCCGATCTGCCAGACTCTCTACGAGCCTCACTCTCGGCTTTATCAGACCAGCACAGAGCTTTGCTTCTCATTCTCTCCCGATCAACTCCCTGATGATCAGGCTAGTTGTAAAAGACTCCATACTAGCTTGCTAGGTCGCTCATAAAACTCTACTCCCTCTTTTCTAGGGATATTACCATAGCTCGTTTAGGACTTATAAAAAAAGTGGGCTCTTTGCCGGGAATCCATCTTCTAGTTAACAACCCAATAGGCCTCGCAATCCAATAGGCCTTCCAGCCCAATAGACCTCCTAGCCCATGAGCTCATGTCACCATTAATATAACACGTAGATTTATCATAGAGTCAGAAGATCACATTCGTGTACAGATATGTAATATATCCTCTCCATACATGTGATGTGATTACCGAATACAGTATAAGTATAGAGATAGGATAAGTTATCTGACAACAGGATAATATCTCATTAAATACGGAGATTGTAAAGAGCATTATAAAAGGAGGTCCTTCTCTACTAGTAGAGGTACGTGCATACATTTACTTTTACTTTATTCTATTTTTGTGCCACCGTTATTTTCTGACTTTATTATCAAAGTAACTACACTAGAGATCCTGATCTGCTTAATGACGATTTCACTCCTACCTTTGCTATTGTCCATAGGCGATTCCTAGAGTTCCTCAGCAAGATAATTTCCAGAGTTCTTCAACCAGGTCAACTCGCGCTTACAGCGGCAGTCCCATGTTATGGTTTATACGCATTAATGTGTTTAGTATTTGATGTATGAATTGGCTTGTATATTACTATTATACTGTAAAAATAATTAACTTTCAACCGTGCGTTCTGATAAGAAGAGCACAAACGTATTTGGCCAATGCAGGCAAAATGATGACACGATCCACATTGTAAATATTTATTATATCCGTATATTTCCCCCTACAAATTGTCTTGCAAGTTCATGAAGCTTGAATCCACGTACGTGAGATATAATTAAATTACTTTAATTTGAGAACGACGACACAATTGCCCACTGAGAAGATTGTTTATTTTAACTTCTTTTAGTTAATTATTTGTGGAGGCATGCATGCTCATCGACGACATCAAATATTATATGATACTGAGAGTGCTATGCTCACTGGCGGAGCATGCCCAGGTGATCTATCGGGGGCGTGAGTTATTAGAGCTGTGAGCCATTAGTGCGGATGTCGACGTCGGCATCATCCAAGCTAACCTTCAAATCAGCCCCTCCCCCAGCTAACCAATAACGTGGCTTCGCCCTTGGCTATGTTAGCTTTAATTATATTTGTAGGTTTATAAGTACTGCACGTCTTCAATTAATCGATATATAATACATGGACTTCTGCTTGCAATAACAAAAAGTAATTAGACGTCTCTGACGTTGCATAGTTGATAATTTGTAGATTAGTACCAATGAGTTGCTTGTGTGGATGGCATGCATTACTCAGCTCTCTTCCTAACACCATGCAGGATTGAGTTCATACTCATTGACAACAAATATTTCTAAAATGATTCCCACCGAAAAAGTAACTAGAATATGACGATCGCTTTTAAAGAATCAGATAAATTGATATGCTGATGATACATTCACAGAAAACTCATGTGTAATGTGTGTAACGACGGCAAATCAATCCAGCTTCACTGAGACGAGCGATGCTGAAAGACCGCGCTGGAGATAATCTAGATCTTAGGGAGAGAAGAGAAGAGTGAAGATGTTGAGGATTTGAGAAGCCTGATTAGATAGATGGAAGGAATAGAAACAGAAAAAGAACTAGAACAAGAAAAAGAAAATGAGATATAAAATAGAATTTGAATTAAAAAAAGAAAAGAATTGTTACTAGAATATAATAAAGCTCTTTAAAAGCATACATAAGTGCTTTTATGTTATACTTCCAATATCATTGAAGTTTTGATTGTTAGGACTCTTGGAGTCGCTAAAGAAGTGGGTGAATAGAAATTTGTGTTTCTCGTTCATTGATTAATATTATGTGCTTGTCTACAAAAAAATTAATATAGAACGGAAATAAAAATATAAAACAAAACACAAGTATACCTCAATTTTATATGGTTCTAAACCTTTAATTCTTACTCCACGGTTTAGAGTTCTAACGGTAGCACCACTATTCTTCTTATTTGTCGGACATTTTCTAGAAGCGGAGAAACTTTTTGCAATAATATGTTCTTACAAGTAACACAAAGGAAATATAAAGATGAAAATGAATATAACATAAATAAACTATTTACACAAGATTTTTTTTTACTTTGCTTTTGTCCTGATTGCTCCATGAAATTCTAGAATATATGCAGCAACACTCACCCACAAACCTTCCCATGACCGACATCTCAAAATCTCCACAAACCCCTCTTTTATAGGATTATTGTTCGTGACTAAAAATCACCTATCAGTCAACTGATTGCTCTTCTACAGTCGACTGATATGTTGCAATTCAAGTGTTTCTATGCTCAATGGCTCTATCTAGCTTAGCATCTATGTCAGCAGTCGATTGATCACCACCCCATCAATCGACTGCTGCTCATCAACTAATGTTTTGAATCAACTGTGAAACCTTCTGTGTTTCACAATGTCATCAGTCAAGTGCACCACTCGACTGATACATCAGTCAACTCACTACAAAAAAAAGTTAATTTAGAAATAAAATTTAGTGACGAAAAAAATTCATCACAGATCAACAACGACTTTTGTAAAGAAAATAACAATCGTCGTTAATTAGCAATGAAATTTGTGACAAAAATAAATTTGTCTCTAAGTTTACAACACGATTATTTCGTCACAATATTCATCCCTAAGATTATATTTGTCGTCAAATTCATCGCCAATTTGATGATGAATCATGGATTCATCATCAAATTGATGATGAATCAGTAATTCATTGCTAATTTGGCGACAAATCAGTAATTCATCATCAAATTTGCGATGAATTCAAGATTCTTGGCCAATTGAAAGTTTTTTCGGCTACTATATGACTCAGCTGGGATCTAAAATTTGGTGATGAATTCACTATTCTTCATCAATTGGCGATGAATTTAGCATTCGTCACCAATTTTAGGACGAATACAGGATTTGTCGCCAATCGGGATGCTCACGAAAGTTGTAGATTACCCCTAATCAATTGGGAAATCGATTGGTTGATGTGATAAATCTACAAGTGCACAGAGTGTCATCAACTAATAAAAATACCGATCTATAGGGACTATTAATTAATCACTAGTTGAAGTTGTAAAACAAGTTATCTAGACGGTCGAATATTGTGCGTGGTCACAAGAACAAGAGATTGGGAAAAAGTTAGAGTTGAGAGAGCAAGAGAGGTTTGAGAGAGGGCTGAGAATAGAGAAGGTTAAGGAAAAGTAAGTGGTCAAGGGAAAAGTTAGAATTGGTGGGAATGATTCTAGGACTTTAGTTTCACTATGATACTTGTAAACACGTAATCTATGTTTGGTTTCCTATCCTCAATAGTTATTTATATAGGTAGACTATTTTATGGTATCTGATGTGTACTTTTATGACTATACTAGTGTATCTGTTCCAATTCGTCGTCTACTTTCAGAGCAATAGAGTTGACGGATTGCTTTCTTAAAGAGATCTCTGTCGCATGATTCCACAACCTCCGAGTTGCCTTCTCCTACTATGTGACAATGAATTGGAATTGATCCATTAAGATATGTGATAGTCTATTGCTCCTCGTGGCATATTGATATATTTTTATAGGCAACTCTTCACATCTCGGGTTTCTACGGGTCAGAGGATTGGGCTTTTCTTTCGGTTCATCCTCAAATTCGCATAGGATACGATTCTTGTGCTTTTAGCATCAATATCATGTGTACATAGTAGGCCCAGACCACAAACAAACATATCATAGAATATGAAAATGACTAAATACATAGTTCATGCATCAACAATCACATCATAGTTACTCCCTACTCCTAGAATCTGGAGATCTACTTCTCGAAGAAGGGAATACAACCAAGAGACAAAGAAAATAAAAATCTAGAGAGAAGAGAATATTTATCAATGCGTTATCGGTCATCTCAGATGAAATTCTTGCTTCCGAGATGAATGGATCGTCAAGATGGATGTTCTAGGGTTTCCCCAAGAGGGGAAACCCGTCTCCCAAGGAAGGGAATGGATTCCCCTGGTCTTAGATTGGAGATTTATGTGGCTCCATCAAAATTGATTTTTCGCCCCTTAGACTTAGTTTTCTCGAGTTAGACCCTAAAGCAAGGTTATAAATCTTGACATTATCTAACTTTTGATATGTTGTATACTCATGAGTCGAATTGAGATGAATGTTATGACTGTTTTACTTTAGGTCCATAGTGTAGTTAGAATTCGACACGGGTCATGGCCGCCATCACGCCCGCCCATAGTAAGCGCTGGAAAATGGTCATTTTCGAAATGGGTCATGGCCGCTAGCACGACCAGGCTATGGTCACTGTTTTACATCCAATTTCTTTCATATGAACACGCTTGTGCCATGGGACACGATCGAAGTGTGTTCCTTGATTAAAACTTCCTTTTGAAAGCCTTTTTCTTTATGTATACTTCGTATGTTTGACTTGATGATGAGGCTCGATGATGAGACATGTCTATCTCATGTTGAGCCTTTTTTAGCTCCATTCTTCATCTTTCTTGGGCGTAGAAGCACGCTCGTGTCATGGGATACGGTCAGAGTGTGCTCTTTACTCCAACTTTACGTTCCAAGGGATTTATGCTCCATTTTAACTCTAAATTCACATCTTATCAACAAAAACAAGCAAATAAGTTTTCCAAATTAGGAAAGTATCAAAATGAAGCACAAAGAGATGAAAACATGAAATATGACAAGATGTGCATCAAACTACGATAAAAATCCTATATGAATTACGCTTATCAAAATTTCCTAGACTTAAACCTTTACTTGTCCTCAAGCAAAACTTTCAATCTAGATTTATGCGTGTAAATGACGCATCATAATTCTTAGTGAATCAGTCCAATTCTATCGTATAGTTTTATTGATAAGCATGACACAAAATTATTTGAGTGTGGCATAAGTAGAAGTTCTTTGCGCTTAGTGTAATAAGTGACCTAACTTTTTCAAGTGTTAATCTCCAAGCTGTTGGGATCGGAGTGCATCGGAAGACATATAATGATCATGAATCTTTTCATGGTACATATAGTATTACACAAAAGTAACATAAAAACATACTTCAAGTCCTCGATAGGCTTGAATGATATTACAGATAGATAAGAGTCCCACGTATGACTCCTCTAGTGGTATCCACGCACACTAGATCATGAACTTGACACGATCCGTTAGGTGCTAGTCTCTTGGATCAACAAAGCCTCTTCCGAACGAAAAAGAAGTTGACGAAGGAGAAATGGAGAAAAGGAATACTACTCTTAAATCTTTCCGAGGATGGCTACTTATAGCCTCCAAGGAATACAAAGAGTTAAGTTCTCAATAAATTCATCATTTATAATCTTCATTAATTAGGAAGATGAAGAGTTATAGCCTTCATAAATTCTTCATTTATGAGCTTCATTATGATGACTCTTCAAATGGTGCGATTTAGCTCATTAAATCAATAGACCCGATAAGTTGGGAAATGATATTATTTATATGGTGTGTTGTTGATTATAGAATGAAACTGTGTCCTAGTAATCTAGGTTGATGATATCCCCTTGAGGAGCTCATAAGGATTGTCATGTAAACTCTGCAGGTGGACTTAGTCCGACATAATGATAAGGTTGAGTGGTACTACTCTTGGAATTAGATATTAATTAAGTGAGTTGTCAGTAACTCATTTAATTAGTGGGCATTCAATATCTTAAACACAGGGAGACTAACACACTCATAATAAGAATGAGCTCATATTGTAATATGGGATTAGTGCACTAGTGCAATAATAACTCTTTAGTGGAATGAGATATTATTGATGAACTTGAGTTGGGTGTTCGGGGCGAACACGAGAAGCTCAAACTCGTCGGGAGACCAAAACCAATTCCTCCTCTCAATCCCTATTGTAGCCTCTTATATAAAGTCTTATATCCACCCAAAGCCTAGCTTCTTAAGGCCCAAGTTAGGGTCGGCCAAGCCTTGCTTGGAGACCAAGCAAGAGGTCGACCAAGCTAAGCTTGGAGCCCAAGCTAGGGTCGGCCAAGCCTTGCTTGGTGCCCAAGAAAGTGGCCGGCCACATCATGAAGAGAAGGAAGTTTTATTTTGTAAAATCTTTTCTTTTATAGAGATCCATAAAAAGGATTTAAAAGGATGATTTTAATATAAAACTTTCTTTTTTTAGATCGGTCATAAAAGGAAATAAAAGGGAATTTTTATTTTGTTAAAAACTTTCCTTTTATGTTGGTTTTAAAAGAAAGTTTTAAATTTTAAAATCTTTCCTTTTATAAATTTCTACAAAGGAATAAAAGAGAGATTTGAAATCTTTCCTTATTTGTAGTTATCTATAATGTAAAAAAAAAAATTTAATTTTTGATAAAACTTTCTTTTTGTAACCATGTTTTATTTTAAATCTTATCTTTTATAGATATCCATAAAAGGATTTAAAAGAGAGAGATTTAAATTTATAAAATATTCCTTTTATAACTATCCACAAAAGGGATTTTAAAAGAAAGATTTTAATTTTGTTTAAAATCTTTCCTTGCTTGGAGAATAAGCATATGGCCAGCCATGTCATAGAACAAAAAGGAAGTTTTATTTTTATTACAAAACTTTCCTTTTTTGCCAAGACCAAGGAATATAAAAAAGAAGGAGAGGGTGTCTCACCTAATAACACATCTTCTATTCCTCTCTATTCTCCCTTGGTGGCCGACCCTTGCTCTTTCTATCTTCTCCTTTGTTTTCCTTCTTGGTGGCTGGCGGCATCTTGGTGTGGAGATCTCTTGGTGGCCGGTTGCTTGAAGGAGAAGAAGAAGAGAAGGAAGCTCTCTTGTCTAGCATCCCTTGGAGGAAAGTTGGTGGCCGGGTCTTGAAAGCTTTGAAAGAAGCTTAGGTGGACTACCTCTTGGAAGATCATCGCCCACACGATGTTCAAGAGAAGGAGAGGAATACAATAGAAGATCAAGAGGTCTATAAGCTACAAAAGGTATAACTAGTTATTAGTTTCCGCATCATAACTAGTTCATCTTTTGTATAGATCTTGAAAAACCAAACACAAGATGTTATCGATTTTAGTTGTCATTTTTGTTATCGATTTTCTTTTCGATTTCATGTTTCGATATTGTGCTTCTATTGAGGTCTCTGTAGTTAAACCTAGTTTACTGTGAGAAGTTTAAATATCCGATTTCTTTGAAAGACTTTGTCTAGGCAGTGGTGGATGATCTCATACCCAAGAAGGCCTAGTGCCTCGCCACGTTTGACCTGGAAGCCGATCCTTGAAATAGATATTTGATCAACTTCTGTAATATGGTTTAACTTAGGAAGATCACATCGGTTAAAACTTAAAGTAAGAATGTTAAATTTCGTTCCCAATTCAAGTTTAACTTCTGAAGGACGATTTGGATTAATAATGTTAAGCATCATTTGCAATCTAAATTTAGCTTCAGTAGAGCACATGGGTAGCTAGGAAAGTTCTATGCTTGTACAAATTTTTGTACAGGGGAACTAGGACGGTATTCCGAGTAGAAACCAACAGACGTTACATGGATAAGCCTTCTCTTCTCTTTATGTTTTGAGTTGTAGATTACTTTACTTCTTGTCTCTTGGTTGTATTTCCTCCTCTATGGAGTAGACCCTCCGATTCTTAGGATGTAGGGAGTATTTGTGATGCGATGTTGATGTATGAACTATGTACTTGATTGTTTTCTTATTTAATGAAGTGTTTATGTCATGTTCTATATGTGTTGTGCCTTGTATATATTTGACGAAATGTGTGTGAGGTCAATATATTTAGATGTAGAGTTTTGATCACCATGTAGAGGAATGACCTTAGATTGTAATACCATGAGACCTTGTGACAAGAGGTATCCCTTACTTTCTACGGCGTTTCCTTGAAATAGAGATCAATTCTCTACTAGAGAGGTTAATTAGAGTTTTAGGAGTTTTTTCCTAATTAATGTTAGGAAGTGACTTATACAATCTAGCGATTGTATGACCGGGGGGTCCTGTGACAGAGGATATCCCTTTAACCAAACTTTCTATATTACCTTTTCTACTTAATTGCATTAATCTATCGTTAGGAAATAAATTTGATAACTCTAGTGATTGTATGACCAGGGGTTGTGACAGAAGGTATCCTTTTAACCGAACTTTCTAGAGTTGCTTCTTTATTTAATGGCGTTAGAACTTAAGTAAACTCTTTGGTGCAACTTTCGCGGAGTTGTGCAGGATGTCAGACTTTAGTTAGAATTCCTACACGAGTGTAAGCATGGAGTTAGTAAATGAACAATGCATTGGGATATTAACTAGAATCATAATGAAACCAAAATCCTAGAATCTATCGTCCTTCATTCACTTATGCTCTTCTCTCTCTCTATTCTCTCTTTCTTTCTCTCTTTCTTCTCTCAATCTCTTTCTTGCATTTGTTAACCACATTTCAATTGTCTAGATAATTCACTGTGCGAAGTTAACTAGTGCTTAATCAACAATTCTCATAGGATCGATATGTTATTACTCGATGATATCCGTATACTTGCAGGCACACATCAAACACAGAATACACATTATAGCTAAGTTCTACCATAAACTAATTAGTTAAACATGATCCTAATCTGATTAGGAAACCATGTTTTAATTCTATTTAATGATCCAACACTTCTTTCAAAACTAATCTCTTTATTAATTAATCCAACCCAATTAGTTAACCCTTCTTAACATGCTTCAATTATCTAAACAAAACATGAACTAATAATCCAACCATTCCATGTACCATTCTATAAATATGTACTTAACTCAATTAAATCCACTCCTTAACCACATTTAATTGTTTAATTAACCAAGCAAAACTTACCATCGGATTCAATTTAAACTTTGCTGTTACAGTAGGCATAGGATAAGTACTTGAATGAAATTTCACCCATCAAACAACTCTCCAAATCTCACATCCTAATTCGACATGGTAATAGAACCTAGTTAATTAGCTTGAACGACAAACTTAGGTAAGGTGAAATTATTACCCACGGTGGCCGACGATGAAGTCAGGATCTGCTCACAGTTGTGGTGCGACAGCGATCACAACTAGGTTTCGTGGCCGTAGCAGATGCGATCGACAGAGAGGGTGACGTCAATTTTTGACTGGCGAGGAGAGGACAATACGGGAGGGCGGCTGGCTACGCACGGGTAGAGAAATTCTAGTGGTCGGTGCAAAGGTGAGAAGATGAGACAGAGGGATCTGACGACCGAGGAGCAGAGAGGAAGTCAGGGAGATAGCGGCCCGTTGGGTTGGTTGTGCGGCGTCATGCAGAGACGCCAAGAGGAGAGGGTGTTGCAACTCTGGCAGTGACGTCGTGGGTCGTGGTGTGCTTGAAAGCCGCGAGAGGGAGTGGCGACGGTCGTCGTTTGCGAGGAGAGGCGAAGGTTAGGCCACGGCTAATAGGGGAAGAGAAAATAAAACTTAGGATTTGATTGAATAAACTTATTTTTATTCTAAATAGATTTCCTCAAAATTTAATAAGTCTAACCTTTTAAATATGTCATACGAATTTCATTTAAAATTTAAAAAATTTATAAAAATTTCAAAAAAAAGCTACAAAATTATTTTTAATTAACATTTATTATTTTGTTATTATCTAATTATCGTATCTTACACTTATTCTTACACGTCTCGAATAAATAAGCAAAACTAAGAAACAAACTAAAAATCATCTCCCTGACAACTTCCTTAACGATATCTCGAAAATAATAAAAGTAAATTATCTAGGACTATCAAATTTACAAGGATCAACATTCATGAATCCAAACATTACACTAGTCAATAAGTATCAAACTACTTGAGTAGACTACTTGAGTAGACTAAGCATAAAAAGAGTCTCACAAGATAATATTTCATCTCTAGGTCTCAAAGACATGTGCAAAGATGGAATTCCACTCAAAGCTACTCATAACACTTCACTACCATAAGCTTGTTCATTTTCTAATTCTCCATAACTATAAAACATAACATGAATGAGTTAAAAGGATTTATTAAGAATAGAATGAGATAAAAAAGAACTAAAGTAGGCAAACAAAATGATTTAAAAGAAAGGAAAGCTAGAAATAAACCTGATGAGTTAACCTCTTCTCTAATTAGATAGCTACCCAAAGAACTTGGCACACCACCTCTTTGACTTGATACACATTCTTTGGATGACTAATCTCAAGATGGAATCAATCTTTACATTTGTGAAATAAAAAACTAAATTCAGTGTATGCCTACATCCTGGAGCACCATTCTTTAGGAAATAAATTTGATAACTCTAGTGATTGTATGACCGGGGGTTGTGACAGAAGGTATCCTTTTAACCGAACTTTCTAGAGTTGCTTCTTTATTTAATGGCGTTAGAACTTAAGTAAACTCTTTGGTGTGACTTTCGCGGAGTTGTGCAGGATGTCAGTGGAGTTAGTGTAGGTTCAGCGGGGGTCGGCAAGAGGGGGGTGAATTGCTCCTGAAAAATTAAAACTATACCCTCCTCGGAATTCAACTCAAAAATAAAAGCAGCAGTAAAATAATAGCAACTAAATTAAGGAGACAGAAAATAAATCAGAAACAGAATTTAACTTGGTTACAACCAAGAGGGTTGTTAATCCAGGGCGATGAAAGACACACTAACAAAAATCTCCTTCTCTGAAGGCGGAGAAACCTTTTACACTTTGGAAGATCACTAGTTGCTTAGGAATTACTTACAGTATTGATTGCTTGAGTTATTCTCAATTCCTAGCTCCAGGGGCCTTTAAATAGCCTCTGGAAATCTGATCTTGAGGGTCCAAGGTGCCTCCAATAGAGGTCCAAGGCGCCTCCAATGGGTGAACAGATAAAACTTTATCCGCAGCTCGAAACGGTCATTTTGACCAGTTGGAGGCACCTCCAACAAGAAAGGAGGCGCCTTCAAGCTGGAAGCGCCTCCAAGCCTGATGGAGGCGTCTCCAAGCTGGCTGGCTGCATTTCCAGCTTACTTCTTCAGCTTCCGACGCTCCATTCTTTTGGGTGATTTCGGCCAACCGAAATAGGGCTCACCCGAACCCAATTTTCGGCCTTCTCCTCGAGCATCCTTCTTCCTCGGCTTAACGTCCTTCGAACACCGCGCACGTTCTTCTCGCCCACCAGTGTACTCTTCCGTAGCTCTCTCATCCTTCAGATGCACCAAGCCCGTCGGCTCCCTTCCGGTGTCGTCCTTCTCGCTAGCTGTGTCTTCCGCTCGACTTCCTGCGCTCCTAAGCTCCTGCACACTCAGGCACAGGGATCAAACACAACGCAGGACCTAACCAACTTGGTTGATCACATCAAAACTACCAAGGGGTCCAACAATCTCCCCCTTTTTGATGTGCATCAACCCAAGTTCAAGTTAGGGTAAAAACAGACACAAAAAGTAATTTTAAAGAAAATTACTAAACTAACATGTTAAGTATGAATTTGCAATAACTTAAATTGCAACACAGTGTAAAAAAATATTTTTTAAAAATTCTAATTTCCTAACTCCCCCTAAACTTGTACTAATCTCTCCCCCTTTGATCACAGTAAAAACGGGGTAAGAGTATAACACAAAAAAATATGTATCAGATTTTTAAGTTGAAAAAAAAAAGAAAAAAAAATCCTAAGTTAATTGTATTTTTAGAGTTTTTTGAAAAATTCTAAGTTAAGAATTAATTAAAAAAACTTTCAAAGTATTATTTAATTTTAGTTTAATGATTTTTCAGAAAGTTAATTAAATATTTATTTCAATATTTCAGCTTCCAGGTCATGGCGAGGCACTAGGCCTTCTTGGTTATTGGAGCAACAACCACTTCCTTAAACAAAGCTTCATAAAGAAATTTAACATTTAATTTTGCTTCTGAGAGCTTTAAATAAATAAATTAATTTAGTACAGATTTCGGAACCCAATAGAGGTTCCTTCCTACTGGATTAATCAGATACTTAGGGGGTATATAATTCTTGGGCACTCTTCTAAGTTGACCCTGATGGTTTCTAATGTACCAACTTAATTTTCCATAAATTCTAATTTTTTATTTTGGAAATTTATTTAAACATGCATCAGATTTCAATTTTTCAATTTCTAATTTTAATTTATCATTTTCTGATTTTATACTATCGTACATCTCAAGTGTACATGCTTTTGCTAATTTCATTTTCAATTCTTTATTTTCTTTTTCTAATTCAAATAAGTCTTTAGAAAGAGATTTAATAAAGCGAAAAGACTGAGTCAGGGTTAGATTACGTACCTGACTTACCTGACTCGGTGAGGCTCCCCCTTCACTGCAGCTTTCCTCTTCTGATGTTCCTCCCCCTTCATCGATACTCATCTCTGAGCTTGACTCTTCTTCCAGCTGATGGTTAGCTATTAGAGCTAACCCCGAGAATTCTTCGACGTCTGATTCGGAGGATGAGTCTGACCAAGTGGCCTTCAGGTTCTTGTGTTTGGAGGGTTCTGGTTTCTTGTACTTGGCCTTTGCCTTCTCCTTTTGCTTGCTCTTCAATTTCGGACAGTCATCCTTGATGTGCCCTTCTTCGTTCCAGTTGTAGCAACGAGTCGTTCTTCTTTTTCTCTCATGCCTCTGCGATCTAAATTTGTTAGATTTAAAAAATTTATTGAAACGTCTTACCAGTAGTGCCGCTTCTGATTCGTCGACCGAGGCTTCAGTGTCAGAACTGTTCATTTTTGCCTTTAAGGCAATGTTCTGACTGGTCTTCTTTACTCCATTGGGCTCTGAAACTTGAGATTCGTGAAGTTCAAAAGTGGAAAACAATTGTTCTAACGTACTTATCTCGAAGTCCTTAGAGATGTAGTACGCATCTACTAAGGAGGCCCACTCTGGAGTTCTAGGAAAGGCGTTGAGCGCGTACCGGATAGAGTCCCGGTTCATTACCTCTTCTCCAAGATTGGTTAGTTGCGTGATCAGCTCTTTAATCCTTGCTTGGAGTTGCGCTACCTTCTCGCCTTGGTTCATCCGGAGGTTCGTCAACTAGGTTCGGAGGATGTCGCGCCAGGCTAGCTTTGCTTCGGAGGTACCTTCCTGAAGCTCTAGGAATTTCTCCCAGAGATCTTTCGCGGACTCGTAGCTTCCGATCCGATTTACCTCCTGAGGCGGCAGAACGCTGAGTAGGTGGAACTCAGCCTTTCCGTTGGCGACGAAATCAGCTTGCTCCTTCTTGCTCCACATGTTTTCTTCTTTATCTTTCAGCACTGCATATCCATATTTCATTATTAAAAGTATATCAAATTCAGTTTTGAAAAATACCTCCATTTTTCGCTTCCATGTGGCGAAATCTCCGTCGAACTTTGGAGGATGAATATTTGCTCCGGCCATTGTCTTGATCGTTGTGCTTCAGTCGGCGATTAGTTCTTCTGAGGCGGTCTGGCTCTGATACCAATTGTAAATTCAGCGGGGGCCGGCAAGAGGGGGGTGAATTGCTCCTGAAAATTTAAAATTATACCCTCCTCGGAATTCAACTCAAAAATAAAAGTAGCAGTAAAATAATAGCAACTAAATTAAGGAGACAGAAAATAAATCAGAAACAGAATTTAACCTGGTTACAACCAAGAGGATTGTTAATCCAGGGCGATGAAAGGCGCACTAACAAAAATCTCCTTCTCTGAAGGCGGAGAAGCCTTTTACACTTTGGAAGCTCACTAGTTGCTTAGGAATTGCTTACAGTATTGATTGCTTGAGTTGTTCTCAATTCCTAGCTCCAGGGGCCTTTAAATAGCCTTTGGAAATCTGATCTCAAGGGTCCAAGGCGCCTCCAATAGAGGTCCAAGGTGCCTCCAATGGGTGAACGGATAAAACTTTATCCACAGCTCGAAACGGTCATTTTGACCAGTTGGAGGCGCTTCCAACAAGACTGGAGGCGCCTTTAAGCTAGAGGCGCCTCCAAGCCTGATGGAGGCGCCTCCAAGCTGGTTGGCTGCATTTCCAGCTTACTTGCTTCAGCTTCCGACGCTCCGTTCTTTTGGGTGATTTCGGCCAATCGAAATAGGGCTCACCCGAACCCAATTTCCGGCCTTCTCCTCGAGCAGCCTTCCTCCCCGGCTTAACGTCCCTCGAACGCTACGCACGTTCTTCTCGCCCACCGGTGTACTCTTCCGCAGCTCTCTTGTCCTTCAGACGCACCGAGCCCATCGGCTCCCTTCCCGTGTCATCCTTCTCGCTAGCTGCGTCTTCCGTTCGATTTCCTGCGCTCCTAAGCTCCTACACACTCAGACACAGGGATCAAACACAACGCAGGACCTAACCAACTTGGTTGATCACATCAAAACTACCAAGGGGTCCAACAGTTAGTAGATGAACAATGCATCGGGATATTAACTAGAATCATAATGAAACCAAAATCCTAGAATCTATCGTCCTTCATTCACTTATGCTCTTCTCTCTCTCTATTCTCTCTTTCTTTCTCTCTCTTCTCTCAATCTCTTTCTTGCATTTGTTAACCACCTTTCAATTGTCTAGATAATTTACTGTGCGAAGTTAACTAGTGCTTAATCAACAGTTCTCATAGGATCGATATGTTATTACTCGACGATATCCGTATACTTGCAGGCACACATCAAACACAGAATACATATTATAGCTAAGTTCTACTATAAACTAAATAGTTAAACATGATCCTAATCTGATTAGGAAATCATGTTTTAATTCTATTTAATGATCCAACACTTCTTTCATAGCTAATCTCTTTATTAATTAATCCAACCCAATTAGTTAACCCTTCTTAACATGCTTCAATTATCTAAACAAAACATGAACTAATAATCCAACCATTCCATTACATAGTCTCAGAACTTAATTCCAGAATTCTAAAAGTTTCAGAATTCAGATTCTCGAGTTTGTGTCATGAAGAATTTGTGTCATTCCTAACTATTTTCATCCCAACATGGAGGCATCAAAGATTGTTTGCATTGGAACAGCTCACACTTCAAAATTGTCCGAATAGATCACATAAATCAGTAGCTTCTGCATTCTTCAGTGCCAGAAGTCAGATCTAGAAATCTGAATTCAGAATTCAGAATTCAGATTCTTTAGCCTAACAGTTTGCTTCTGTTGATACGGTTTAAAAATTCAGAAATAAGATCACTTCTATCAACTAGCTCCCAGGAAATTTCAGAGTTTGACTCAATGTTTTCTCAGTTAGCTACAGCACGGAATTCAAGAGCTTCTCACATTTTCAGCAACTCCTCTTTTGTTCTTCTCAGTTTGATGTTTTTATCAATGTGTCGGGCATTGTTAATTTCTTATAATCTTTCTACATCAATCTGTAAATATAGTGTGCCAATTTTTTTCAATTTCTTCATTGTGTCAACTTCAATTGTCCTAACTCTCATTCAGGTAAATCAATTCTATTATGTTTTTGAGATCTCTAGTTTAATCTAAATCCAGTGTTTCTGTTTCAACCTGAAAACATGTCCCTTCTATTGCTTTCTTTATTCAACAATTCATGAACATTTGCCTTACAATAGCTTGCAAACATCCATCCAATATAATAACTCAGAAACATTTATTCAAAACTCAGATACTCAAGCAAAGAAATCAAGTTCAAGGAAATCAGGATGTTAGTTCA